>NC_135188.1:25328418-25673418 GCF_041146795.1 Maylandia zebra | reverse complement strand
AGCAGTCCAGTCTCTTCAAGTTGATGTTAAAAATGATGAGAAAAGAGGAGGAAGAGGAAATAATGGTACTGAATTGTGATGACACGTAGTTGCGCTTTTATGATGGTGCACATCAGGCTTCAATGTAGCGTTTCAGCATTAAAATATATGCTCGAGATTTAATACAGACATATAAATCCCACTTACCTAAATTTTTTCATTGATGCTGAATGATGCTTTCACAGGCTCTATGCAACCATGTGAAAAACGAACTACCCTGTTACTGCTTCCATATGAATGAGTAAACTCGATTAGCTGTTTATCAGTAAGTGTGACTACCTTATGAAAACAGAACATTTAGCGGTTTGCAGGTCTGAAGCTTTCAGGTGTGTGTTAACACAATGCCAGCGAATTTACCCCAAGCTCAGAGCACACAACGCTCAGAGAAACTGCAAAATCCAAGAGCTACTTCTCAGACTCTACAGGCATCAGTTAGCTTGTTAAATGTTAAAGCACAGCACTGAACATGTATGGCTTATTTGAAAGGGTTTTCAGAAAAGACCGGGGCAGCACAGCTTAGGTTTGCAAAGTTACATCTGAAAAAAACCACTAGACTTCTAGAACAATGTGCTTTAAACAGACAAGACCAAAGTGAAGATGTTTGACCATAATGCACAAAACCAAACTCCGCATTTTGGCTTGTTTTGTAGACCCAGGACCTGGACAGCTTTTCTATACTGAAGTATTCTAGTAAAATCTGAGGACATCTGTCTGACTGCTACAGACCAAACTTGGTCATGGGAGGTTAATCTGGTTTGTCTGTTTTGTGTATTATTGTAGGGTCTTTACATTACAAAAGAAAGCACCTCGAGACAGCTGTTGTGATTTGGCACAATATAAATCAAATTGAATTGAATTTATTACATTTTGCCTTTATTTTTGAGAAATTCCTGATGAGAAATTTCAGTCCACTTTGAAGGTTTAAGAGACTTTAACCTGTGCCTCACATATTTTAAAGTGGAATACCTGTTGAATGTTTAAACAGTCTAGCATGACAGTAAACATTAGAGAATTGGTGATCTTTGATGTCCACCTACAAAACTCCTTCAGGTTTCAGGTCAGATACTTTAAAACTCACAGCAAGAGTCCTTTTAAGCTTCCAAATTTGAACATGTTTTCCATCTTCTGCCTGTTGGAGATAATTAGACACCAAACAGCTGACCAAATGAAGATTGTCAGGATACTTAACAAGTCAAAAGAAACATGAGTTTTTAGCTCGTCTCTCCGGCTCTACAGAGGGCAGACAGACTGCTGGAAAACATGCAGTTTGATGTGTTTGATGTACGAACAAGGCTTCATGCTGTCTTCCCTTTATGCTTCTCCCTCTCAAGCTCAGAAGAAAGGCCACTTAGTCAGCATGTGACAGCTTCCTATTACAGTCCCCTGCAGTGTCGCTGCTGGAAACATCCGAGTGCTCGTCCGCAGCCGTCTCCTGGCCCCGTGCGAGGTTAAACTGAAAACCCTGCTTGCATCATTTCTTTCTCATCTTTTCTCTCACTTGTCAACGTCTTGGCTGCGGGTTCAACTTTCATCATCGGAGGCTGGAGTGAGGAATGATGTAAGCTGGTAGCTTCTTGAGAAGCTACGGTTCATTGGATGTCTTGGAATCCTTAAGCAAACTTTCAGCCTAAGAGCACAACGTGTGAAAGCTCAGATCAGATTTTCCACTTTAGCTCGGAGGATAATCACCACTCTGTCTAGACGACGGGAGTGTTATATGACCGTAAAAGTCAAAATTCAATCCTGACTGATGCTGGAGATGAACGCCGGCGAGTCTGCTCTATTTTTATATCTCGCTTCCATTAAAAATAGTGAATTCCTTCTAATGTTTTCTAAATGCACTCCAAACAATAGGAGGAAATAAAGGGACTGTTCTTCCCACATCATTATTTTACAGACTGATCCATGTTGTGTGCTGGATGACCTGCATTTTTCTTTCTTTTTTATTCAGTCATTTCATTTTACAAAGAAGTGATTCACACACAAATCCGTATTAAAACAGCTGGATACCAATTATCCAAGTTATATTAGTTTTTATAATGTATTCATTTGCAGTATGCTGGAAGCTTCTCATCCATACACACACACACCGGCACAGTAAGCTTGTGTATTTACTCGTGTATCTTCATTCAGGTGTTAGAGTAGCAGGAGTCGGTGAGCCGATGCGCTTATCCTCCTTTTTTCCTCATTATTGCGCTACTTCTTTCTTTGTTACACAATATGTACATTTATGTCGATAATGATAATAAATAAAGCAATAACAATCACATTAAAAGAATAAGACTAACAAGAGGAGCTCCTCCTGGCAAAGCAAACATGTTTGGCACAGGTTCAGACTCTGTTGTACAGGACACAGATTATGAAACAGTAGTTCATAAGTACATGCAGATATGATTTCTGTTTGCTTTGTGTCTCTGACTCTGTAGCCTGCTGATATTTTACCTGATTTTGTATCACTCTGCATGTTTTTTCCCTTGTTTAGTTTTAAATCTCGTTGTGTGATTGTGTGACACAGTTTTGTTTTTGTTGCATCTTTGCTTGTGTTTTATATCTCATTTTAGTTTTTGTTGCATCTTTGCTTGTGTTTTATATCTCATTTTAGTTTTTGAACAGTTTTGTTTTTGTAGATATTCTCTGTATCTTTTTGTTTTTTATTGCAGTAGTTTTTGTCTCCGTTTGACACATTTTGCGTCTCTTCTGCTTATTGCATGTTTCAATTTCCTTTTAGCCAGTAGTTCAAGCCTTTCTTGACCAACGGTTACATGTAAAATATGTATAAAAATAAAAATATGATCACCTGTCCTCAGTAACTCACTGTACTATGTGACTTTTTGTTTGTGTGCCCTGTCATGAGGAAAACAATGGAGCTGATGAAGAGCAGGTGCCTCTCAGCATTGAGTGTGCACCAACAGGTATTCATTATCACACTTGACCCGACTGTACCTGGTTCTGCATTATTAGGGAAGTGTTAAACATAACAGTGTGAAACCTAACCTCTCCACAGATTTTCTGTGGCCTCTGAAGCCAATGTGTTGAATGGAATGATTTACTCAAGGGCTCCGGAGGTCCATATGCACGTAAACTTGTGTCATAAAGTTCCTTGTGTGGTTGAGCTTAGCCCGGCTGTACGCCTTGTTTCTATTGGTCGCGTGAAGGTAGGTCACAGAGTGGGCAGCATGCGCGAGTACTCTTTGCTGGTGTGGTTGTGGGCAAGCAGTACCTTATGGTACTGCAAGATTTTAGTCCATTACAGCGTAGTTTGTTACCAGTTTTATTACTTTCTGGTTTTATTACCAGAAAGTAATAAAACAAAAAGAGGGCGAGAGCTCCCAGGGCCTAACTAAAACAAAAATGCAAAACAAAAGGCCTACCCAGCTGCTTGACAAAAGGTCAGTGAAAACATACAAAAGTGGCATCAACCGCATACCCTAGTGTGTCTAACAGTTTAACGCCTGCAATCAGTGTATAGGTACCCCAGCTTACCTGTCCAGCCTCCCACCACACATAATATAAAGAAGCCTGTTCGCAAATGTTTGTCATAGCAGAAGCCAGCAGCCACCAGCTGGCCAGGGAGCAGCTCATTTGTAGTAATCCTCGGCGTGTGATTGGCCAATAGACACATGCCAATCACTTCGAACTGGCCAATAGGTGGAGGCTTGACACCTGAAAGATAAATAGAACACAAAAGCAAAGCCACACCTCTTGGCACGTAACAGTGGCAAAACTTAAGGGGAAAGAAACAGGCTTTCCAACCGCATAAAAAGACAGGTAGTATTGTTACAACAAAGGAATAATCAACCAAATTTCTTTGATTAAAAAAAACAATATCAAAGTTTGTCTTCCATGATTTTTCTCATTTATAAAAAAGTTCAGCTACCTACCTTGAAGTTCTTAAATTGACCTCTCCCCTTAGAGGTCGCCACAGCAGATCATCTAGTGCTATCTCACCTTATCTCACCTCTGCCACACCACCTCTGCATGTCCTGCTTCACTAGAGCCATCAAACTCCTCTGCCTGGCAGCTCTGTCTTAAGGATCCTTTTCCCAGTATATCCACTATCCTTCCTCTGCCCTCTATATACTCATTTCTGATCCTGTCCATCCTTATCACTTTTCATCTTCAGCTCTGCATCCTGTCTTTTTGCCGCCGTTTGCAAATCGTACATTAGATCTCAGAAGATCTCAAACACACAGTCACAAAAGTCACAGAATCAGTGAATGTGCAAATGATTTTCATTTTCAAGTCTCCACTACAGGATATCAGAGGTGCCCTACATCACGCGTCACACTGGTGTTAGTCACAGTGCAGCTGTATAAAGGACGAAGCTTTGATAGATTTGGTGGAGTTGCAGGTGATGAATTTTTCAGAACCATGAGCGCTCAGTGGACTTTTACAAATCTCACTCTGGCCCTGTGATGAAGACAAGGAAACTTATTGTATTTCTAAGTTCTCCCAGGTGTCTCAGATCCATAGAGCCTGAGGCTGTTCATTAAGGCCTCAAAGTTGTGGAGCTCTTACTGACTGAACTTATATATTTTTTCCTGGTTAAAATCAAAAAATGGGAAATGCTCAGGGGGCTAAGCTTCACTTTCAAAAAACTTTAAAAAAGAAAAAAGAAGAAGAATCTGAAAACTGGCTGCTAGTACCAAGCTCAAAGGTAGCAAAACAAGGAGTTAGCTATTAAATCAGCTTCAGTGCTCTGGAAATTTTGTGTTAACTTCACAAATTCATATTAAATTAAAATGTAATTGAAACCTGGAGATGTATTGTTAATGCTCTACAGCATAGGTGTCAAACTCTGGCCCGCGGGCCAAATTAGGCCGCGAAGCCATACCAAATTACTATCAGAGCTGGCCTACTGGTATTATACAGCTAATATATATATTGTTTAGTATTAAGCTTTGCTTGTTCCATATTCAGTTTTTCAGCTAAACTTGTTTGAGTCCATAAGAAAAGATTCATTCTTATATCTGGAGGAAGATTTTTTTTTTCAATAAATATTAACGTTAGCCCGCGACTTTGTTCCATTCTGAATTTTGGCCCACTGTGTATTTGAGTTTGACACCCCTGCTCTACAGCAAGTATCACACAGTAATCTGGACCCAGGGGCTCAGTTCATACATGATTTTTAAGCCTATGCAGTCTCTCTCTGCTATGTTTGATCTTTTTATGATGGTGGTTGGAGCACGCTCAAGCATCTCAGTCCCAAATGTCCTGTAGATGTTCAGTGTGAACACCACAGCATCAAATTCAGTGAGCCTTTATTTCCTCTCTCATTTTGAAAGAGAGCACAGATTACAGCCAGAGCGTTCTCACTCCCGAGGCGTAACATGCCGACGTTTTGTCACGTCCCGCGGCGTTCCTGAGGAACGCGAAAGGAGACCTTCGGCGTTCTTAGGGTACGCGGCGGGTTATGGCTGGAATCCAGTGCAATGACGCTCCCGCGGTAATAGACGTTCCAGCCCTAAACCTAACCTTATCCCTAGCCCTAACCATAACCTTTTTCCTGACCTTAACCAGGACTTTAATGATGTCAAATAGCGTGTTTCTAAGCGATTTGAAGAAAAAGAGCGAACATGTGTAGATTCAGTCCAGAGGGTTCTCATATTTCCTCTGTTTTCCGAGGTCGTCATTTAGGAACGTGGTGGGTAGCCGAAAACGTAATATGGTGACGATTTGTCACCTAGCGTAAAATGTTACGCTTTGGGAGTGAGAACGGGTTGTTACAGCAGAGCCACAATTTTCTGTCCATCATTTAGTTAGAGTGAAATGGCCAAGGTTTCTTTGTCCTGTCTTCCTTTCCTCACCCCACACCAGTGGCAGATGGCTGTACCTCCCTGAGCCTGGCTCTGCCGGAGGTTTCTTCCTGTTAAAAGGGAGTTTTTCCTTCCCACTGTCACCAAAGAGCTTGCTGATAGGGGCTCGTCTGATTGGTGGGGTTTCTCTATTTTCTCTGTATTATTGTAGAGTCTTCACCTTACGATATAAAGCACCCTGAGCTAACTGTTGTTGTAATGTGTCGCTATATAAATAAAATGTAATTAAAATGAAGCATCAAACTTTATTTTGCTGGAGAAAGGTACAATTTTTGTATTTTTCCTTCTGTACACCAACACAGCAGAGTTTAAAACACTCAAGATGTGACTGACGTGGAAACCTTCAGCTTTAATTTAAGTGGTTTAATGACACTTTTGAATTAACTGTTTAGAAATTACAGCCATTTTTATACAAAGTATCCCATTTTTCAGAATGATCAAAAGTAACTGTATTAAGTTAAGAGTTGTGTGTGTGGTTGAGGCTTGTGGGGAGCTTCAGGGCAAATCCCTAACTGGTCCACAGCACCTCCAACTCACAGTGAGCTGCCAGCTGGTGCCAGATGTCATAAGACACCTTCACAGGTCTTGCAGAGCCCATTTCTTTATATCAGTACTGGGATGATATTTTATTGTCAGCGCCGTGTAAAAAAAGTTTTCCTAGTTTGGTCTGGAAGAAGTTACACAAATTCAAACTCAGTCACATGCAACACCTCTGGGATGAAGTGCAAGCTGGACCGCATTAAACAGCATCACTTCTGACTGAATGAGAGCAAAATCCCACAGCGAGCGTAGAGGCTGTTAGGACTGCAGATGAATTCTCGCAGTGTTCGAGTGACTCACACACAGAGGCACAGTTTCTGATGATTAGTGTTTGTTTCTGACTTTCTGTGTTTGCAGGAGTATGTGGACGTCAGCCCTCCGCAGAGGAACTGGAAGGGCATTGCAATCTCTTTGCTGGTGATCGTGGTGGTCTGCTCGCTCATCACCATGTCTGTGGTCGTCCTCACACCCGGTATGTCAGCCTGTGGAGAGAGACAGGATGATGTTTCTAGCTTTCTAAACCATGCAAATATGTGTTTGTCAGAAGTACATGAATATGCTTTATAAGACACTTATAATCTGCAGCTCTGCGTTGGATGAATCTCTCACTGTAACCTGGAGTTCACCCATTTATTTGTTTTCCAGTTGAACTTCCCGGCAGCAGCAAGTCCAGGCTGACTGTAGCAGATCTTTACAAACCAGAGTTCAGCATTCACGACCCTGAGGCCAAGTGGATTAGCGGTGAGTGTTTACATGAAAAAAAAAACCACACAAAAATCCTCACACAAACAAAGATGTGTGTTGCTGAATATTTCGAGTCTGAGGTTTTAATCCTGCACAGAGTAGCAGCGTTTAAGTCTCCTTTTACAGAAAGAGAAGGAAAGGTAAACTCACGTTGTATATAAAAGATGGACTTAATGTGCTGCCCAGGGCTGGGCGATATAACCCAAAATTCATATCTCGATATTTTTTAGCCGGACGGCAATATAAGATATATATCTCGATTTTTTTTAAAGCCATAACGTAAGAACAAAAAGAGAGTTCTTAGTCAAAGCTGTGTCCCAGATGTCACACAGGCACTTTTATTAACATACAGCATAGATGTACATGAAAAAAACTACTCAAAAATAAATTATGAGCATTTATTAAATAATAATGCTCCATAAATAAAAGAAAACTATGTTGTTTTTGTGCATAACAAAGAGCTCACAATTGTGCAGTCAAAATGCAAACTAACAGACGCCGAGCACAATAACAAAGAGACAGATTTCACAGCTGCTCTGTTCCCAACTTCTACTGCGTGACTGACAGCCTGGAGTTTGAAATCCTCTTTGTAACCGTGTCTCTGAACAGGTGCCATTTATGGTCCTTATACACACACAATACGGTAATATTACGTTGAAGCACAGTACGTATTACGTATTAGTAGTCTGGAGCCTACGTATTAGGCTCCAGACTACGGTAGCCGTAATGTTCCGACAATCCATCAAGCGGTGCAGCTCAGTAGCTTACCAAAGTCGAACTAAAACATTTTTTGACAGATTGCTGAGCGCCGTGTTCCACATACAATCGGTTCACGGTCAGTAAGCACAACCAGAATTCATACATAAGGCGCGCTGTCGACTTTTGAGAGAATGAAAGGATTTTAGGCTTAGCTCGTTAGCGTGGTTAGCTCGTTAACAATTTGGTGCCGTCCAGCCCCACGCACGGGGCGATGCGCAGTAACTCGTTAACGGAGATTTGCCGTGTCCATCTTGTCGCTGCCTCCAGGTGAAGCGATGGGGAAGGAGGGGGAGTTGTGTTCAGTGAAGGAGAGGCGAGGCCGAGTAATGTTGCGTAAAGACAAAAGTGGACGAAAGAGAGGCAAACTTGTGGCTCCACAACTATAATTATAACGTAACTTATACTATATCGATATAAACGATATTGTCACATCTTATATCTCGTATGAAAATATATCGATATTTTTAAAATTACTCGATATATAGCCCAGCCCTAGTGCTGCCACTCATTTGGCATTTCTTCCATCATGTTTGTTTTTTTGTTTGTTTGTTTTTTTGTTTGGAGACAAAAGTGACCAAACTCCAAAGGACATTAAGGTAAATAAGGTAAATGCTGTTCTTCAGAGTGGGAAGGTCATCAAATGGGAAATCTCACTTCCTGATGTGTTTTTGGATCAGTCTGGGAGCCCTAAATATTTGTCCCTAACAAGCAAAAGTAGCAAAGGTAAATCAGAGTTACTTCTAGCTTTAATTAAGTAACAATAGTACATTTACTAGATTGTGATTTTTTCAAGCAGCTCTGGCCATTTTTTTCTGTATATAAAAAGTGAAATTGATTTCTATAGCTCCTACTGACCAAGAAAGGTGACAATTAACTTCCCCTCCTTGTCTGATGGATGGATGGATAATATCAGGAGAGAATAACACCCGATGTACGTTATAGACAGAGAAACACAGTTTACTCGTGGTTCAGTCTGACAAGAGTGAAAACAGGATGACAGCCTGTTGAATGACAACTTGAGAGAAAGCCCAAAAAAATAGTGTTCACATTCATTTATTTCCTTTTTCGCAACTGATTGCAAGTACTTGTGCCAACCAGCTGGTTGCCTAGAGGTTGAGCATGCAGCATGTGACATCCTCAAGCTCTGGGTGATAACTCTTAATTGTCTGAGGGGAGGCAACCTGTCTCCGAACCATCGTGGTCTCTCTTGGACTGACTGTAATCACTCAGACTGGTGAAGGTTTGCAAACAATTGCTGTTTAATTTGTAAGTGTAGGCAAAGGTCAACATGTTGCACTCAATCCGAGTCAGTCTGTGCTAATAAGCGCAACTCATCTACGTCTCGTCTCTTTGCGAAAGAGGACTCCACTGGTTTTCTGCTTTTAATCCTACATCAAAGTAAGGTTGCAGTCAAACTGCTGTCCTGCAGCAACTATGTCACAGTTTCAGATCTTTGAGTTTCTCTGTGCACGCTAACCACACTGCCGCCCGACTTTTTATCTGCTGATTTATCATGTGTTTTACTCTAGATTAGTTGGACCGTAAACTCATCAGTAAAGTGGAAAGTAGAGTCATTTTCTTATTTGACTTCCTTATAACCTGAGGAGGAAGAGTCACTTCACGTTGGCTGTCAGGAAGAATGGCCATTGGTTTCATATTTCAGACCTGGAGGTTACATCTTGTTAGTTTTGATGTAGTCTTAGTCCAAGAACACATAGTACTCCATAAGCTAATACTGAAGCCTTGTGCAAATAGACACCTGATTTTTGTTAGCTGCCTGCTCATGTTTGTTTACCAACACTTTAAATTATTTTCATCTAGATCTCCTTTCACTGGAATCATAGACCTTTGTGACCATCGATTTCCATTGCAACAACTAACTTTCATATGTTAAGAAATAAAAATGAAACATTTGCATGCATTATTTAGGTACACTTGGTTTTGAAATAAACACATATTTATATCTCGAAACATCTGCCATGATGGATTTTTAATCAGTTTTATGTAATGAGATAATGGAGCAATCCTAGCTACAATAGCACTAACTTTTTATGTGCCTTTATTTTTGGAAAGAAAAACAAAAGTATTGCTGCCAATATCTGGCTTTGATGCAGAGGAGTATAGTTACATTTTAATTGTGACCCAAGGTCACGAGTCGTGGCCCTTGCAGAGTGAGGTGAAGATGATGTAGCTCAGGATGGAGGAGGTGAGGACAATGTGTGAGGAAAGCGACATGTAATGCAGTGCAGGCGAATAAAACTGTGCAAACAGCACAGAGGTGAAGTCTATGTGTCAGTTCGAGAGGCCTGATGAGAGGTGTCGTTTGGTATTTTTATCTTTTGAAAGAAAAAAAATCAGTTCTTCAGTTTCAAGAACAGCGTGTAGAAAACTTTACACAGTTTTAGTTGGTGCACAATTTCCCCTGTTTATTCCTCATGTGTTCCTTTATTTAAAAAAAACAAAACAACAACAACAAGAAGTTTAATAATTTAAACATCCATCCTGTTACGCTTAACCAGTTCAGGGTTGCTGTGGCATGAAGTTTATCCCCACGGTCACTGCTCGCCGTGCTGCAACCACTAATTAAAATTAAATTAAATAATTTAATTAAAACTACTCTTAATTAATATGACTTCCTATATGACTGTTAAATATTACATTCAAAGATTAAAAGACTAAATCAATAAACAGCTGATTTAAAATAAATACAAATACACAATAATGATATTTAATTTAAAATAACATTTATACTTGCATTGGGTAAAAGAGTTTGCACAGCCACGATATGTTTTCCTAAATATGTTTTGTAGGGAAATATAAATGCTGCTGTAGCTTTGTCCTGGGTACTCTGTTCTTCATCTATTTTTGTTCCCCACCAGCTTTTGAGGGAAATATGTTGATGTGTAACTGCTGACCAGCTAGTCCACCACTGTGCTCATCAGCTCGGCTCTAACTGGGTCTGCTTGCTGTTTTGTACTGAGCAGGTAACATACAGGTGCGTTTCTTTAGGTTTTTCTATGAGCACAAACTGCACCTGCAGTCAATATAATGTGTTGCTGTAGCTGGTTGTGAATAAAGAAAACAAACCAGACCACCTTCATTTATATTCATAAAATACTCAGCTTTAAACAACATTACGCTATTATGCTTTTCCTCATTTATTGTCATATAAATACTGATGTATGTATTAGAGATGGACCGATCCGATATTAAGTATCGGTATCGGTCCGATACTGACGTAAATTACTGGATCGGATATTGGAGAGAAATAAAAAATGTAATCCGATCCATTAAATATCAAAAAAGCACCTCACAAAACTTGAGACACGGCGTAACTCGGCTCATAACCATAGCACGCAGCAGCAGTACCCCTCACGTGATAGAGCCGCTGCGTGTATTTGTAGCCTCGCTAGCAATCCGGCATTTCATCTCCGAGGAAGTTATCCCAGAGAGAAGTAAAGCAAGTGTGTAAGTTCATCTCTGAATGTTTGTAAAGCATTTCCACGTTAAGCTTAACAACCGATATATGGAGCAACTGCCTCTTCTCTCCCTCCCTCTCCTGTCGTGAAACTGATCAATGATCAGCTGATCGGCTTTTTTGTTGCAAGTCCGTCTCTCTTGTTTGTTTTTGGCCCACTTTGCACCAGAAAGAGGAAACCAGCGGCTGAACAACAGCAGCACGTTTAAGCTTGATAATCTGTTGTTAGAATTTATTTAATATTACCTTCTACACCAGGATCTTTTTCTACGTAGCTGACAGCTGGTAACTGTGCAGGGGCGGATCTAGCAAAGTTTAGCCAGGGGGGCCGATAGGGCATTAACGGGGAAAAGGGGGCACAAAGACATACTTTTCTTTCTTATTCTCATTTAAAATGTCTAGCTTTTAATAAATAATTATCTGAATCTTACACCCAAAGTTTTAATCTGATGTAAAATGTATAGAAGTCCATTACTGTATATAGTAACTATTAAGTCTAATATATCCTAGTAAGCTATAGTACTTTTTCCTTTGGGAAGGTACCATCTGTGCAGTCTGCAGTTCTGTTGAAGAAAGATGTTGAATCCATTTAATTATTCTTGAAAAATAATTTATTTCGGTGCATTTTTTTTCCACACTGCATCAAATTAAAGTTGATTACGTCGATTAAGCATCACGAGGTGGAAGGTGGGGGTGGTTCCCTATTTTTTTTTTTTTTTTGCTGGAGTTTGCAACCCTATTAGGTTGCTTAATATTTCTGCTAAGTACTCTTTAAAATACCAGAATAGGAAGGATGTAGTAGGTTTATTAGATTGATCAGTATTGCTGAACTATGAAATATTTTGGGTGCAGTGTATTTTTTACACACAGGTATAACAGAATAGCTTTAGTGTTGTTTATTTAAACTTGAGTATGAACTTATACAAAATGCAGCAAGATATTAAAAAAAAGTTTTATTTATTAAAAAACACTATATCGGATTCATATCGGTATCGGCAGATATCCAAATTTATGGTATCGGTATCGGACATAAAAAAGTGGTATCGTGCCATCTCTAGTATGTATATATTTACTGAATCTTCACAGCAATTATAATTGTAAACATGTACAATTGCTGCGAGCCAAAGGCTTAGGTCTCAGACATCTTTAAACTCCTTTTTTTCTACTCTTAGCTGAGTATGATGTCATTGAGAGCAGATATCCATTAGCTCCACCCAACTACTTGTTTCTCAGAGGCAGCCAATCACAAGAACGTTGGCTTAAAGGGAGGTTAGACAGCTGCAATTGTTTATTGGAGACACAAACCAAACTTGAGATGTGGCACCAGAGCCCAATGCAAGATAAATTATTATTTATTTTGGACTTTGATTCATGCAAAGCTACTCTGGCAGAGCCCATGAATTAATAGATGGGGATGGAAATGAGTCAGATAGGCCTGTTTGAAGGCTAGAGAAATATAATGGCTAATTAATAAACTTTCCTGTTTTTATCTAACCAAGACAATTACATTTTTCTAAACTTGAAATCCAAAGCAAACTTCTGTTCTTCTCTTCAGAGCTGGTTAGAGTGGATTGGTGAGCTGATGAGCATTTAATAAAGTATTTTCCAGATAAATTCAGCTAACCACAGGATTGACACTTTCCTCCCACTGGGGGAGAAAAACCGCATTGAGAGAGCCGTGGGTAAAAAGTTCAGAGCACTGTGGGAAGTGCATTAGCTGGAAATGAGAATCTCTCCACCTGAGGTTTCATTACAGACTCCAAACATTTGTCAGTGAGCAGAGGGGGTCTGTTATTGTTTCATAAAAACACTTACTCACTTTTCATGATAATTAGTTTAGTTTTAATACTTTTTGCCTCTCTGTTTGACAAACCTCTGGTTCATTTATTGACATCAAACTGCCTCAAGCGTCTCTAACTTTCACCATTTTCATACTTTGTGAATTGCTTTTTAGAGCCAAAGGTTGTTTTTTTGTTTTTTTATTGAGTCCCTGATTTATTTATTTATTTTTTATGTCTGTCACTGTATAAACACATAAGCTAGCTGGAGTGACTCCTGCTGACCTGCATATTCAAATGCAGATGGCTTCTCTGTGTTGGAGCTCAACAGCCTGCAGTGACTCAACATAAACATCCACAACCCCTGTGACAAACTATGGTTGAGGAATAATAATGACTGTAACTGTGAAAAAGGTAATCACTGTTCATGAACATATGATGCTAAAAATGCAGATATTTTTACACGTCTAGGAATCAGATATTTTGCTTGTACAAGGAATTTAAATGGCCTTATTTCCTGATCTTCATGATGAAGTCATCAAAGTGTAGCAGGGTGACATCGTCACCATAAGGAATCAAATATGAATAAACCTTAAGACAGTTTTGACTTTTACTAATTGTAAAACTGGTACTGAGAGTTGTTGAAAGAACTTTTCTGTCTGTAAGGTCTTTGGCTTCTATTGCTGTTAGCCTGTGTTAGCTGGTGTTAATGTCTGTTATACTGTTAGCTCTTCTTAGCCTCTGTTAGCTCATATAAGCTGCTGTTAGCCACATTTTGTGAAACTGTCTTTTAAATGGATGAAACATTGTTGAGCTTAGACACTTAGAGAAGTAACTCTCATATGATGTGATAATGTAACCAAACTGTTTATCTGAGGGAAAGTTTGACTTTTAGGACACTTGAGCATAACTTTTGTTGACATAAGGTTAGCTGATAACCAACTGTTGTTGTTTGTTTTTTTCAGTGGCTTGGTCTTAGTGTTAGGAACAAATAAGTAAGTAAGTAAGTAAAGTTTATTTATATAGCACCTTTCACAGACATGTGTCACAAAGTGCTTTACAAGAAAGGTAGGAAAACACAATACAGTCATAAATACATCATAAAACCCCCGGTCTAATTAAAAGCTTTTTGAAATATGTCCCTGTAATGCTCTAAAAGTTAAAACTAGAATTTTAAAATGGATCCTAAATCCAATTGGGCTCCCTTGATCAGGCGGGTCAGTAGCCTCGCTGCAGAGTTTTGAACAACCTGTAGACGAGCCAGCCCTTTCTTGTTTAGACAAGTAAACAGGCCGTCACAGTAGTCGAGTCTTGTAGAGACAAAAGCATGTATTATCATCTCGAGTTCACTTGTTGACATGAGGGATCTGAGTTTTGAAATGTTCCTCAAGTGAAAAAAGCAGGTTTTTACTATCTGATTTAAATGTCCCTCCAAAGAAAAAGCTTCATCAAAAATAATGCCTAGGTTTCTAAGGTTATGTTTCTGTGAGGAACCTAAATCATCCAGTCGATGTTTAATAACAGGTATTGTAAGTTTCTGTTTTGGCCGGGTTTAGCTGTAAGCAATTATTGTTCAACCATTGTTTAATGTTAGTTAAACAGTCAATCAGATGAATAGCAAAGGTGGAGTGGTGAACTTGAGCATTTTACTTGTAAGTTTTAATAAATTTATCAAAGAAAGCATGAGTAAACCTTATTTTTTGCCCCAGTTACACAACAAATGGACACTGCGATGCGAAAAGAGTTTTCACACGACGGTGTAGAGTCCTGTGAAAACTTTCTTTTTCATATGACTCTGTATCTGTGATCTGTGACACACTGTGGTGGCAAAATGACATGAAGGCATATAAAGAGTGTGGTAAAATGACTTGAGTGAAATGCTTTATAGTCATGCTTTTGGTAAATATCAGCATGGCAGCAGATAGTCGAATGGAGTCAAAGTGACACAGACAAATAGACAATAGGGTTCAAATCCAGCTGATTGTTGTTTTGTGGGGGTTTTTGTCGCAGCTGCAGCTCAGCTGGTCTGTTACTAATTGTGGCATTTGTGTTAAAGTGTCCTTGAGTCAAACTCTCAGTGTGTGTATGTGGGAGAAAAATATCTGTCACTGAGGATAATAAAAGCCAATTCACAGCTCTCAAACATTGCATCACCCCCACCACCTGAGTTCACTGACTCTTCTCCTCTTCAATCTTTCCCCGGGCCACGTCGCCACCGCCTCCTCATTACATTTTTCAACCGTGTTGCATAAGACTCGGCCCGTGCTACAGCACAACCTTGATCTGCGGTCGAGGGCTGTGTTGTGTCATTGCATCCCTCCACATCCTTGAGCTCCTGTTCAAGTCTAAATGTGGACAATCTCAAAGGCTTGCGTTGTTTAACTGGCTCCGTGACAGAGGGACAGATTGTGTTTGTATCCAGGCTTGGAGAATGAAAAAAAAGAAAAACCAAAGAAGAAGCAGAATGTAAATAGCAGCTATAGATGGCAGAGCTGAAGAGGAGGGACTCTGGCAATGTGATAGCTAAATTATTGCATTGGTTGTAAATTAGATAACTAAAAACACCCATAACACCTTTCCGGAGACTTGCTGAGAGTGACAGAAGGTGAGAGGAAGAAAGACAGACAGAAGGACAGAGGTGGAGGGGGACGGTGAGAGACGGTCCTCCTGCTCTGGCTGTAAAACACAGACTCACCTCCTGCTGTGTCCTTCCCTTCCACAGAGAGATAATACTAATGGCTAGTCTTGTGGCCTGTGGCTTTTCATAATGGGCTGTGGATGTTTAGTCCTCTACCACACACACGTACACACACGTTGATGTATGTGTAGAAGCAAGCAAGAAGCTGGTGTACGGCTAACTGCTGTTGTTTTTTCGGGTAATTATTGTAATTCTATTAAGTTAATTCAATGATACACCTACCTGAGAACCAATTTTAGTAAATAAATCATTGTTACAATATAATTTATAGTGTGTGTTATGGGAAGTGGCAGTGCAAAGAATGTCAGCGACTGCAAATGACACATCTTTAGTAGTTGCTGATTGGTGCTGAAATGAGATCATCAGTCATGTTTAAGGTCTTTTATAGCCTTTGGTATCACTACCTGCTAATGTAGAGGCTGCAAACAGAAGCATCCTTCACCTGATCTGTAATTTTAGGTCCAGTATTCCAGTATCACCAGTGTGTGAATGTGTGTGTGAATGATTGCGTATAGTGTAAAGCGCTTTGGGGTCCTTAGGACCAAGTAAAACGCTATACAAATACAGACCATTTACCATTTTACCATTTTACTGGAAAACCAAAATAATCCTAGTTTGTGACTTTAAAAAGAAATGTTTTCACCCAGTTGGGCTCTTCCATTAGTACCATCACTGAAAATAGGATTTGTGGAGTGAAGATTCGCTTACTGTATGTTGCAAATATACCAGCAATCGTCAGCTGTTGGACAAAAAAAAATGACCATATCACCAAAGTCTTTTGGAGAGAACTTTGGTCTAAATGTTATTTTGGTGTCATGACTATACAGTTGTGGTGAGAAGTTTATATCTGTTTATTATGGGCATGAATGAAATGATATTTTTTTTAATGATTTCTTTGAACTTCTCTTTTTCCAGAGTGGAATGATTGCACAGCATGCAATTTAATAACAAGAAGCAGGTGCATAACTTTGAATTTATTTAGGATTTTCTGTAATCCACACCGATCAAATGTATACAGTCAGCCACACTAATGTTTGGTGAAATGTCCCTTAGCACATTGACCCTCAACCAGAAACTTTTGGTAGCCATCAACAAGCTTCCGGCATAATTCTGGCTGAAATTTGGCTGCTCTTCTTGGCACAATTGGTAGAGTTCATTTCAACTGGATGGTTTCCTGACACAGACGGACTCTTACGTTTTCCTGACTTTTAAGTGTAGTCCGCAAATTTTCAAATTTTCATGATGCTACCAACATCATGCTTAACAGCTGGCACAGGTTAGGTTTTAAAGCCTCATCTTTACTTTTTCAAACATACCTCTTGTCAATTTGGCCAAAGAGCTCAATCTTTGTCTTGTCTGAACATAAAACTTTGCTGCATAAGGCATTTGGCTCTACTCTGAGCCCCTACTGGATGAGAGCCCTTAGAGTCTTCTGAGGAATCTAATTTCTGTCACTCGTATCCGTCATCTTTTTCTGTCAGTCACTACCCGGGGGTCGTAAAGCAGGATAGGAATATAGATCAACCCAGAGTGGTCACGCCATCCATTTCCAGCTTATTCTATGATATTTATAGTTTTATTTATTGAATCACTTTGAATATTTTCTCCACTTTATAGATAGATAAAATGTTTCTTCTTCTTCTTTAGATTTAGACATATGTCAGCATGAAGACAGTATGCGTATGTAACATGAGGATTTAGGTGTGGTAGTCTTGTTTTGGGAACAATACTCTTGATCTTTTCAGCAGTTTGAACTTAAAAAAATTAGTTATTTTCATCCATCCTTCCTGTGTTTGCTCTGGGGGTACGTGCTCTAAGCAATCAGGAAGAAGATTTGGACGTGTTTGTTTTGCTCTGGTTTCCTGATGAGGCTGAGATTACATATTATTCTAATGATATTCAGAACTTGTTTGGCAGCGACTGAACTCAAGAAGCTGCAATCTCACAGCTTAATTTTTTTTCTGTTATTATTATGGTTGAAGTGTTTGCTTTATTTTCACTCAATTTGTCAACCGTGTCTCGAACTGCTTTTATTAGTGTCCTTCATGCTGTTAAATTAGGGCCGAGCAGCTACTGAAGCCTAACAAAGTTATAAGAGGAGAGAAAAGGAAATAAGTCAGGTTGTCAAGGAAGCAATTTCCATCATGTGTGAATTACACCCACAACATCTCCAGGAGCGGCAGTAAATTCAAGCCCAGGCCTCGCTCGTCTGCGCTGTCTCTGGGCTCTCATCGCACCTGATCGACATTAGATTTACACCACGCTGCATGTCAGGCAGCAATTTCCCAAATTTATCATCAATCTCAACAAAACAACTAATGGGGCAGGCGACTCTGTAGGTCTGAAAAATTAATTACCACCAAAAACCCACAGTGCAGCGTTTGCCAGAGCGAACAGCTAACTGCTAACTTTATAAACGTGTTCATTATTTTACATCACTACCATCTATACGTCCTCCTCCTCACTAAACCTGCTCTGTCGGTTTGAATGTGCACCTGTTTATCTGCATTTGTGGTGTATTATTGTAATGTATGGACAACTTGTGTGTTTTTGAGCTGAGGATGAAGAAAACATCCAGCTGCTTATGCAACAGAGCGATAACGTGTGTGTGTGTGTGTGTGTGTGTGTGTGTGTGTGTGTTTGTGTGTGTGCGCGCGCGCGCGCAATCACTTATGGGTGAGTGCTGCTCAGCTTGTCATACATGATTGCTAATGAGGTTTGGACAAACGAGACTACATCCTTAGTAGAGACTCACATGAGTAAAACATGATTACATAATATAAATAATGTGAGAACAATACTGCACATCCTCTATAAGAGTTCAGGTCGATCGCTGTTACTGGAGCACAGAGACTTCCAGTGGATAAGGGGGCTTCAAGACATGGGCAAAATGGATATGTGGACACCTCAGCATTAAACTTTTATTCTATATCATGTTGAAAATAAGCAGCTACCTCCGGAGTTGAAAATAGATGCAAAAGCTGCAGTTCCTCCAGTGTCCACTTGAGGGTGTCTTGAAAAGTGAGTCAGTCTATGGGGACTATGTTTACAGTCAAAAAAAGGTTTTGATCTCTGTTAGATAATTTCCTTATTTAAATATATGTGATTAATTTTTATTCCATGTTTCACTTCAAAAAGTTACAGTAAGTATTTTTTTAGGTTATTTAATATTAAAAAAACCCATTGTACTCATAAATACACACTGATGAGTATTTCATTGCATCTTCCAGCAAACTGATTCATTCTCATAAACTCAGAATAAATCCATTCAGAATATGTAGGTTTGTGGAGATGAACATCACCATTTTCTGCTAATCACACTTTATATATGTGGCTAGAAACCAGACACATATATGTAGTACACCTTATCAGCATTACAAAGTGTTTCCCACACACTTTTAAGTTTTCAATTTGAAATGGAATGGTTAATAAAACACACCTTTTGAATGCACACTGCAATTTGCTGTCATCTAGTGGTGAGATATTACACAGTGTACCCTTTAAACTTTAAAGGGTACAAATAAAATCTACCTGAACAAAACAAACAGAGCTACCTTGTGGTGATGCCCTTGTGGTGATGCCCGTAGGTAGATTTTATTTGTACTTGTATTTGTACTTGTACTTATTTGAACTTCTGGGGCAGCTGGGGGTGGATTCCAACTGTTGGTAGCTTCCAGCCAAGTCTTATTTGCTTCCTCATATTTAGATGTTGGCCAATATGGTGGTGGAGTGGTGATCACGATTACTTCACAGCAATAAGGTCCTGGGCTCCAATCTACTCACCAACTGGAGCCTCTCTACATCGAGTGTGCTTGGGAATTTTCTGGGTCCTCTGGCTTCCTCCCACACTCCAAAGATGTACATGTTAGGTTAACTGGAGATTCTAAATTGACTGAGAACATGAATGGTTTTTATCTCTCTGTTTTAGCCCTGTGACAGACAGGTTATCTGTCCACAGTGTACCCTGCCTCTCGCTCCATGACAGCTGGGATAGGCTCCAGCCCCCTTGCAGTCCTGAATTGTATAAGCAGTTTAAAAAGTGGATGGCTGTTAAGGTGGTTTCTTTTGGAGATTAGAGTCCAGGCAGACCTTTGACGTCATCGCTGCTGGGTTTTTGTGACGCAGGAAACTAGCCTCTAATTCAACATGGAGAATATTCGTAATGAGGGGTTGTTCTCAAAGCACTTCTTCTTGAATATATACGAACTCCTGCCATTTTCTTCTTTCTCTAAAATTTAAAAGGACAAGGGAAGGTCAGTGATGACCAGTGACTGCTAGCTTGCGCTGTTGGTATATATTTCTTTAAACAATAAGCTCTAAAATATCTTTATGAATTACTTTTTAGTCATTATCAGGTGAAACATGCCATGCAAGTTGTATATATATATAATTCAATAAATATCAGCCCATTTAAATACTGAATTTGACTTCATGGGGAAAATATCTGGTTGTTTGCATGCTAAATGCTACTTAGTGATCCACAGCAAGTTGTTAAAAGTGTGGTTTTTTTGTCATAAGTGTTTTCAGGCCCATCTTTGCCCACTATTAGTAACAAAGAGGTAACAAAAGCAGTAAGTTTCCAGCACCAAAACAAAGAGGTGAGCAGCAGAGGCTCAGTAAATAGAGCAGATCATCAACTAATCAGAAAGTCAGTGGTTGAAAAAATTATCCAGCTCCTCTAGTCTGTATGTTAAAGGTGAGTTCAATGTAGCTGCACAGTGTGTTCATTTTCCAGCTTTGGCATTTTTCTTTTCAAAAAACAGAGATAATTGTAGCCACTTGCAGTTGGATCAAACCAGCAATATTACGTATTTATGCTAAAAATGGCTGCATCTATTCGTGTGTTTTTCTTCTCTAACAATGTGAATGCACATTAGCTTTTTTACGCTGCATTAGAGTACATTCAGCCAGAAAGCTGCCTCTGCTCGTATAGCAGTGAGTGAGTGATTGCCGCTCCTGCAATCAGCCACAAATTCACTCTAAATGAGTTTCAGGAGCTTGTGAAGAGGGAAGGCGAGGGAGGCACAGCTGCTTCTGGTTCAGTGTGGTTAACATGTGAAGCAGAGTGATTTTTCAAGAAATTCAAATCAGAAGTTTACACCATTTTTATTCTGACAGAAACAGACTAAACTTCGAGTAAGAGCTTTTTTTAAAATTCTTTATTAATTCAGGCTGTCATCAGTTCACTTCATCTCTCCATAAAAGTAAAACACAGTTGTCATCATTTAAACTTGTGACTTGTCAAAACTCAAATGATCGATTAAAGTACATTTTAAATTAAATTTTATTCCAGATGTAGACGATAGGGACCAGGTCAGCTACCACTCAGCAGAGGCGGAGCCAGACATTTGAAACACCCGGGGCTTAGCCCAAAAGGGTAGTATGCATGTGGGATTTTTTTTTTTTTCCCCTTGGGGCGGGGGGGGGGGTTAGAAATGACTGAAAGATTAATTGGCTCTGTTTTGAGTTTTGTTCAAAAAAGAATGACTTCATATAGGGAAAAATATATATCACATGTGCAGGACACCTTAAACTAGTTTTTTAATTAAGCAGCAAGGCAGAACAAGGTCGGGGCTGTATCAAGACACGAGGACTAAACCCCAATTCAACCAGACCCAGAACTGATCCAGAATTAAAACAGGACTACAACAGTTCAAAATCAGGACTACTGAGGACTTAACCATGACAGAACCAGAATCAGAACTAGATGATAGTAGCACTAAAAATCATCATAGACCTGCACTACACTTATTTTTTAATTTTACCAAAGTACAATATTTAGATTGAGAAAAGTTTATATAATTATTTAGCCTTGTTGTGCAAACAAGCCTGCATAACTTAATAAATATAGAATTTGAAAAATAACAAACCTAAAAAGAAACACTCGGTACGAGATACATGAGTACCTGTGATACGGTGATACTGGTGGTAAACAACCATTTGACTAACATGTGTGTCTCACCTGCTCTTGTTCATCTCTGTTCTGTCCCCATTCTCCTCTCTGTCTCTTTGTGCTGACAATCAAGCCAAACACCAACATCATCAAATATACAGTTGAAACCAGATATTTACAAACTCTTCAGATCAAAACAAACACTTTTTTAATTGTAACATCAAATCAGACTAAATGTTTATTTTTTTTAGATTGATAAATATAAAAACATATTTGTTAACTTTAAGAGTAAAGAGAGAAACTATCTGTATTTCTTAATTGCAAATGGCACCAAATTGTATTCAAACTGAGCCACACTTATGGAGCTCCACAGTTCTGTTCCTGGTGTTTTGGTTGACATCTCTTGATTTTCCCATGTCAAAGAAACAGGCTCTGTGTTTTGCCTTATATGCATCCACAGCTGTGCCACCAGTTTACTCACATGGACTCTACCAACCTATCAGAAGCTTCTTCAGCTCAGAATGGAGTCGTCTGGAGTTTTCTTATTAATTAACAATAAACTTAGTGTACATGTACTCCTAAATTTGATGAAAGTGATAAAAAACAGAAAGCTCTGTCTCTCTTTATTCTGACATTTAACTAATTCAAAATATATTTCAATATTTATCTAAAACAAGTTTACTCTAAATTGATGTTGTACAGTAAAAATGTTTTACGTTTTCTCCCTAAAGTGTATGTAAATATCTGGTTACAAATGTGAATATCCTGCTGTGTACTGAAATCCCTCTTGTTTTGCATAGAAATATACTGAACAACATACAAAGCATAATATATAAAATAACATTTACCTGAGTTTTTTCTTTGAAAGAACCCTCTAATGTCCATTCTTATATTTCAGTACATAACTGAAACCGAATTAGTCGGGGAGGGTAAGAACTGAAAATATGAAATAAACACACGTAAGCTAAGACTCTCTAAAAAAAAATAGCATTTGTTCGGCTTTTCATTTCGCCATTTGTTGATTCACTTGAAGAGCAAGTAACGTAATATTGGTCAAGTGATCAGTTTGATATCAATCTTTCGTGATACACCGTCATATTTACATTATTTGTACGGTACGAATGATTTGCTTTGGTACCTGGTCAAACTTAAGCTCTCCTTAGAATGGCTGGCTCAGTCTCTCCAACAGCGCACTCACGGGCAGCAGCTGCCCCGCCCCCTCGCTCAGTCGCTTAGTGCCTGAGCTTGGATCATACCAATATCAGGGGGGGATTCACGCACAGTCGTAAATTCCCACAGTGTGCACTATGTGCTTCGAATATTGTGTGTACTTTTTGTTTTATACAGTTGTCAGCCAGGCATCTAACTATGAAAAAATTACACTCCAAAATACCCCGGGCTTCTGACAAAACAACCCGGGCTTAAGCCCAGTAAGCCACCCCCACGCTCCGCCCCTGCCACTCAGAGGCAGTTCCTGTCTTGATATAATTACTTTGGTGCCTCAAGATGGGAAGTTAAGTTGGTCAAGTTGGGAATTACATGCAATACTTTAAAACTGTCAGTACTGTTTGTGGCATTACAGCTATTAATTGTAATAAACTGGTGAAATTTGCAAATCTGCTACTGTCTACATAGACAGAAGGTCAACCAGAATCTCACACACTCAAAAAAAATATGCCCCAAATTGCTGACTTGAACTAATTTAATTACATGTAATATTTGTGTGTGATTTTGTCACAGAAGTCCAAAGTAATGTTAAAATTAATGGAATCTGATCAAGGGAAATTTACTTGATTGTTATATATGTAGTTATATGTAGTTCAGAGTTGCACTCAGACTGATTGCAACATGTTGGCATGTTGGAGACAGGTTGCCTCTCACAAAGTGAAGTATGCAACTATTCAGAAGGTGAATGTGTTGCACGCTCTCAGGCAACCACTATTTTTGTTTTCCTAGTTTCAAAGAGGTTGCCGTCCTGTTTTGACTCCATGGTCATCTCAGTCACAGAACACAGAATCCACTTTAAGGGCACAAAATCATCATCAACCAGCAAACTTCTGAGGGAAACTTTGTCTTTAATGCATTTTGAATGAATCGCTGGTTCTTTACAGAGTAATGAATACATGGAAAATGTACATTTTAGTCCTCTGTACACTAACGATCCAAGAAAGTCTGTAAGACTAGAAGTTCAGTCAAAGTTTTTTTTCACTGAACATCTTCTCATACTCCTTCCCGATGCCGTCAGCTGGGACAGCCACATTTATAAAAACTGCCTTTTTTTTCTCCCGTGTCTGACGTATCTTTCTTTGGTTGGTTGGCCAGCAGCGGCTTATCTGTCTGGAACTTGAGGTCCCACAGGACTTGAGCGCTGGAGTGGAGTGTCCCAGTGGGACTTGTGAGCTTTTAACGAGCACAAATGTTCCTGTACACTATTACACAATTACTGTCATGAGCAGCTGGACTGTCCCAGAGCTTCTTTGCACACGTGCACCTTCAGTGCTGCCTCTGTGACACTTACTGTGCTCAGGGCATGAGTTTGCAGCCATGATCAGAACACTTGCCTTTTCTTGCCCCACTGGTAGGACTTCTTGAAGTCAGCCTCATCCTTTATCTGTTGATGGTACATGAAGAGGTTTGGTCTTCGTGGTGTTACCACTTACCCCTCATCACTTGTCTTCTTGTCCACATGTTCTTGTTGTCTTGGTTCTGCACTTTGTCTGGAACCCTCCACATATTGAGTCTAAAATTTTTCTGGTAATTTAAATTTTTTTTAGCAAGATAACAGACAATCACATGAACTGAACTTGGGCTTTATTGTGGTATCTTGTGGTCTGTATCTAATTCTGAGTGTACTGTTTTTTTAAAAACATGTTTTCCTGGCTCTTTTATGTCTTACGTATTTTTCTCTCCATTATCAGATTCACAGGTGGTTTACAGGAACCGGGATGGAGATGTCATCAAGTTTGACTTTGACCTGAATGACACGCACGTTCTCCTCAGCAACAGCATATTTGTGAGTGTTTTTACACTTTCTTTATTTAAACATATTAAATATTCCAATACACGCCCATGCGCCTGAGCTGTTATATTCTATGAATGCCATTTTACTTCACTGTTAGGTGATTGCCAAGGAATGTGATGTGTGAATATACATACTAGTGCAGGGGTCAGAAACCTTTAACACCCAAAGAGCCATTGGACCCGGGTTCCACACAAAGGAAAACACTGGGAGCCGCAGATACTTTTTGACATCTAACATGAAGATAACACTGTATATATTGTTTTTTACCTTTATGCTTTGTGTGAACAACTAAGGTGTGTTGCTTATGAAATTCATGAAGTGCTACAGAGAAAATTACATTTTATTCATGTAATTAACACATTTTGAACTCTTAAAGAAATATAACCAAAGGAAAGACACCCAGCTGAACTAAAATGATCCAGCAAACAAAAACTGTTGTGAGCCGCCACCCTTATATCGCCTTTGGGCTTTTGGAGCCTTGACCTGACTTTTAAAAAATAATTGGAAAAAAAGCACTATGCTGCTAAAAGATGAAAAATAGATATTTGCAAAATTCTGCCTAAATATGTATTTTACCTGGTTAATGTGTGTGGCGGGGCGTGGTCTGCAGCGCCGCTTAGGGGAGGCGGACGCACCTGAGCGGCACCCGCAATCACGCCTCGCCACCTTAACGTCTGTGCTCTCTATGCTGTTGTGTTGGTGTGTGTCGGGCTGTGAGCTACAAAGCTACAGCCGGCTGTATACGTACAGCAACCGTGTGTGAAAAGTGGTCAATAAAGAGATGCTGAAAAGCATGTTCATGCAAATATCGTCGGGTCTGCCATGATATGTTTACAATGGGACTTATTTTGAGCGATGAAAAAATAATAGAATATAATTTTATTTTTATATTTCAACATCACAATAATCTTCCAATTTAGAACTACAAGTTAAAAAATGAACTAACACAAAAAATACACTTCAGCTAAATACTTCTAAGTTATTTTCCCAAACCACGCGGAGCCGCAGTATAAGGACTAAAGAGCCGCATGCAGCTCCGGAGCCGCAGGTTGCTGACCTCTGTATAGTGTATAGAGTAGGGCTGCTCGATTATGGCAAAAATGCTAATCACGATTATTTTCACTGAAATTGAGATCTCGATTATTTGACGATATTTATTTAACAATAACAATGTGTTGAATAATGACTTTAAAGATTGTCAAAAAATAATTTAAAATAGTGTGCAAATACTGATAACAGTGCAAATGTTTGCAATATAAAAAATAAATGAAAAATGTAAACATCTATGTTTAGTGAACTTCAAAATACTGCACAATATTTATGCATACAAATCAAGGCAAGCTGTGTAGCCACACAATGCACAATTGCATCAAACTGACATTGAGGTATGTCAACTAAAGTTGCTGCTCCTTCATTCTTTGATCGTATGTCACTTTGTGAGCGGTCTTCACACTATGTCTACTTGATCCACGTCTGACTCCGTGAACCCATAATGTTTCCACACCACTGAAGTTTTTTTTACCTCTCTTTTCAACCAACGGCAGTCACTCTCCTCCCCAAATAACTTCTGCTTAGCTTTCCGAGCTTCCCTCGGGTCCTCTTAATTGTTGTGACGCGTGTTCGAATCGCAGAGAGGTGCGCTCGTTTTACCACACAGAGCAGTGCGAGAGTAAAGCACGAGGGAGGTGCTAATAACTGTTTACAACTTGCATAGTTCCCATTTCTGTATAACTGTATATCTCAGATTTCTGTAAAGTTATTTATTTTATATTCTGTATAGTTTTTCATATTTATATCCTGTTCATATCCTGTACATAGCTTGTACTCACTACAGCCTGTACATACTTATAGTTATAGAATATTCACAACATACTTCATACCGTGTACATTATAACATACCATAATAGACCCATTTCTGTAATATACTTACATATCTATATTATTGCTAATATATATATTGTAATATATCTATATCACTAAAGCACTTCTGGATGGATGCAAACTGCATTTCGTTGCCCTGTACCTGTGCATGTGCAATGACAATAAAGTTGAATTCTATTCTATTCTATTCTAATAATCAGCTCAGTCATTTTTAATGATCGTTGAAAGCCCAGATCGTAATTTAGATTAAAATTTGATTAATTGAGCAGCCCTACCCAATAGTTATGTTTTGTGGACATAAAGGAGATAATTTCATTAATTTGAAATGATATAATGGTTTTAGAAGGTGTTCTAGATGTGTAAAAGCTACAAAAGGGTAATTTTAGTATGTTGGTAGGGTTAGTAATATCTGATTTAGATAAGAACCTAATATTCAAGTTTTGGGGATATAAATTAGATGTTAATGTTACAAAATTAAAACGATATAATGGTTTTTAAAAGACTATAAATGGCACATTTTAGCCTAATGCTAGGTGGTTGCTTTGCAGAATGATACCATCTTAATATCAGATGTAGCTGAAAGCCTTCAGGGGTCAAAGATGTACCTCTATACAAAGTTTGATTACTCAACCTCTGATCATGCACACGTTAAAACACAAATATCATCTTTTAGGACTTAAAGAAAACAGAATTACAGAATTGGCACAGTAAATTGGACACTGGCCTTGCGATCTTACTTCTGTCTAGTGCTCATCACAAAGCTTTCTCTTCTACTGTCTGGCTGCTGGGTCCCCAGAGGCTGCAGGAAACAAGTCTCATCCCTGCTTTATCTGCACAATAAAAATACAGTAGCCTCCTGGTGAAGACGCTGGTTGCCCGGCTGTCTGCACTGCGGACAAACTCAAACCTCTCTTTAAGGTTGATCCTCACCTCAACTTACCTGGAAAAGAGGATTTGACGTGTGAATTATAATTTTAGATAATTCTCTAAAACCTGATGCGAGCACACAAATGAACATTCATCATGAGTTGTCACACATGTATTACTTCCAGGAATTTTAAATTATTCCAGTGCAGGGCTAAATTGGCTGCTTTCTAATTGCATCATTATAATCCTGTTGGTGTTCCATCATCACAATCATAAACCATTTATTCTCAGCCGCGCTGTCACTGGGAAGCATGTTTCTACATCAACATGCTTAAATGAGTAGCTCCATGATGAAATCAAAAGACAGAGGTGGCCTCGGTGATGAGAAGTCATAGTCTTGACCCATGCTCGATAGCTGCATAGACAAACAGCTTCAGCATCTAAACCGAGCACTGGCCTGTCTTGCTGCACAGCTTCCCTCGGTCAGCTGTGCACCTAATTTTTTGCAAATAATTGCAAAAACGACACATAAGGCAAAAAGTGGCACTAGAAGTGATGCATGCTGTTTAATTTTTAAGCCTGCCTAATTATTCAGACTCTGCAAAATTTTGAAATGCTGTCTATAAAATGTTGGTCTACCACTTCGTATACCAGAAATGTCACAACCTGCTGAGGTTCCCGTGTGGTTTTGTGACCTTTATCTGCCACATTAGCTTCTGCCTGGTGCATTAGTTTTCTTTTCTTTTTTTCATCATTGTCCTGGGGCAAAACCTGGAAAAAAGCTGGGGTGAAAATAGAACAGCAACCTCCAGATTTTACCTCAACTAGGAAAAATCAGAATCAGAATTTGACGCTTGACCATAAAACCCAACACCCTCCTGTTGGTGGCTCAGCTCTCAGCAACTTAATTCTTCCAGCCCTTCTCCTCCCTTTGATACCAGCAAGAGGCTCTTTCTGCTGCTTCCCTAATCCTGCACACAGCTGTCTTCAATTCATTCCCTTTTTACCCCACTTCTACAGAAAACAGCTGTGCTTGCCACCCTCTCTGTCTGCACTCTTTGATAATGTCTTGGTATTTATTTATTTTAGGGTTTTCCTTTCCTGAGCCTCATCACAGCCTTCTTCCAGTGGCACAGTAAAGTCCATAAAGATGACCTTCTTAACCTGGTCTGATCGTGCTGGCAGAGGTCTGAAAACAGCTGTGTGTTCGGCTGATAGAGTTTGGGAGGTTGAGCAAACAAGAATGGGAGAAACTTCCCAAAAATAGGTGTTCCAAGCTTGTAGCATCAAAAGTCTTGAATACCTATATACATATTTTGTTTTTTTTTAATTTTGAATGAAGTTGCAAAAAATTTCAAGCTAACTTTTGTGACTTTGTCATCATGGGTTATTGTGATTGGAATTTTGAGGTACAAAATGAATTGAATCCATTTTGGAATACAGCTGTAACATGACAAAATGGGAAAGAGGTGAAGCGTTGTAGACTTCAGTGAAGCATCACAATAAGAGCAGAGTCCCAACATTGGTAGGAAGTAGGACAGCAGCCTGGCAGTTGTGGAGATGAAGCAAGTGGAGAGTTGGGTCAAATGGTGAAATATATATCTGACCTATGGAACTTATGTTTAAGCTAAAAAACAAATACAGAACTTAATCGATTTAGGAGGAAGTTTATCTATTAACACTTGGTAACTAACCTTATCAGGATGCAATATTGCCGCACAATACCAGTGCTCAATCAATTTTTTTCGCCCCACTCCTACCAGTTGTCCATTCCTGCCTCCTGAGTGCTTGAGCTCTCTGTTATCTTTTTTTTTGCTATTGTTTGCTTGCTTGATATAAATGTGGACTGAGCAAAAAAACATAAAAAAAAATCTTCTCCTCTTCTTCTATTTCTTTTTTTTCAATCAGGTTTCTTTCAAGGTGGCAAAGTACTCCCTGTCTGCAGATCTAAAGTATGCACTCTTTGCCTATGACGTCAAACGGGTGAGTTTTACATTAAAATGCATCCACAACCCACTATGATAAATCAAAATCCCCTGAACATCACATAAAAAAGAGCAAACAGAACAGATGGTGCATTTTTTATTTGCTTCCTCGTGAGCACACACCCTACGGCAGGAGTTCATCCTCACTGTCACAAACCTTTTGTTTCATTTCCAGCCAGGACGGTACTGACACTGCTTTCATTCACTTATATGCATGCAGCAACCTGATGTTTTTATTCCTAATCATGCTGTTTTGTTCTCAGACAAACTGTTTTTCAAACCCATAAAAAAATGGAAGCGACATAAATTAAAAGCATTCACTTTAGACTGAGCATACACCAGCTGATTGCAAAACACAATACTTACCGCGCTGCACGCGCCCACCGTTTCTCTGTGAGTATAAAGAGCTGCACCTGTGCTGAGCAGGTGTGTGTTTATTTGCGGTGAGGCTGTGTGCCTCTGCCCTTCCTGTGCATTTTCACTCTGTCTCTCAGTATTTTTGTGTTTTTCTGTTTGTTAGCGGTCAGTCATCCACCACGAAGCTCTCCTCCCCTCACAGGTTTTCCATTGATTTTTAGATTTGTTTGCAAACCGATGCATCCAGGCTTTAGAAAGTCTGCAGCAACTGAAAAACTCTGAGGTGGATGTTTGTACATCCTGCACTGGGGTCTGCAACACCAGTTTAAGGGCCTCTCAGCAGGATGGATCGGTGTTTGTTACCATAAAAAAAAAAACACACCTTGGAACATCTTCTGTTTATATAGAAACATGTAAACAGCTTTATTTTCAATGAGCTTTACGTTTTTAATATACCCTCCACTTATCGCACCCCTGTTTACCATCTACTGCAACATGATATCCCCTTAAGTACAATTAAAGCCTCTTCCTGAGGTTTTTAGTTGCACTCAGTTGAATTTCTTCCAGTTCAAGTTTGTTTTATTCCTTAGTTAATATTCCAATATTTATATTAAGCTTGGATTACATAGTGAGGGCATACTTAATATATTTAGATACATGGTGCTGTAAGAGGAGTCTTCTGACTTTAAAGGCACTTTTGGGGGAAATTAAATCAGAAAACCTAAAGTGTGGTTTGTGGTTTCCAGTGAATTAAATCATTCATGCAACTTTCAAGGGCCAAAATTGCACAAACAACATGATTTAATCTCCTGTATTTTTCCAGTATTTGAGAATTTTAAATTCCTACCTCAAGAGCAAGCAGTTTTTAAGTGATACCATGGATTTGAGGGCCAAAAACACAAAAGATAAGTGTCAGGAGAGAGATCTGGACTAGGAGTCAAACTGCCGGTGTTACAGTTTAAAAGCAAATGTTTAACCACCCAAGCCTCCACTGCTTTACAGTCGGCATTTATAAATGTGCCACATGATGTGAAGTGGTATCTAAAATGTTGTAACAAAGAGTGAAAAAACATTTAGTACTTTCCTTGTTCAAGTTGTCAAATTTGCATTTTTATGTGTTTTTGTGACAATTTCATGGCCCCAACTTTGTGGCAACAGTTTAGGGTTGGCCCCTTCTTTTTGCAGCATGCACACCAGTGCACAAATCAAGGTCCATAAAGACATGGACTGATGTCACAAATGTGCTTCTGGAAGAACCGGTCAAAAATTCCCAGAAGAGCTGAAGCTGTTATAGCTGCAAATGGTGGACTGACCTATCAAACCCTATGGATTAAGAATGGGGCGTCACTCATGTTCATACATGTTTGAAGACAAACAAACTAATACTTTTGGCTGTATAGTTTAAGTCCATTCTCACTGCTTCCAGTGTAATTAAGTGGGTAAATAGCACCCTGGTGCTGCCAATCAAATGGACTTGATTAGTTAATGATCAGCAAGTATGAGCACCTCTATAAAAGCAGAACTTTTGGCATTTTGCATACTCAGAAAAACTGCCAAAAACCCAAGAATTACACCTCAGACTCTACAGGCCTTAATTAGAATGTTAAATGTTAAATTTCACGAGAGTACAATTAAAAAAGACTGAACAAGTATGGCGTGTTTGGGAGGATTGCCTGAAAAAAACCTCCTCTCTTTAAAAAGAACATGGCAACACAGCTTAGGTCTGCAAAGCTACATCTGAACAAACCACAAGACTTCCATAACAATGTCCTTTGGACAGATGATATCAAAGTGGAGTTGTTTGATGATAATGCACAAAACTAGACCCAACATCAGCACAAATACCTCATACCATCTGTCAGCACATGGTGATGGGGTGTTGATTTGGGCTTGTTTTGCAGCCACAGGACCTGGACAGCTTGCAGTCATTGAGTCGACCCTGAACAACACGTAAAGTATGCTAGAGTCAGATGTGGGGCAAGTTGAACAGCTAAAGCTTGGACCAAACTGAGTCATGCAACAGGACAATGATCTCAAGCACAGCGACAAAAAGCAATGGGTGGAAAAAAAATTCAAGATGCTGTAGTAACCAGTCAAACTTCAGACTTCAACCTGATTGAAATCCTTTGATCTGATATCCTTAAGAGAGCTGTGCATAAATGAAACCTTGCAAACTTCATTGAACCGAAGCAACATTATAAAGATGAATGGACCAAAATTCCTCCACAACATTGTAAAGAATGATAAAGTTAGGCAGAAAACAATTACTTCAAATTTTTGCTGCTAAAGGTGGTTCTACACTTTTCACACTTGCCTAGTTTATTTCACCACATTCATTTGTTGGGTGGGTGGAATCAATGGATCCGGTAACATTATTCTTAACTTAAAATTGTTGAACAAAGCCTACAGTAAGAGCCAGTACCCCCAGTGCTTCTGATAAAATACAGTATACCCAAATTTGCATGATTCGTTTCCCATTGACTTGAAGTGAACCTGGGGGCCAGTCCACTGGCAGTGGTAATTCATGAATATGCAGATGTTCTGTAAATAGCTTCTAAAAATCCTGCTCGCGGACAAGAGGGCAATCTGGGCTGTAAGGAGAGATTGATGAAGATAGATTGAGACAGCTTTTGCTGAGCAAAATGTCAGTATGATCAATATTTGTAAGAAAAAGCAAAACACAAGACAAATAGTGCAATAACACAAGATATTTAAGCCAGAATGGATGACGTGTCAGTTCATAGCATCATTGGGTCGATAAAGATGACTTTACTGAAGCATTTGTAAACATACATCATTTTAAGCATCATAGCGAAGGTCAGTCAGTCAGCAGCAATCTGTGAAAAGCAGATTAATCTGTAAAGCACAACTCGTCCAGTTTCCTTGGTATCGTTTGATAAAGATGTGTTACACCTATTCCACACGTGAACACATGTGTGTTAGTACGTAAAAAAGAGCCTGCTTTTATTTTGACCGCTGTGTCCTGAAATCCTCCTATTTAATAGAAGTTAAGTACAAATCCTTGGAGTGTATTATAACCCTTAAGTTTTACACTTGCATATTTTGCCAGCAAGCTAGGTTTTGTTAAGTGTGTTATTAGAAAAAGAGCCAAGTGCAAAAAGAAGAATTTTAAGCTGCTTAATGAGAGAAAAATCAAAACAGCTAACACTGAAAAAGACTGTTATAACCTGTTTCTACCAGAAACACACAAAAAACATGATGTCCGTTACTCAAATTTTTGGGTTAGCAATTTAAAATTAGAATGAAACACAATGGGAATACAAAAGGAATAAACAAGTGCTTGGGTGTGGCTGTGGCTCAGGTGGTAGAGCAGTTCAGCTACTGGTTGGAAGGTTGGTGGTTCAATTCTTGGCTTCCCCAGTCTGCATGCCAAATATCCTTGGGCAAGATACTAACCCCAAGTTGCCCTCCGATGCGTTCATTGGAGTGTGAATGTAGTTTAGTTTGCACTTGTGTTTAGAAGTGTTTGTATGAATGGGTGAATGAGGCATGTTGTATACAGCTTTGAGTACTCTGGGAGAGTAGAAAAGCGCTTTATAAGAATCAGTCCATTTACCATTTACAAACCTATCAAGAAAAGCAAGTGGAGAACAAAAGCCAATATAGAAAACAGAACCAAAATACAAAACAAAAAAACCACCAAACATCCCCAAGATAACTCAAGAACTCGAACATTAACCATACTCAAAACAAGAACAACCACAAGCTCCTAAAATAAGAACACAAGCAGAGAACAGAATTTACCAAAATAAAACAGGAAGTGACAGCAACGGAAACATCGATAAAACCATCAAAGACATACACTAGGGCTGCTCGATTATGGCAAAAATGATAATCACGATTATTTTCACTGAAATTGAGATCTCGATTATTTGACGATATTTATTTAACAATAACAATGTGTTGAATAATGACTTTAAAAATTGTCAAAAAATAATATAAAATAGTGTGCAAATACTGATAACAGTGCAAATGTTTGCAATATAAAAAATAAATGAAAAATGTAAACATCTATGTTTAGTGAACTTTGCAGTGTTGCTCTGTGGTGCAGCTACGACACCGTAGCAAAGTTTACACACTATGTCTACTTGATCCACGTCTGACTCCGTGAACCCATAATGTTTCCACACCACTGAAGTTTTTTTTACCTCTATTTTCAACCAACGGCAGTCACTCTCCTCCCCAAATAACTTCTGCTTAGCTTTCCGAGCTTCCCTCGGGTCCTCTTAATTGTTGTGACACGTGTTCAAAATGCAGAGAGGTGCGCTCGATTTGCCACACGGAGCAGCGTGAGAGTAAAGCACGAGGGAGGGGCTAATAATCGGTTCAGTCATTTTTAATGATCGTTGAAAGCCTAGATCGTAATCGTGATTAAAATTCGATTAATTGAGCAGCCCTAACATACACATATTCTGCTACATGGATTTATTATGCCAATGCAAGAAGCAGAACAATAACAGAACACTCAGGTTCGCCAGGGTTTAAACTACATATGTACTGTCAGATTTGATTTAGGAACTCATTCAGCAGTCACATAATTATTAAAGGTATCAAACAAAACCTCATGTCACAAACAGCCAGCTAAAAAAGCCAAAACTACCCAATTATTTGAAGTATTGCAATCAAACAGGAAGCAGAATAACGAGATGTTTGCAAACGACTGTGACTTCAGCACGTATATCAAAGTTTTCCCGCTGCAGTTGGTTTGTCTTTGCTCAGCAAGGCTGGTATCAGTGATGGATCAGTGTTTGCATTATGTGATGGCTTGCTCTCTCATTTCAGATGTACAGATATTCATACACCGCATCTTATATCTTGTACAACATCTACACGAGGTAAGCCGGTTTAGACTTTTCATCATCACCTGCTCTCTGCACGTGACGGCATTCAGGTTGTTTTATTTCTGTGTGTGTGTGTGTTCAACAGGGAGGTAAGGGAGCTGAATCCTCCCGAGGTCCACAATGCTGTGCTCCAGCACGCAGCCTGGGGACGACAAGGACAGCAGCTGGTAAGGCTGAGCGTGTCTGTTTTTAAAGCGTGATGCTTTCTCTCATTTCCTTTCTTCTGTCCTCGGCGGCTTTTTATAAATTCACGCTGCCCAGCCGCTCCAGGGGGATCTGCTCCACAGGATAGGTTGTGTTTACACGTTCTCTGTTTTCGTCTGTAGTTAATTTCACATTTTTACATTATGTTACACTCAGGGTGCTTCTTCAGACTTATTAGTAGAGTGAGGAAGTCTCTGGGCCACCTGTTTTCATTTTAGCGCTGTGCTGTAGAAATAAATTCAGCACTGTAAAGTAGGGCTGGGCCATATTATACCGTTCACGGTAATACCGGTATAATGTTAGGCAACGATAGGAAAATGAAATATCGCGATAGAATGGGAGTAAAACGCGCATGCGCAGTGCCTTTGTTTTCATACGCACATGGCCGATTGTTGAGTGAAACAGATGAACCAGAATTGGTTTGTAAAAATGGTGCAACTTCAGTGATGTGGAACTGGTTTGGTGTTTGTCCGTCAGATACACAAGAAAGCACATTTTTTTGCAGAACATGCAAGCGGCCGTTGTTATTGTCATATTTGTCGGACTAAGATGCTCTTAAATCTGGGAGTAATCTGGGTCCTAAACTCCGTATGCTTCAGGTCAAACAACACTGCAGCATCACTTAGAGTTAAAAACTGTCTAAATTCTTTCATCTTTAATAAAACGATCAGCATTGCTGCTTTACCAGGTGTAACTATAAAGTTTAACTTCCAGGCATCCATGAAAACAAAAGTTATTACATTTAACGGAGTTAGAAGTTAGCAGGAAGCTAGCGGAAGTTAGCTCGCTAGTTTCGCTAGTTACCTAAGCATGATATTGCATGTTCTGACTGAGAGATTTCTGAAAAAAATCAAACGTACAGCTCTGCTATCACTTCCAACATAAATGAAGACAGGAAACTAAACAGCAGTGACGTTTGTAGGGTTACTGAAGTTGGGCTAGCTGGTATATAATGATGTGCTACGTGATCGCTAGCGACACAGCTATGTTAGCATAACATAAACAGTGAAGCTGGAGGACGAACACTAACACTTTTCCACTTATAAAAGTTAACGTGAAGGTTCTTCATGGTTAGAGACAAATGCAATCGCATGGCAGGATGCTGTAAACGGACCAAACTTCAGTCAGGAGAACAACTGAGATAATCCATCCACAATACGAGGTTAGTCATTAATATACTGCAACAACATGGGAATAGAGCAGCTACCATAGAATTCAACATTAATGAATCAATGGTACAGAAGTGGAGGAAGCAAGAAGAATGAGTTTAATAAAGTTTGATTTATCTGACTGCTTTGTTTCGCTTAATGTGCCTTATAATCCCGTGCACCTTATGGTCCGAAAAATACGTACTGCACACTGCAGTTTAATGTTGCAAAGCACCTCTTTTTAACTTCAGTGGATATTATACATGGTTATGCTCAGGATATGTCAGCCCATTTCTACTGGAAATGCCTTTTGGTTAAACTTTCAGCAAGGAATTTGCATTTGCACTGTTACATTTTTATAAAGCTTTAATGTACATAAAAACCAGTTTCTTGTTTAAGTGAAAATAAATGGAAGGTTGTCTTTTTGCGCTAGTAATGTTGTGGAGTTGTATTTTGTCTCGCATCAATTATATCGTCGGTTATATCGTTATCGCAAATTTTCAAATATATATCGTGATAAATATTTTTGGCCATATCGCCCTGCTCTACTGTAAAGCAAGCAGCAGCTTTCAGCACAACCTTGAATGTCTGCTGATGTAGTGCAGTGCCTTTTATCAGTAGTTGGAAAGCAATATAAAAGAATAACATATATGTTTTTTATAAATATCTTTTATAAAAACTTTGAGGGTTTTTTTTTAGTCTTCAAACTTGGAGCACAAGTCCAGAGCTCATTCTCACTTCTGAAGGTTAACACAGCCAGATTATTTCATCGTTCTTAGCTAGAGACCAGATTAATTCTCTTTTACTTAAGGTTTTGCATTTTTGCTTGACGAGACATGTAAGAATCTGTGCTTTTGTGTCATTTTTAAGCACCATGAGTTGAGGGCAACTTTAATCATTTCTTTGCAAGTTCTTTTAGATGTTTCTATGGTGGCTCTAAAAGGTCAAATGCACTGCAACTTACAAAAAACAGGAAATATAAAAATGCACATAAGAAATCGCCAGAACAACAGAAGTCGAATAAAACACAATGAAATGGAAAAATGTTTCACAAAAAAGATCTCATGACACTGATGAACCCTCCACCTCTTGGTCCATTTTTCCTAAGTTGGTGTCAGTGTTGTAACATTTGTACAGCTATTAAAACAACAGCTGCATTAGGTGTATGTAAGCCAGAGGAGCTGCCATGGAGCTAATGACATTTGACAAGAGAGCAGTGGAAATGAAGCAAATGCAGCGGGAAATGACTTCAGGAAGATTCAGGATATTGGTGAAGATGCAGGATCCTGTTTGTACCTTCAAATGCAAATATTAAAACACTGATGAAATATGGTGAACAAACAGTGCACACTGGGATTTAATATATATAAAAAAGAGATGTCATCAGAGAGGAAATCAAAAAGAAAAACAAATCAAGTGGACGAGCAAAAAGCAGCTTCACACGAGGGTGAGAAACGGCAGAGAGGAAAAACAAACTAAATTTGCGTGTTTGTGTCTGCTGTCGCTTCGTCTTCCTCTCCAGATCTACATCTTTGAGAATAACATCTACTACCAGTCAGACGTGAGGAGCAACTCTCTGAGAATCACCTCCTCTGGGATGGAGGGAGTCATTTTCAACGGGCTCACTGACTGGCTATACGAAGGTGTGTGCCGCAGAGTGTATCGACTCTGAACGTTGAGTCCTTTGCATCTTTTATGAGCCCTTTAATCACTACAAGTGCAACTTTTATGTATAAACTGCACTTTGGGCTGATGCACCATAAATGCCAGCTCTGACTTAATGTGAATAACTGTGAAATTAAATCTTGCACAGACACTGAATGTAAATGAGTTATAAACACGTGTGAACTTTACTTATGACTAAATTCCTCATGACATCAGCCTCAGTTGTGGTTTCACATATAGATACACACATTAGCCAACATGAGCTCCTCTGTATGCCAAAGTTTTCTAGAGTTCAATGTGAGGACATCTGTCTGACAGATAAAGCATGCAACAGGACAATGAACACAAGCATACAAACAGAAAGCAAATCTCCAACACAGTGCCTGAAAAAGAAAAGAATCAAGGTGGTGCAATGATCCGGTCAAAGTTCAGACTTCAACCTGACTGTTGTGGGCTGCTGTAAGTTGTTCTACAAGTCACTGAATCGCAGGATGGACGTTGTTTTACAGGACTGGTAATGTTAGCATGCAAACCTCTCCGCTGGTAAATATGACAACAAATAACTTTTTTATACAGTCTATGATTATAACAAATAACTAACGAGCAATGCAATAAAAATGTAAAACATTTACTAAAATTCACACACATTGCAATGGGCCAGATATCATTATCTTACAGTGTTAAATGTTTGTATGTTATTCATAAACAATGAGCCATTCTAGTGTCTTACCTTTAGGATGTTACACTTATATTGGAGGCTGGAGTATGGCTACAGCGGCTGTGGTTTTACTAGATTTGTAACGTGCACTACAATTTTTCAGCATGAGATCTTTTCCTTTTACTCATTTTGACATATTCCACTAATAAAGAGAGAAAAAGCACATCTACGGACACAGAAACAGCCATTTATGAAAGGTGGCATTGCTCCCATTAGCAGTGCGCTTGTAAATTGCATTTGGCTCACTGCTCTTTTTGTTACTCTCTGAATTTCTCTTACTAAAATGCTCATTTAAGACCTTCAGAAAGTCAGTTATAAAATCTTTGTGACATTAATAATTGCTAAGTTTAAATCGAGGTGGTTTGAATTTTTGCCATTCTCTCTTTAAATGCCAGAAGGCGAAACAGGAGAGTCGCTGTGAGCTCGTTGGTGGAGGAAACAGTTTCAGGGTGCACTGTGGATTGTCGGTTTTTCAAAGATTTGTCTTTGGCATTAAAAATGCAGCAGAGCAGACTAGACAAACTCAGCAGAGTGGCAATGAAAAATCAACAACAAGCCTCTACGATCCATTAAGTCTCTGTGTAAACAAATTCAGTAATGTGGTGATAGTGTGTGCAGTGTGCGCAGTCTGCACAGAGAGCAGCACAAACGCTGTCTGAGAGAGATGGGGAACATTACAGAATAATTTTTGTTTGTAGATTTACTGAAAGCTGTTCATTTTCACTGTTTCATTTGCTTTTACTTCAGATTGCAGCCATTTGGCTGATATGTTCTGACAGCAGAGGAGCACAACTCCATCAAATAGTGTGCTTTTGACCAGTTTTTGGATTACATTTTAAATAACGTAAAGTGACCTAGAAAAGGCAAAAATAAAAGAATAAAAGAATAGGAGTGCAGGTGGGGAAAACCAGCAGGTTCATAAGATCTATCTGTCTTAATGTATGTAAGTAGATCCTCGGGTCGCTTTAAATACAGAATGAGAGGAAAAAATCTAAATAAAGCTGTTTTACAGATGGTTTTGTGTGTTTTATTCCTGATCAGAGGAGATTCTACATTCATATTTGGCTCACTGGTGGTCTCCTGATGGAGAACGACTGGCCTACCTCACCATCAACGACACACTGGTACCCAACATGGTTCTTCCCCAGTTCACCGGCAGCACGTACCCCCGAGGCCTACAGTACCCATATCCAATGGTGAGGCTGGGCTCTGAGGAATAGACAGTCGCTTTCTTTAAGGCTCTTTGCAGTATTTTCATCCTTCAACTAATACACAGCTAAATCTAAATATACCAGAGGGAAAAGGCAATGCCACATCAATAACCTTAGATTAGCAGAGTAGCAGTAAGTCACTGCTCTGCACATCTGGCTCAGGTGGAATCATTTTAAATTATTTTACTGTAAGTAATTACCTTAAAGTGCAGTTTTTCGATGACAGAATCATGCCTGTTGTTAACGCAGTGCTGCCCGAGGGCCCGAAGACCACAGGCATCCGTGTTGATTTTGGGCTTTGTCCTTGCACACAGAGATTTCTCCAGATTTTCTGAATTTTTCAATGATATTATGCACCATAGATGATGAGATATTCAAAGTCACATTTATGTAGAGGAACATTATTCTGAAATCTGTCCACAGGTTGAAGATGCAGGGTTTTTTCAGATTTGTTAAACTCTACCTCTTAAAGATGCTCTTTTTATACACAATCATGTCACTGACGTGATGCCAATGAACCTAATGAGCTGGCAAAAGTTACTATTTTAGTACTGCAATCAGTGTGTTCTGTTTTTGTTCACATTTGACACAGCATCCAAACTTTTTTGAAATTGGTGTTGTCATTCCCATCGTGATATCTTGAATTTATACTGAACGCATCAATACTTATGGACACGTTTGCACTCAACCCACAAGCGTTAAACTCGGAAGTTGGCTGAACATTCATACAAACAAATTATCTCCCTGTTTTTTAGATGATTTGTTGATTGTTGTTTTGTCTCAGAGTTTTGGGAATTAATTTCTCACTGTACACGTGATACCAGTAATTCCCCAACCAATGATATGTCTGACCGTTTAAATGATCCTATGACCTGAAGACCACAGCTGTAGTTATTGTACAACTGAGGATGCAAAAATCTGCTATGTGGAAGAGTAGAATTTGTGGAAATAAGTCATGAACAGTTATTTATTTGGTGTTAGCTTGCATATTCTCTCTGTGATCTATAGCATTGTCTTTTCATTTTAAATGAATTATTCAGACTTTTTCTCTGCTTTTATGTATAGATGTCAACACCACAGTCTCGTCTTATGTACATTAAATTAAAAAGCTGATTTTAGGGGATGTTTCTGTGTCCGTCCCATCAGGCCGGTCACGTCAATCCTACAGTCAAGCTGTCGGTGGTCAGCCTGGTTGGTGCGACGCACACTCAGGAGATGCAGCCTCCCGATCAGCTCGCGCTCAGGTGACGACACACAAACATAAGCTCGGGCTGGCACAGAAAGGTGTAAAATCCACAATTCGAGTCTCCTCTCTGTGTCTTCTCTGCAGGGATTTCTATATCACCATGGTGAAGTGGATCAGTAATACTCACCTCGTCGTGCAGTGGCTCAATCGGCCCCAGAACGCTTCTCTGCTTACTGTGTGTGACGCAACAATAGGAGTCTGTCTTCAGGTTAGTGCTTTTGATTTAAACCTCAGGAAGGAAACTTAGTTCAGAGTTTCATTGTCCGCATACAGAGCAGATTACTTAAGTGTACCCCAAAGCACTGCTGTGAGTTGAGAAGAATCAGACTCATTAAAGTTGTACTGTTATTTTACTCTCTTAGGGCCAGTTGTTCTGCTTTTCTTTATTTACAGTCAGATATATACAGTCAGCGAGTCCCAGTCTTTTGTGACACTGAGGCATGTAGGCCACTCTGATACAGAGTAAATTGTAAAGTGGCAGAAGCTCTTTGCTGCAGTCTTGACTATAAGAAGATCAAAGCTGCCACTTTACAAGCCTGTGACCCTTTGCCAGGACTTATAGGCAGATGGTGCTGTGCTTGTAATGGTGCACACTTCAATCAGTGCAAGTCAGTGTGAGCTGCTGCTAGGTGAGGACTATGTGCCAGAAAGCACTGGAACTTCTCTAAGTGTCGACTTTGCATCAGGCCGCCACGTGGCCGATGAGTCCACTGATACACCAAAGTAGCTTTAAGCATGCCTGCTCCCACTTGCGCTCTCTGTGAATAAAGAACACTGGCATTCATTTGTCAAGACCCAAGATGGAGAAACTGTCATAAATGTGGTCATTTGGTTCTAAAACTGAAATCATAGGTATCTGACGTTCACCTCCACACATCCAAAACTGGATGGACTGATAAAAATGGAGTTGTTGTCAGACGGGTTTAAAGATGGTGAAAAGCGGTTATGCTCTGCGGATTTTGGTTTGGCAGCTTGGCAGATGGTTTGGAAGAATGACCAATCTCTGTGACATAAAGTCCAGTTTATCAGACACGGAGAAGTCCAGTTTGGCATAGAAACAGTTTTTGGTCTTCCCTGCCTTCTAAGGCTGATGGCAGTGGTGGACTGCACTGATGGGCATAGCCTAAAACTCTTTTCAGACCTACTGGTAAGTTCCTTTAGCTTCTCAAAACCGTTCTTACAGTCTGTGGTAGGGGTGGGAAAAATCAATCAATCAAAACACTTGATTGATTGACTGCAAGCTAATAGCTTAGTCGCACAAGTAAAAATAGGACAGCAACCTCCTCACATCTCCAAGAAGACCAGTAGCTGTCTGACGATTGTATTGAATTGGTGATTGAACTGTTGGTAACATCATTGGTGGCTGCCAGCAGTTTGCATTCTGGTAATGTTCCTACAGAACAGGAAGGCTGCTGAGCACAAATGTGATAGTTAGATATTCATTTCTTTCCATGTAGACAGCAACAGATATGTGATGTGCAATGATTTATCAGAGTTAATTGCTGATAATTATGCTGTTAATTATGCTGTTATGCTGTTATTATCATAAACAGATTGCATATAACTGCCAACTTGACCCCATTTAATACCACAGTGATCGTAGACTGACTCTCTCATGGCAACATTTATGGCAGGTTTCAGTTACCACGTTGGTGTGCTTCACAGCCTCAGTACCTGAAGTGAGATAACTTTATCTTACAGAATAAAACAGATACTGACTAAATCTAATTTGCAGTTTAATAAAAGATGATAAATCGCTGTACGTGTTATTACTATACTCACAATAATAGTTAATGAGTGAAGTACTGTAATAATATAATATTATTAATAATATAATAATATGATCATGTTATTTCTACCTGAAGTATATTAAGTGATTTTGATGCCTAGTGGGGGGAGGGGGGGTATGAAACGTGGCTTATTTAATATAACTTGAGAGTAAATGTAGTACTTATAAGAGTATGACCCACTTTTACTAACTTGTGTTTGTACTTATGTGTTTTAGTTTGGCGTCCTTTGTTTTGATAAAAAACGCTCCCCTCATCTACTAGCTCCTTTTTGCAGCCATAACAGTGTGTAGCTGTGACAGGTACATGACATGCTAATGCTAGCTTTACCAGATGACATTTTAAAAACTTCATTTTTATTTTTCAGTTGTTTCACACTTTTTTGACCGTTGTCGTCACCTTTAACTTTCCGTGTTTCTGCTTTCTGTATAGTAGCATCCAGTGTGGCCCGCACTGGTGCTTCGCGTGTTCTTCTTCTTTTATTATTATTAAGTGACATTGAAGCACATTACTCCCACCCTCTGGTGAGATTGGTGCATTACATCCTAATTATTATACTTTTAAGTAATTATAGGAATATTCAGAAATCATAACCATACCTAACCTTACAGAGACGTTTAATGGACACATGATTCAAGCTGTGTCAAACCTTGGATTTTATTTCCTGCTCTTTCATGCAGAGACATGAGGAGTCTTCAGAGACGTGGCTTTCCAGACAGGTAAGTCTGAATGCACACATTTATCACAGTGTCCCATATGTGGAATCAAACCGTGAATACCACACAAGTGATAAGTCTTAGCTTTAACTTGCAAACATTCATGCCAGCATTAGAAAGGACCAGATTTCAAGGTTACAAAACTAACCGGACAGGCTTCTGCACTCAGACCTTGTCCAGAGCTGTCTTTATTACACAATTAGACATGTTTGTAGGACTGGAAATAATCAGTGTGGTTCAGGGGAGGGGGCATCTCTGGACAAGAGGCAGGTCACGTGACGCCCATTCACACCTGACAATCACAAGGACATTGTAGCAGAGACATCGGAGGTTAAAGACCATTTAAAGTATGAGCTGACCGTGTTTGACATCTGTGTTCTCACATGCTCCTCATTTATATGATGTCTAGAAAAGTCCAGGGTTCCTGTGGATGTGTGAAAATGGCGTAATTTTTTTTTGGGGTGTTACTAGCATTCTTTTTAATGCTTGAATAAGTGCATTATAGCGTAAAAGCCTGCAAGAATAATGAATAAAGATAGATTTTCAAGGTTTGTGTATACAGGAGCATCCCCTGTGCTTGGATAAGGGGTTTAACTCATGGGGCGGGTTAGTTTTCACAGTAGGCGAGACGTGAAGGTTAAATCTCCTGCACAGCCGCCTCCTTTAATGTCGTATCCATCGATAAAAATATGCGTAGCTTATTTTTGGACTGTGTTGTATTGCTGAGTCAGCATGCAGCAGGATGCGTCCATGCGTGAAGAATGTGACCTCTGAAGTCTTGAGTTTCTCTCTGCAGGGACAGGATCCACTGTTCTCCAAGGACAGGAGCCGGTTTTTCCTCACGCTGCCTGTGAAGCAGGGAGGTCACGGAGACTTCCACCACATCACGATGTTCACCAAGAAGGTGATTTACAGACGACACTCTGCTCTTTTCTCCACGTCCTCGCCACAAGTGGTGTCGCCAGGACCGGATAAGAGTAGGACGACTGTTTCATCCGTTACTTGGCTTTGATTTTAATCCCAACCACAGTTTTTATTTAATCAGAATACTTTATTAATCCCTAAGGAAATTATGTAATTAATCACAAGTAATTTAAATTTAATCCCGTCTGGAACCCTTTAAACCTTTTATGTTGCAGAGGTTTTCTGAACTATATTTAATTAAATATTTTATTGAAATGTTATATTTAAGATTAAACGGTTTTGGTTATCCTGAGAGGAAACTATTTTTTCATGATGAAATAAAATGTTCAAAAGAGCTTTAAAAATATATTCCCTTTCATGTACACATTAAGCTGGAATTTACTAGTAATTAAAGTGGACCATTTATGCCTTCTCCTTATTTTCTGGATATATACTCACTGGCCACTTCATTAGGTACACCTTGCAGCTGTCAGGTTGTATGCTCTTCTTGCCTTCAGAGTTGCTTTAATTCTTCAAGTCACAGATTCAACAAGGTGCTTGGTGCATGTTGACAGCATCAGATGGTTGTTGCAGATTTGTCAGCTGCACACCCGAAAGGTGCTCTGCTGGATTGAAATCTTGTAAATATGGAGGCCCTTTGAGTACAGCCACACACCATTACACTACCTGAAGCCAGAATCACTGATATAGGGCAGGATGGCTCCATGCTTTCATGTAGTTTAGATCAAATTCTGACCCTACCATCTGAATGTTACAGCAGAAATACAGACTCATCAGACCAGGCAATGTTTTTTGAATATTTTGTTGTCTAATTTTGATGAGCCCGTGTGAATTGTAGTCTCAGTTTCCTGGTCTTAGCTGACAGGAGTGGTCTTCTGCTGCTGTAGAGATACTCTTCTGCATACCTTGGTGGTAATGAGTGGTTATTTGAGTTACCGTTGCCTTTCTATTAGCTGAAAGCAGTCTGGCCCTTCTCATCTGACCTCTGACATCAACAAAGCATTTTCACCCAGCGAACTGAACATTTTCTCTTTTTCTCTGTTCTTTTTGAAATACTTAGATCAACAACTGTGTCATGCTCAAAGTCACCGTTCTTCCATTCTGATGTTCAGGTTGAACCTCATTAAGTCGTCTTAAGCATGTCTGCATGCCTAAATGCACTGGGTTCCTGCAGTGTGATTAGATTAGTCTATGTTAATAATGTCATCCTCTAATCGCTCAGTTTAAGACCATCTTTTCAACCCAGCTGCTGTTTAGACACTTTATTTATTTATTAATGGCTACAAATCAGAAGAAAGCTGGGTTTAAAGTGAGGTCATCACCAAGGTCCACAGAATGATTATGTAGATCTTTGAATGATGTAAAAAATACGCTGCTAGAGTCACACAATATAAACCTGGAAATGAGCATAGTAGGGCCACTTTAAAATAAAAATACAATCTGGATTTTTATGAATTAATGTTAAGAACAGAAGCTCTTATAACTGTGTAATTCCACATGATGTATAAGATGCAATGAAACAAACTGCATTCGCAGGTCACTGAACTTCAATTATCAGCTCAGTTTTATATGAAACTTTAGGACATTAAAAAAAAAAATTGGTCATTAAATACACAGAAGCTTAAAAATTGATCTAATTTACTTCAGGTTCTTCAATTGTTTTGAGTTCTTTTTCCTTGTTCGCATCGCTGAAGGTTGTAGTATACAGACAGCTGTCACTGTGCTGCTTTGCTAATAAAGAAAAAGTCAGGGTCCAACTGGTGGGTTGGACCTAAAAAGGAAACAATTCTCACAATAAAACGCATATTTGCATATTTGCAACTGTCAAGAAAGAGGAGGCACAGAATCGGGGCTGGCACCAAATGTTTAATTGGAGAGAGACAGAATATCAACCAAAAATCCAGAAACACCATTATATAAAAGTTATAAATTGATCTGTATGTTATTGATTTAAATAATTATTTGAAGTCAGTTGGTAATGCCGTTGGTGACACACTACGCTGTAACTGACTGAAATCTGAAGACTCAAAGAACACCATCCCCCACGTGGAAACATGGTAACTGTACAATACGACTTCATGAGATCCTGCTTCCCTCAGCCAGGACGCTGAAAATGAGTCATGGATGGCTCTTCAAGCAAGACATTGACCCAAAACATATCACCAAAGCACCAAAGGACGGGCTAAAGAAGAAGCACACTGTGATAAAAGAGTAGTCTAACCAGACTTCAGACTATATAGAGCTGAAGCTGCTGAGCTTTAGCCAAAAAACCTAAAGGATTTAGAGAGTTTCTGTAATGTGGAGTGGACCAAAACACTTCCTGGGATGTGTGCAAACCTGGTGACCAACAGGAAACAGCTTACCACATGACTCTTGTTTTGATTGGGGATCAAATACTTATTTATTCAGTGACATGCAAATCAGTTTTTAACTTTTATGTAATGTGGAGCCTGAATACACAACCCCCAGACTTAATTTTTTTATTTAACCTTCTTTTCATAAGGAAAAAATAATCTTGAGATTAAAAGTCTCTTTTGTCATGAGTGTCCTTGCAAACAAGGACAGCAGTACAATCATAGGCTGCACAAAACAATATGAAGCACACACATCCAAATCCATACACCAGTTAAATATGGGCAAAGGATGAACATTAACAAAGAAATTTCTAAACTTCACTGTCAATAAAAATGATTATCTTTGTCAAAATAGTAGTCGAATGCCAGAAACAAAGATAATAATATTCAGACAGCATGAAGTAACTTCATCAAAGTCATTTAAAACTGCATTTCCTAACTAACCAGTCTGGGATGAGAGACTCCAAGTCTTATCAGTTCTTCACTTTGTTTTCACTTCAGCATGTTTCCATCAAACTGTTTGTCTTTCAGCTGCGAAGCGACCAGGACGAAGTTCGCAACTTGACGTCGGGAAACTGGGAGGTGACAAAAATTGTGGCGTACGACGAAAACAACCAGACTGTGTAAGACTCAAACAAAATCATAACCCGTGTTGTCTCAGCAAACACTGATTGATATTTGAGAGGAAGATGTTAAGACGCTTCTCATACAGCCACAAAAATGAATGTTTTAACACAGACTGTGTGGCTTTTCGTTGCCAGGCTGTAATTATAACGCTGGACTCAGAAAGCAGTGGCTCAGATGTAAAGTAGACGATGAGAGAAAGGAAAAACACTCCTGCCAAAAGCCTAATTTTTCTCTAGATGAAAAGCCTTTTTTTCATTTTCCAACCAAGAAACAGAATAAAAACTCTTCTTTCTGTCTTATTTATTTTTTCCCATTATCACTGCTAATAATAATAATTCAGCTTCATTGAGGAGGAGGAGATAAACGTGTGAAAACAACAAGTGCTTTGTGAGCTGCCAGTTTCAGGATAGCACAGATCTTTACTTACGGTTGGGCGGACACAGAGACGAGTGCAGGCAGATGGATAATGGATGTGTGACCTTGTCCTACTTTAGCTGCTCTGCTTTCCTTCACACAGATACTTCCTGAGCACAAAGGACGCTGCAGAACACAGACACCTATACAGGTGAAACACACACTTAAAGCCTTATTCCCCCAGCCTTTGTGTGTGTGCGTGTGAGGCTCGGTAAACATTTTGTCCCCTTTCCTCTGACAGTGTGTCGACTCTCAGCTCGTTTCCACGGCGATGCCTCACCTGTGGACTGCGAGAGGGATGCACCTTCTTCGATGCCAACGTCAGCCCAGACGCACAGCACGCCATCGTGCACTGTCGAGGTCAGAGAGGGTCGATGCACATCCCGCTCGGGGAAGCATCACACACACAAATTATGAGGTCTCGTGTGAGCAAGATTTGGCATTTTAATGACAGAGTGTTAATGAGCACTCTTTCTGAGCTTATGAGTTCTGACCGGCAGAGGCTGTAACACACGGTGAGACTTTACGCCATGAAAGACAACGTTTGAATAGAGAAATATTAAGAGTTATGTGTGAAGAGGGAAGTCCTCTTTCAGTTTTAAAACTCTATATATGGGGGCTTAATGAGAAACCATCTGGTCCTCAGATGAGAAACAACATGATTTATTGCACAGTGTAATTATTTATTTAACAGAAACTGAGCCAAAATGCAGAAACAGTGTGTAAAACAAGCATGGATCACCTCACTGCTTTCACAGGAATGAAAGTGTTTCTGCTTTCTATCAGGCCTCAGTTAGCATGTTAAATGTTAAAATTCATGACAGTCAAAGTAGAAAAGGATGGGACAGGTATGGCTTCTTTGGAAGGTTTAGCATGAGAAAGCCTCCTCTCTCTAAAAACAGCAGGTTTGTAAAACTGCATCTGAACAAACCACAAGACTTCGGCAACAATGTGTTTTCGAGAGACGAGACCAAAGTAGAAATGTTTGGTCAGGATGCACAAAACCAAAGACCTCATACCAGCTGTCAGCACGGTGGTGGAGGGCTCATGATCTGGGTACCTTGCGGTCATTGAGTCGACCGTGGACTCAGGACAATGATCCCAACCATAGCAGCAGATCTACAGCTGCTGCAATGATTCAGTCAAACGTCTCACCTCAGCCTGACTGTAATGCTCTGGTGGGATCTTAAGAGAGCTGTCCATGAACCTCAATGAACTGGGATAATTGGAGATAAATTATCTGAATTTAAGGAGCGAGACCACGCTCCTTCTGGGTATTATCTATTTATGGACCCCATCCCCATTAGTTTTTTTGTTTCCTGTTCTCATGCTGTCCTCCCAGGAGCCCAGCATGAGTAGAGGATATCTTTTTTTCCTCTTGTACTTTCCCATTGTAGTGTATATTTCAGTGTTTTTTTCTGTAACGCTACCGATCTCCGACCTGTATCCCCATGTGATGTCTGTGTTGTGTGTGTAAGGTCGGGGGAGTCCTATTTCACTGCAGGGCAACCTGCACGTGGCGAATAAAGCCTTGATTGATTGATTGATTGATTGATTGATTGATTGGACCAAGTGTCCTTCACAGTGATGCTGCTGAAGGTGCTTCTACAGGCTGCTGAATCCTGAGGTCTGCTTAGGTTCAGCATTTTGGTTCTTGTTAAATAATGACACAGTGTAAGATGTCGTGCTGTTGTTCATCTGAGGTTTTATTTAAGTAACTTTAGAACCTGGCGAGGAACACATGACTGTATTATGTCCCCATATGTAAAATCTTATAATTGAATTAGATTTTCCAGTGTAAATCAAAAACACTTGTTTTTATTTTACATTTTTAACCCTTTAAAACCGGTCAGAGCGGGCACGCTCCGTTTTGCGTAACTATTTTTAAATCCTGGTAGCTCTGCAACCACGTAATATAATAATAATAATATATAATAATATAATAATTTTTTTTGCATATGAAACCGGAGCAGTTGTACTTACATCTTATGCCATCAGCTTGTCCTAGGTCACGGCTTCCTTCCACATATAGCTTTGCAAAAACTGCATAAAAAGCAGTTGCAGCAACAAAAACACAATATTCCAGAAACACGCTTTGCCGATCCGATCAGCTGTTTGTAACACTTCCTACGTCCATCAGCGTGAACTATCGCATGTCCGCCATGACCTGCCCGAAACCGGAAGTGACGTCATTTTCGCGGAAATGTAGTTTTTTATCATCAAGGCCTCAGGGCCTATACTTGTGTTTTTAAAAGTTATGTTTGACTTTATGACTTTCTGTGTCGTTTCTGGGATGCTTAGGACTCATATTGGACTGCTGGAAATAGTTTATTTTGATGCAGATGCTGCTTTTTTGCAAATTTGCACTATAATATTTATTTTCGTTTTTCCTGCAGTGTATAGAAATTGGTGTATTTCAAAAATAAAACTATGAAGACACTCAAAATAAATTTCCTGTGGTGGGAAACTATTTTGTGCAACTTTTTTGTATTTACAGTTTTGAGGGATAAGCCTTTCCAGTTGGCTTTTTGGCTTCTTTGGCTCCATGCTAGCCATGCTAGTTTATTTCTCCAGACAAATAACGCACTCAATCTAAAGCCAGACAACACCATCTATCGACAACATTGTTCACTTTTACTTTCTAATATGGCAAATGCAAAGGAAAGCTGCATTTAGAGCTTGGCTGAGAGAATTAAACCTGATTGAAATCTCCAGTTTCACTCTTTTTGCTTTAATCGCATAACAACTGCAGAAATAAAAATAAAAATACTCCTGATGTTCAGAATAAGTTGTTCTTTTTTGCTTTTGCATGACTGATAATTGGTCAAAACACAACCTAAAGCAGGCTGCATCAGCATGGAGCTTTTTATTCACAAGCACACAGTCATCTCTCTCCCTCTCTCTCTCTCTGTCTCCCATCGCAGGTCCCGGAGTTCCAGCTGTGCTGCTCGTCAGTCTCGCCGACGTGGACTGTGAGTGGAGTCTTTACTCCGCCTGATGGTGTTTGTGCGATGTTTGTGTGGGCGGGCAGATGTGCTTTTTTTCTCACTTCTGCTCTGAAATGGAAAATAGTTTTCTGCAATTAGGCGACATCATCTCATTTGTGTGGAAACATGAGCAGCTGCTGGATTTGGTGCCAGACTGCGCTGATAATTTCTGCATTTTGGAGGCGTTTAACGTCTTTGTATCACAGTTTAAACGGGCGGGTGTCATCGCTTAGTGTTTTAGAAGAGCTAATCATCAGCGGGGCTGCAAGGGGAATTCATTAAAAGATTGTGAAAGAGTGGATTTGGATACCATCTGTGTAAGTTAGTGGTGCACTGATAGAATGCCAGAGAGAGGACACCTACACTACATTTCCAAAAGTATTCACTCAGCCATGGTGTTCCAGTCACCTTCATGGCCACAGGTGGATGAAATCAAGCAGCTAGCTGTGCAGACTGCTTCTACAAACATAGTGAAAGGAGAGGTCACCAACTTCATGCACAGTCGCGGCAGTGACACCTTTGCTTGGCCGTGTGCTTGTGCTTCTTCAAATGCACATGAGCTGCAGAATTTTCCGTTACACAAAAGCAGGAATTAAAAGCTGAATTAAAGTACAGTAACAGTTTCCATGTGTCTGTTTTTAGGAGAAATCACCTCAAAATGCTACAGGGCAGCCTCGTCGTGTCGAGCCACATTGTGTTGTGTTAAAGTCAGGCTGAAGTAACAAACGTAGTTATGTTTTCTGGGGTTCCTTTTGTGAGAAATTCTTCCAAATGCTGAAGTTTTCATGGATAATAAACCAGATGCTTGTCGTGAGAGGATCAACTTTCTCCAAAAAAAACATGCATGTTTAAAAAACATCACCAAGCTCGCTGTTGCTTCTCAGTGAGTGTATTACTGCCACTTGCTGTGGCACTTGGAGACTATGGGGGCAGACAAGAACCCACTGAAGGTCCAGGGCTGAAAAATAAATCCACAGCTGAAGTACCAAAAACTGTAGTTCTTCTAATGCCTGTTTGAGGTGGACTCTGTCAGAGGGCTCGAGGATGGAGAAGAAAGGAGCAAATTCACCTTTGATATACAATCAACCAAGTTTCCTTATGCAAGTTTTCCTTAGAAATAAGATTGGGGGGGAGGCGGTATGAGAAATCAGATATAGTTTATCAGAGAACACCACCATGACTGGTCTGCAATATGGATTATTTATGTTGCTTATCAGCAAATGCTTTCAGCCTGTTCATACAGTGGATTTATAGCCAGTTTACCCAGCAGCCTTTGCTGAAGCCTGGTGCGTTTTGCAGCCACATAAAAAATAGATGAATTACGACTGAAGGTCTCCCAGTGCATTTGCTGCATAAATGAAGCAGAGAGAAATTAAACAGCCAAGAGTGACAGCTGTCAAGTTAAGTCTGTGATTTTTATAGTCCAGTATTACAAACGGCAAATCTTTCTCGTGGGGGTTTCACAATCTGCACCAGCTGCACTCAGACTGATTTGAAAAAGGTGAAAACACGCTCAAAAAACATTTTGTATTAGGTAATTTGGGAAGAGTGACTAATGAAGCATCCCTCTGATAAGACCCTGCTTTGCAGTAATAGCATCTTGGGAATCCTCCTCAAATAATGAGTGTAAAGGGTTTCCTATAAAAGGACATTTTCCTTAAATAACAGGTAGAAGGTGAGTGGTCATATTCTAAGCAGGGTCATGTTATATTGAGGCCTATGTGGTGTTTTAGGAGAGAACTGCAGGTGTGAGTGTTTTTCTCCTCAAAGGTGATTTTGATGTGTTGCCAAGCCAGAAAATATTTACTGGTTGGTCTGGTTCATGGTCATCAGTAAACCAGTCTTACACTGCAGGTTTTTCCCAGTAATCCATACAGTAATGAACTTTCTGAACTCTTCTAGCTGATCAATCATACATCAGAGGCAAAGCTCAAATGAGAAACTGTGAGCATGTTAATAAAACTGCAAGTTAGAGCTTTTGCTATTAATCAATGAGGACCTGATGGAAAAACACCAACACAATTAGCTGCTCATTACAAACTCGCATATGAGTGTCGTGTACCTTTTAATAGACACCTCCTGTATGAGGCATCTATTTATGACACTGTTTAGTCTTTCTAGCCACGATATCGGCTGTGTTGTAGTTGGATAAACATTAGCAAGTTTTACATTTTACTCAAGCAGGCTCATAATCCATGCTACATGCAGCGGCCTCGGTCTGCAGACCCTCAACTGAGATAAGTAAAAACACCATGGCGATCTTCTGATCTCTAAACACAGCTGTTTGAAGGTAGGGGTCATCCTCTATCAGGGTCAATATTTGGTGAGAACAGAGAGTCACGTGCTGGGTTTTTCCACCCACAGGAGGTAACAGTGAAAACTACCATACTATACTAACTTTATTTGTAAAGCACTTTACAAACAACCACAATGAACCAAAGGAGAAGATGCAGGTTTTAACGAGATTTAAAAACGAACAGAGAAGAGAAATTGTTCCACATTTTAGGAGCTGGTATCAGATGTTTGAGTTTGTGCTTTCTGACCAAACATCTCGATTTTGGTCTCTTCTTTCCAAAGGACATTGTTCCAGAAGTCATGAACTTGAACGTTTATCATGCTAACTGAGACCTGTAGAGTCTGAGATATAGCTCGTGAATAGCAACGTCAAGTCATGACTTCTTTTTATTGTGTAAAAATAACAGTGGCGTAATAACCAGCAGTCGATGAAGTCTTGATAGAAAAACACTCAGAGAATTAACTGCTCCGCTCTGAGCATCCTGGACCTCTTAGCACCTTTTAATGATTTTTCTCGTCTTAATAACAGCTTTGTTGCACTCTGATAAACACGATTTCTTCTTCACAGCGTATTTCGTCTTGGAGAACAACCTCCCCCTGCGCTCGGCGCTGGAGACTAAAAGGATGATTCGGACGGAGCTCACTAACACAACCTTTGGTACAAATTATCTGCACTTAACAGCTGTGCTAGTGTGTGAGCTTCATGAGATAATTGAGCCACTCCGAGCGTGTTTGAGTCTGTGCACCTGTCGTCATGTTTGTGTGTCTGTGCGTGCATCTTTTTTTTATCCTCGCCTCGTCTCCAGCTAATATTTCTGCATGTCTTCTCACAGGGCTGCCTCTGAAGCTCATCTATCCTCCTGACTTCTCTGACTCCTACATCTACGGCCTTCTTCTTATTGTGTAAGCCTTTTCCACTTTATTACATTTGCCTTTTTTATTTTATTTTATCGCAGCACTGTGAGCTTCAAAGGCCAGACTCTGTGAGGACAGCTAAAAATGGAACTGCAGTGTAGCTGCAGGCTGTCGGACACATTTGTGGAGATGAAAATGGATGTTTGAGAAAAATGTAAATGTCATAGCTAAAATCAACCTGCAGTTTTATATACATGCGGACTGGTTTCAGAAAGCCGTGGTTATACAGAAGTCTAAACGACCTTCAGTTCCCTTCATTTATGTCCTTAGTTAACATTTTTCTCAGGGTTTATGCCCTGGGTGGCTAGTTTTAAGTCTTTCTCAGTACAGCATGATGCTCATTTTGTAAATTATGGTGACCATTAGAGCAAAAATGGGTCAGGGCCAAGGGTCAAAATGCTTCAGTGAAGCGCCACTCTCACACAGTAAACTACAAATATGTCCGGATCTAACAGTCAGTACATTAATGTGAGTAAAACAACCTTCCCGACAGCGACAGCTCTCCAGGCACCCAGACGGTGACGGAGGAGTTCAGGCTGGAGTGGGACTCGGTGCTGGCAGGATTGGCGCAGGTCATCGTGGCGCGGATTGATGGCAGGGGGTCAGGGTTCAGAGGTCAAAGGTAACAGTTTTTGTTTTTTTACTAACAGAAGTTGTTTCAGTCCTTTCTGACCTCACAGTTTCTTTGTCTTTTGTCCTCTGGCAGTTTTTCACAGCAGAGGCTCGGCATAGCGGACGTGGAGGACTACATAGCAGCTCTGAAGTACGTAGCGTCCACCCTGGAGTACCATTTCTCTGTTAGACAGAGATTTTGTCAGAGCTTCGCAGATGACTCTGTGGTGTTCTTGGGCGGGAAAACATAAACAAGATGCATACGTTAAAAAAGTTAAAAAGCAAAGCAAAACCCTTAAATGATCTATAACAAGAAGCTTCTGAGTCCTGCTTTGTATTTTGTATATATTCATTTCGTTTTCTTTGTTATTTTTAAAATTATTTTAAGAAGTTTGAAGTATGTAGTGCCATAAAACCCAAGGTCAGAGTGAAGTCAGAGGTCAGATGTGACACGATATTTGTAGGATATTCATAATTCTTTCCTAAATGTTGCTGATACAAACAAAGAAAGTTTGACCTTAATAAACTTGTCAGAGTTCCAAAGTAACGTAATATATTTAAAATCCTCCTGTTTGTCATTCCCTACATGTCTATATGCTGTCAATACACGATATGGCAGTAAGAAACATTAATGATCACTTTGACTTTCAGCTCAATCTGTTGACCTTGAAGAAGAGGTCAGAGGTCAAATGTGATTTGAGGTTTAAACCTTTATATGTTACTTTCTGTACTGACGACACACCAAACTTGTGAGAATCATAGTTTCTGGGTTTTAAGGCTTTTTGTCATTTTTCGACCAGTAAGTTGACCTTGAAGACCTCGATGGATGTAAGGCTAATTTTAATGACTTGTTAATATGAGTGCACCTTACTCGCCTACAGAGTTTTATCAAAATTCATTTAAACCTTAAGAGCGTTCATGTTTACAGACAGAATGAAGCACACATGTAAATGCTACTGAAAACATAACTCCTTGGCCCGAAGCAACTAATTGAGTTTGTGAACAGAAGAAAATCAATCGAATCTCTGTTCCCAGTTTTCTGGATATAAAGGTGCTTGTTTTATGAGCTCTAAACATCTTTGAAATGGACATTTTAGAGCTTGTCACTGTTTCTTAAAAAAAATAAAACATTTAAATGGTCATTTTTACAACTGTTACACCTTTTATTGGAATTGATGAGATGATTAGAATGAGGTCTGGTGTAAGTGATCTTTGTTCAAAACTTTGGGAGATGTAAAGAAAAAAATTATTTCTTTATGAATAGTAATATTTCTGGAAAACATAAATTTGCATTCAAAAACTTCTCTCACGGCTTTGACCTTTGACCTTCCTTATGTAGCTTCAGCAGAGTGTGTGATGTGTGAAATGAAATATAAAGTTATAATTACCTCTCTTGCTTTCTGATACCCACTTCCTCTCCACTCGTTAAAAATAGCCGCTGTGTTTTTCAGTTTCCTGGCGGAGCGGCCGTTCATCGATCGCACTCGTGTTGGAGTCTTCGGCGAGGTTAGTCTCTCACGCCCTGACCTAACCCTGAATACACGTGTGATCGGTACAGTAACTGTAGTGGCTGCCCAGTCAAAACTCTGATTTCTGTTTCCTCCTCATCCAGTGAATTAATCCCACAAAAAAGAGGAAATGAGATTTTACAAAGAAAACATGGTTAAAATGGACTCTGCCATCATTAATTATAACAACTCAGTGAAGCTTCAGTCTGCCTATTTAAGAAGTAGAAACCACTGTGAATCCATTTCAGCCGCTTTGGTACAAAAGAAAAAGAGGTGCACTGGAGTATGGAGGGCTGTGAGTGCCAAATGAATTTATTTGATGTACTGAGGTAATTAAATTCCTCATTAAATTATAATTGAATCTAATAATAATTAATTAAAATAATAAATGCTGTATTAACTGTTTTAAATGAAATTACTTAATATTAATTATTTGTATATTTAAATAATTTTTCATTTACAAATGTAATTATTTATTAATGACACCTTAAATGAATGATTTAATGATGTACTCAGTTAATTCATTTTGGCACTTGTGGCCCTTCATTAGGAGGCAACATTTGTCATCATGCATTTGTCATCCAGGGACTACTTAAAGGTTCTGGCCATAGGAGACTTGTTTATGACCTGTACCAGGAGGAACAGGAGTTTCTCTTGGTCTGAGTAGTCTGGGTACCGCTAGCTAGCACATGAAGGTCTGTGTGACCCTCCAAAGATACGCCTCCCCAAACCATCACTGCCAAACGGGCCACACTGGATGATGTTGAGCAGTGTATTTACTCTTTGAGCTACTTGTAATATAATGCTCCTGTTTTTAAACCCAGAACAGCCCACTAATACCACAAAAACCCAATTAAATTACACATTATTCCCTAAAATTTAGTTTTGCCTTTCTTTATTAGTTTGTTAAAGATATTTCAACAGTTCTTGCTGCCAGCTGCTCTTGCTGGAGACCATATATAAATGTAATGAAGTACAGATCCATGCAGAGACTGCCATTTTTTGATGCTGTGTAAACACGATAGAAACGTCCTGTGTTTTCTCGGTGCAAGTGACGCTCCTCTAATGTCTCCCTTGCAGGGCTACGGTGGCTACCTTGCGCTGATGATGCTGAAGTCGACAGAGAAGCTGATCAGCTGCGCAGCTGTTCGCGCTCCCGTCACCGACTGGAGCATGTACGGTGAGCAGGAATTTGAATCCTCTTTAATACAACGCTCCAGAGACGCGGAAATATTTATTACTTCTGCTGCTGCTGCTGAACCCGGCTAGTCATTTCTCAGAACACAACATCTTTATCCTGCACAATCTTTTTCATGTGCACTGCCGGGGTAATGTCACTTTAATTATCCTTTGCGTTCGCTTTCGGGAATTCAGGGTTATTACATTTAAAGATGAAAAAGTTCTCGTCAGTTCTGGGAGGGAATGCTGGGCGTTAGCACTCCTGTACAGCTCAGGACTTCCTGCTGGCTGTGAGTAGAGTTTAATAGACTGAAGTGTTGCTGCAAAGCCTCTGCTTCAAAGAAAGCGTCTCTGTCTGTCTGTCTTCACTCGTAAAAAGCAGAAATAAGACGCCTTTCCACCTCCGACTGTTCTTCCAGCATGAGTCGAAGAAGACTTCAACTTGTTTTTTGCCAATAATAAACTTCAAATGTGTCCTCTAACATAATGTGTGGCTTCTAGCTTATTCCAGTGCCACTGATCTGTCAGATCCTCCAGAAGATCCATGCAGCACTTTTTATGTAAAGTTCTCAGGTTGCTGCTGACGTCATGTAACCTCTTTGATTTCCCTTTTCCCCTTCAGCCTCAGCCTTCTCAGAGAGATACTTCGGCTCACCTTCAACTGACGAGAGCAGATACCAAGTGAGCGTCTTCTGTCTTTTACCCACCTGCTTCTTTATTAACGGATGACTTAGGTTCATTTCATTTTAGTCATAGTTTAAGCATTTAAACTCTTTTATTTTTATTCAACTAATTGTTGTAGCACGAGCGTTCCTCCACACGGCATCTTATTTTCCTGTCCATCAAATGTGAAACCTGTCCATATGTCCGCTCGTCTCTTCCTCCCAAGCGTTTTCGAGAGAAACTGCGAGCACGTGAGGTGGTTGAGTCGTTTCCCGAGGGCAGCTCAAATGTGTATGTCTGATTACTTCTGATTGGATTACTTCCAAACTCGTCCCGCCTTGCTCACAACTTCATAAGTTCTGATTGGATCTCTTCTCTCCAAAGTGTCCATCAGTTTTTGTTTAGTTATCATTTGTTAGTTAAGAAAATTAACACTGCTAAGAAATTCAGCTAAATGCGACTGGATTTGGGAAGTTGGATGTCCCTCATCAGATGGCGTGTCACGTTTGACCTCTGACCTCACATCTACATTTCACATCTGCCTTTTTTAGGGGACGTCAGAAAGTATTACATGCTTAAAGATAGTAGAGTAAGCTGCATATACTGTAGTGTAGAGAGTGAAGTAAATATCTCTCATGCTACCAGTATCTGATTTTTTACTGCACTACAAGCTGCTTAAAGTACTTTTAAAAATAACAAAGAAAACAAGATGAATGTATACAAAATACAGTACTGTTCCCTTAAAAGTAAATATTGCCCAGAGAGTGAGCCGGCTTGGCGGAGGTTTGTGCTCTCCGAGTGCTTCTTGTTATTATTAAATCCTTTATTTAAACAGGCAGTCTTATTGAGATCAACATCTCTTTTTGAAAAGACAGACCTGTGTACAAAAAACATATACAGAAATTGAGATACATTATACACACAAAAAAAGAAAAAGGTGTGCTGGGGTTGTTGCAGGGAGACAAAGACGACCCTTTAAAGCGCTCCAGCGAAATCAGAGAATAGTTTTTTTTGTAGCTTGTTCCATTTATAGACAGCAATGTGTTTAAACAAGAAGCACAGCTGATGATAAAATGTCCTGCGACCTGACACCTTTATCTTTTTATCTTTACTGTGTTTAAACCGAGGCGTGGAGGTAAGCTGGCAGCCGTACAGGCTGCTTCATGCAGCTCAAATCTCTGAAACCAAGGAGAGTGCAAACTTAGAGCCACTTTAATGGGAAATGCAGCTGGCTGATGATGCAGGTGGCTGGGTGGGTTTCACCTTTACCTGTTTGATTCCCAATCATTTCTACATTTTACATAGCAGAGGTTAGACAGCCAACACAAATTATACAGCTCCCATTTTTTAAAAGTAAAGAACAACCAGTAAAGAAGAAGAAAACATTTAGGAACAGAGAAATGCCATCCTAAAAAAAAAAAAAATCACCCAGCTGTCCTCCAAGTGAAGGTTGCAGTCAGAGAGTGTTTTTCTTCCTAAGTGGGTTGCCTGTAACTGGGCCAGAGAGCTCTATTTTTGTGACTCTCGCAGCAGGAGGGGTGGTCTGCTTCAAAAGTCACCCAGAGAAGGAAATGTGGCACAATCTGATCAGACAATAATCAGCAGGGCATCATCACTCACCCAGTCCTCCGAGATGCAGAAACAGACGGGTGAGAAAACATGCCGTGGTTGATGGCTGGTCGCGGGTTTGAATTCCAGCTGGGAAAAAAATGAATGACAGCAGTGAGACTGAGACATCCTGTAATATTAAAGCTTCGCCCTCCCAGTGCGATCGCTATCAGTCTGGCATCTTGGTTTAAAAAAATGTTTTTTGCTTAGTTTTTAAATATCTTAATCCAAAAAAAGCAAATCAAAGAGCATGAAGGACAACAGACGGGATCATCACACTTAAAGTGGCTCACGTTACATCATGTGAGTGTAGCGCCTTTATTTCAGTGGCTTTAATTCAAGCAGACTACATATATAACTCTAAGGTCGAGTTTTTCCAGGCTAAATAAATATAAGAAATGACCTCAGATGGAAACACGAGCACTCAGAGAGCTCAAGTCACCCTGAAGGACAAGGGCTACACTGAAACTTTGTTTTCATTACAACATGCTGACGTCAATGTGTTACACTGTCATTGTGCTGCTAACATCAAATGTTTTTACTCAACTGAGGTACTCGTGTCCCCCAAGTCCTGGTATATTGTTGTGAAGTTTGAAGACGATACATAAAAAGTTGTGGATAATCTAAAGTTTTTACTGATATTCACATTCGGTGTGACCCTGACCTGATTTTTACTAAAATTAAATCAGATTGAGCTATTTTTGGTAACTACCATCACACAACAATATCCTGAAAACTGTGGACGCTGGACTGCTAACAAACAGACAAACAAGGGGAGCTGATTGCATACTTCCTCGCTTCAGGGGGTGAAAAATACTGATGGCTGTCGGTTCTACCCCTCAGCCTCCTATTAGATTAAAAAGGCACCTGCAGCACAAATGCAGTGTAAAGGTCCAGTTTAGTGACTGATTAGCCAAGGTGAGGACTTGCAGGCTTAACCTTCCTGTTACCGCATCTTTGGGCTACAAGCCTACAAACCAGTACTCCTAGTTTCAGTCCCAAGACTGAATGAAAGAAGAAGGTTGTGTCAGGAAGGGATTCCAGTGTAAAATATGCACCTAATCAAGCAAGCAGATAATTAATAATGTGAACCATGGAATGACGTGGAAACTGTGCTACTGCTGGCTGAAGAGGGAAGGCATGTTCAGAGGCAGTTAAAGAGAAGGAAAAGCAGGAGCGCCGGAGTGAGAGGAAGACCTCAGAGGAGGTTCATATAGTGAAGGATGGGCTGGTGTGACAGAGGAGGATGCCAGGCATAGCGTGAGATAGATGATCCAAAGTGGCGACCCCTTGAAGGAGCAGCTCAAAGAAGAAGAGACAAATAACCTATCATGCAGTTGTCATGCAGGGGGAAACAGGGCAGTTTGTGGCCTATAAACATGCTTTTTATTACTGTAAAGGTAAACATTTTAAAAAGTTGAATGGAGATGATGCGCTTACTAGAGGAATGACAGGTTTGGCACGTCTACGTTCGTATAATTTTTCATCAAGAAGATGGTTACTTGCTTTAATAATCTAGTGATTTCCAGTATATTTAGCTTAAAGCTTCTGTTTACTGCTTAACTAATTCAGAGTCACGAGGGATCTGGAGCAGGGTAGACCCCAGATAGATGGACAGAGAAACATCTCACTCTCACATCCTCACCTAGAATCACCAGTTAATCTAACATGCCTGTGAGATGAAGCCAAGCTTGCACAGGGAGAGCATCAGCCAACAAGAAAAAATTAGCTTCTTATATATTTTTTCCTGTTAATGATCTTACAATCCGCCTCCTCAAGTGGAAACTTCACGATTAACTTTTCTTACACTTTTGACCCTTCAATCAAATTCTGATGCTTGTAATGTTATGACCTGGTGTTAATGCGACAAATAATTTGATTTGTGTCCAATCTTCAGGCTTCCAAAGTGCTGTCCGGCATGAAAAATCTGGGAGGAACTCTATTCCTGGTCCACGGCACTGCTGACGGTATGCACATTTCCTTCATCCTCCTCACAGAACAGCAGAAACGGAGGATGTAATTTGACTTCATTTCACAATAACATCGTAGTAATGTGGGCTACTGAAGGTAGGCGTGAGTCTCACGAGCCTCTCTGCTATGCTGAGCTTTAAAACTTGACCTCGGCGAGTGCGGCGCCTTTTATCCAGTGGTGGAATTAACCTCTCCGACACTTATTTGCATGTCCTGTTTTTTTGTGTCTCGGCAGCCAATGTTCACTTCCAGCACTCGGCCGAGCTCATCAAGCACTTAATAAAGATAGGAGCCAACTACACTATGCAGGTAAACACTCGGCTCTTACAAAGAGTCTTTGCAAACAGCAGCTGTGGCTTTTAATCAAAATGGGTCATTCTCCATTATGTATCAGTGCACTGTTATGCAGAGTCTTTATTTACTCCAGTGTGGCACAGGAAATTTGCTGTCCTGTACTTGAGTTCTAAACTTCATTGTAAAAGTGTGACTTTTAGGATTTTTTTTAATATTTAAAAACTCACTTTACCCCACTTTAAAGGTACTTATGAAGAGCCATCATTCAATAAATAGCTTTAGTTTTGCTGATTACCTTATCACAGCTTAGCATGGTCACAGCTGGTCCATTTTTCACTTAAACATGTTTTAAAAACCTCTCTGTGCCAAACTTCACTGAAAAAAATGTGTTTTGTGACAATACTTGAAAACGGTTAAGTTTTGGAAAATATGCTAAAGAACAAACCTGTAAACATGTTGCTTTTATGCTTATAGTAAAAAATATATATAATTAAAAACATAACTAATGAGCAAACTTTAGAGATGCTGCTAGGTGGGTATTGCTGCCATTTGACTGACATTTGCTTCTGTTTCCAGTGTTTGAATTAAGCTAAGGCAAGATAGCATATAAGCTAGCAAAGGTAGCATATTTCTTAAACAGTGATGCATATCATCTGTTAACAAGAGAGCAATTCAATCATATTTACCTAAGTATAGCTGCAAATACTGTAAATCATATCTTCCACAGTCTTACAGTGTCAGTAAAAATCCACCTTTGCTTTGGTTGCTGGAAAATTGCGACCTGTCGTCTGTAGTTTTTCGCATTAGCAAATTCTTGCCAGCTATTCGCTGAGCAGTTGTCAAACCGAAGAGTAAACGCTGCACTTTCTGTAACATAGTTTGGTGATGTGGTAAAACAAACTTTTACTTGGACATTCTCTATTTCCAGTTTGCGTTACACTCTTCAGTTTGACAGTCAGTAAATAGTTGAGGAGTGTTTGCTGACAACTTGGTGTCTTTCATGCAAAAAAAAAACTACAGACGACTGCAGTAATTTCCCAGCAACCAAAGCAATCACAAGGAGGTTTTGGTGCAGCAACTTCTTTGTAACCAGTTTCATCTGGTGATAGCCAGCAATCACTCTAAAAGCCCAGACTCAAATCTAAGTATCTCCCCAGAAAGTAGAGGAACCTGATTTTCTCTGATCCACAGATTTGCTCCTAGTTCTTCCACAGACAGATAAACAGATAAAAGCTTCTCACATATCTTGTTTCAAAGTGAGCTACGAGATAGGAGTGGGCAGATTGATCCAGATGTTGACAGTATTGATACTAAAGCTGGTATTGGTATCGGATACTAGCACGATTGGATTGATGCTCTCTTTGTCTCGTCTAAATTCAGCGCTTTGCTCCTGTTCATCAACAAAGCAGCAACACTTTAAGCTGTTAAATTTTGAGCACTCAGAGGATTTATTTGTTGGATATCTGCAGTCCAGTCACTATAAAGCAAGGAGACTCAAGGACAGACATTTCTATTGTGGTCAAAACCTTGAGCACATTCGAGTAAAGTGAACCTTGAGTGAAGAAAGTGAAGAATAAAACTTAAAGCTCACTACAAGAATTTTTCCAGAGGTTGTTCAGATCAGATAAATTCTCTCCTCTTTCTGGGGCAGATCTTCCCAGATGAAGGCCACTTCCTATCAAGACGCAGCCAGATTCAGCTGACTCACTCCCTAATTGGATATTTCAGAGGATGTCTCCTTGATGCGTCATCGTTACTCAACCAACGGGATGACGAGTGAGAGGGAACGGGCTCGCTACTGTTTCTGAGCGTGTGTGTGTGTTTTATACCTGTAGCACAATGTTTGACAGACAGGAAAAGCTTCTTATTGACATATCAGAATAGTCTGTGTCACCTCAGTAGAAATAAGTTTTCACCTGCTGTCAGAGGTTGTCAGTGACTGTCCCTAGATTTCCTTTTTTGTCCTGGTGGCACAAACAAGCCTGTGAAAGAAGCATTTAGAACTGTTCAAGCTTCAAACTGTGAGAAAACTGTGAGATCTTGTTGGAGTTGTTAATCGGAGTTCAAATATAATTGAGAAATTGCATTTTTTTAACCTTTAAGGTTTAGATTAGTTTAAAATCTGTGAATCCTTGTTGCCTAGAGTTTAACGGCTGATTCAGAAACCTGTTGTTCAAGGTGTGATTGAGACGTTCCTCCGTCAAAACAACTTAAAACGGTCCATGTATTCAAATATCACCAACCAGCACAAAAACCAACTCCTTTTTCCAGTTTATTCCTGATCATTAGTAGAGGAGGAGCTGTTTGAGGCAGTGTCCCAGTGAGGCAGATGTGTTAAAATACAGCTAATGCTACAGTCACACCAGGGAAAACAACAGCAACAAGTGGACGTCCAATCTTGTTGCCTTTTAAATTATTGCTTCGACTTCGGTGCGTCGAAGCAGTGATGAAACTGTAAGGTGTTTATCTTACGGTTTAACCCTCTCAGGCTCAAATTAAGTTTTTGTTGCTAATGCACAAAAGAATACCTGCAGTGGTACTTCTGAGTAAAAAAAACTCATAAAATATGTATGTGCGGTAACCAGGTTGTTAGCTTTTACTTGTTGCTAATCTGCAGCGCCTGCCTTGAGAGGGTTAAGGCGCCTTGAGGCAACTATTGTTGTCATTTGGCGCTATATAAATAAACCTGAATTAAATGGCAGTGTGATGGAGTCGATCTGCTTTCAGTCTGTGATTAATTGGGGTCATGTTGACAGTTTGAGTTTGTGAGAATACAGCCGTAAAGGCTGATAAATCAGATAAAATCAAAGATCTTTTGCCAACTACATGCACAGAAACTCACACCAGTTACAACATCACAGATTTGAAACAGAAATTCCTCCACAGATAGTAACATAGGGTTTTTTTTATTTTTAAACAATACAACCAGTTGAGTCGAGCCTCTCATTGCAAAGCATCTCAGCGTTGTACCAGGAGTTACTGCAACTTGTTGGCAATCAATCTGAGAGCGATTGCAGTCGGTCAAAAGGCAGCCTGCAAGTGTTTGGAGACAATCATCACAGTTTGTGCTTTGGTGTCATGGAATCATTACACTTTTTATTAGCAGTGTTGGTGGATATGAAACTCATTTTTACGAGATGAAGGGACTCGAACCCTCAATTTCCTGATCCGAAGTCTGACACCTTATCCATTAGGAAAGTGGTCACACACTGAAGCACAGACTTACTTCTGGTATGGTTTTTAAAGACGGGACTCTTGGCTCACACCTTGCATCAACTGTTGTGTCTTTCTCAAAATATTAAAGCATAATGATACCAACGATACCAACCTGACCCAGAGGTCAAGAATCTTCCAGAGCTGAGAGAATAAAAAAGTAGAAAAACATCAGTTTTATAGATAAAGCCATGTTTAAAAAACCGACTTCAAGGGCGTTTTCAGGTCATGTTGTTACCTTCTTTTTCTACGTCTCATTTCCCCGGGTGTTTGTGATGCTATCCTGTGGATTATTTATGTGGGGGCAGCTTACAAAGTTTGACTCATCAAGCTTATAGACAGCAATAGTGCTAAACAGATGTACGACAGTTACAAGATCTTTTTTTAAGCACGCTATGTTTCCTTGTCCTTACTGAAACAGAGTTATTTATTTATTTATTACATCTAAGAGTAGATATTTACCATTTCACACCAGTTTTTTTGGTGTTGTGCAGGTGTGGAGGAGCTTAATAGCTACTCATAGTTTGGCCTGGACTACATTTCAGGACAGCCTACTTTGGTTTAATTTTTCTCATGGGTATTTGAGCAGCTCTGTTGCAGGTTAAATTGTGACATTTGGCTTATAATGTATATTTTATGCTGTAATTTCTTTTTTTTTAGATAGCTGCAGGCTGTTCTGTTTTTGTATATTTAAGTATGTGGTCCAAAACTTGGTATAGAATCACCTTTGGCTGATTAAGTGCCAGAAGTTTTCACTGTATTTGGTTCTGTTGTTCTCCAACTTCAGTTTATGCATTTCCAGCTGCTTCAAGTCTTCTCTTTCGTAAATACATCGTGGTTGTAGTGTTATCCAGAAAACACTGCAATAAAAGCATAATAAATGTTATGCCAATACGACACCCGAGAGCGCTCCTCACTGTGATTACGGCTCTGAGAGCGATTCCCACAATTACCGCTCGGCCGCTCACAAGTGCCATCAATCACAGAGACGAGCATCCTCGGCGAGGTTCATCTCCACGCGAGGATAAAAACAGTTGCAGGAGCTGGCGTGCGTCGGGGGTGAAAAATCCCCCCAGTGCTTGGCTTGCAGGTAGTTGCCATGACAACTGTTTTGGTAGCCCAGGATACGGCCACTCTCATAATTCATTCAGAGATGAGCGCTTTGCATCGCGGAGCGAGCAGCTGCTGATGCAACATACTCAAAGCCATATGTATCTGTGCTTTGTAACATGGAGTCTGTGAGGGGATGGATTTTGTTCTGGGGAGGGTGGGAGGGAGGGGGGCAATGTGGATGTGGGATGAGTGATGAGAAGCTTATTGTAAATTTTTTTGCTGTTTTAATATTAAAGAATGATGAAGAAGTTTGAGCTGTGAGAGTTTCTTTGTTAAACACAGGAACACCTCGGATCTCAGTTAGGCTCATAAGCATGGACTGTATACGAAAGATGCAAGGCAACAAGTTAAATCAACACAAAAAGTGTCCAAAAGTTGATTCTGTTCATCTGGACGTAGCGTTTTGTGGGAGAACTGTACAGTACAATGTACTGTTTATAAGAAACCTGCAGTCATCTGAGACTGAAGAAGTCACTTGGATGAGTGACGAAACGTTTCTCCCACAAAATGCTATGTCCAGATAAACAGAATCAACTTTTGGAGATTTACTTACCCGGATGATTGAGCATGCATCAAGATGAACACAAAAAGTGGTTAAGCCTGAATTCTCGCTAATGTCCAGCAGGGGTGCCTGGCTGGATAAAAGCCTAAGATCTCCGCCACAAGGCGTAGAGGCTGCTTAACAACCTTCAGTCGCTAGGGAAAGATGTACAGTATATTTGCAAGAGGCAGGATATCAGCTGCAGAGAGATGCAGTTTGCACTTGACATTCACTCTGAGCTTTAGTGAAACTTGAAAAAGTGCAACACAGACTAGAAATGGAGAGTGTTAACCTTTGGCAAGCAACCTGCTAGCAACCAAGGCAGTCACAAGAAGGTTTTTCGGTGCAGTATCATATATCCTCTTTGTTACCAGTTTTAGGCTAGCAACCCCTAGCCAACCGGATGGCGAATGAAAATTTTGGCCTAGCAACCAGATGGTGGTTGCCAGATGACCACAGACTGGTCTCTAAGCCTGTGTGACTACAACTTAAATGAAAACCGCCCTCTGCCTCACTGGTGTGTTTCTGTGAGAGCTTCAAAGCACCTTGGGGGCATTCCAAAAGCGGAGCTCAGGGGTCTTTTATTTTGAAAATTGACTGGATTCTATATGGTATTCCTGTGTCTGACTTCCTGTCCTGTGCAGCTTCTATCAACAATAAACCCAGTTCTAATTTGAGAATTTGGTAAATGGCCTGGTTCTTATATTGTGATCTTCTACTCAAAGACTCAAAACACGTTTTACAACATGTCTAATTCACAATCTCAGTCCTTTCTATCTCTGACTCACCTATTCTCATAACGATCGTGTAATTTCGCAGGACGAATTTGTGCCATTTAATTTTTCTGGAAAACGCTCACTGTTTTAGGATTTTTCGCATTTGAATAAACAATAAACAGCTCCGGTACTAAAAAAAAAAAAAAATCTTGCTAAAGATACTTTGAAATGCAGACTGAAGCATCCTGGGAACATACCACCAACTTTCCAATTGGTAGATGACCTTTACACGTGTGAAACTAAAGTCTCGCAAGTTTAACGTCTTACTGAATACAACATGATACTCAGTAAATTATTTAAATTATCTGTTCTGGTTCAGAAGGAAATAGGAAGTACGTGCTCATTGGCTAACACAAGTTATAAGTTTTAGAAGATGGTTATTTTTATATTTGTGTTTAACTGCGTTACCTTACATTTTGTGGTATTCCTTTACTAAGCTTTTATTGTTCTAACTACCGTATCTAAAGTAAGACCAATGTCTTACTAAGGTCTATAAATATATTATTATTGAGTTAAGAATAGTGTTCATAGCTCTCTCCTCCAGAGCAGAGATTGTTTTCAGATGCATCAGGGGACACTCGGCGTCTTCAGTAGCATCATGCACATAATTCCTGCTGTCATTTCAGAGTCATTCATGAACATGTCCGCAGTGTTTCCCAGCCTCATCGTCTCCTGTCCCCCATCCTCTAACCCACATTCCTCAAGCTACAAGTAGGTTCTCATATTTTCTGTGTAAAGTGTCTGTTTGGCATTAAAGTTACAACAGCTGTCTTAACTTTCAGCATGAGTTGATATTTTAAATGTAGACACGGGTAAAAACAGCAGACTTGCTGTCCACAGGCATCAGTTTTCCACCAGTGTGTGGTTAAATCAAGTTTTCCTTTGTTAACTTCTTGGGCCTTTGTACCTGAATAATTTCCTCCCTTCATTTGCAGCCAAAGTAGTGTACAGTCAGCATTTTCTAGGTAGAAATGATTAGTGGCTGTTGTGCACAAATCAGCAGCATTTCCCTATAGACCACTTCAGGTCTCGGCTCAGTAGCAGAGCCTGAAGATTAGTCAGGAACTCGATGTGAAGCCTCCACCCATCGGTCACTGCTATGACTGAAAATGGTGCCACATTTGGCTTTACAACCTAGAGAAGTGCACCTCTTATAAAAATTCAGACATGAGCTGAGGAGGGGTGAAAATGCTTTGTGAACATAATAAATTAGCAACAACATAGTTGCCTTTAAATTTTCCAAAGTTTAAATTATTTTCTTTCTTTTTTTTCTTATAAAAATGACACAAAGCAACTGTGAACTTCACATATAGAGTATAAGTTATGCAAAATGTGGTTAGTTTGCACTAATGAGACTGGGCTTTACATGTGTGCTACTTTCTCTGGATATATTTGTTGCACAGCAAGGTAAATTTGGCACATTTTATATTTACATGACCTTGCTGGCATTGGCCTGTTGATGTGGCACTAAACCTATTTCCAACAGCTGTTTGTCCAGCTGCTGCCTCCTGAAATCCAGTCATTTTCTTAAGCTGGGTGCACACAGGACAGCTGATTCTCAGACTTGAAGGATGGACAGCATTGTCTTTAGATGTTTGACATCACAGAGTTGGCTGCTGCAATGGACTCTGGACACAGTTTGTGGACAAATTTAAATGTAGACAGTGTCACGAGGACCATCTCACAGTGTGACTGCTGCTACAATCTGTTGGTCCTTGCCCAGTAAGAGAGGTTCATAGTTGGTGAACAAAGATAACCTGGGGAGGAAAAAAAGTCCATCATGCAGTGATCCAACTTGAAATGGCAACTTAATGCTGGCAAAACAAGGTTGAACAGATTAGAAAGAGTGGAACCCCCTGCTCTTATACACTGTTGTGATTTAGGAATCTTGGTAACAAGAAACAATTGTATTGATATATTTGATAATGCTGCCGAAATGGTGATCTGTCACTGAGTAAAAGAGACCTTGCTGTAAAGTAACAGAGCTACCACTGCACCACCAGTTCATCATCCATATTCTGCTTCTTATCTGGGTCCAAATCAAGGCGGCTGCAGCCTAAGCAGAGATGGACCAGGCTTCGCTTTCTCCAGCCACGTACTCCAACTCACCTGGAGGAACATCGAGGAGTTGCCAGGCAAGCTAAGAGACATAAATGAGCCCCGGTTCTGCCCCTGGGTTTCTGTCCTGTAGGGAACACATAATCTAGGAGGCAATCGAGTCAGATGCCCAGATGCTCCTTTTCAATTTGGAGGAGCAGTGGCAGTACCCTGAGTCTGAATGACTGAACTTTTTACCCTATCTCTAAAGGAGAACTCTGTTCTGCCGCTTCTATCTGCTGTCTCCAATATCGAAGAAGGTTGATTTCAGTGTCCTGATTGTCCTTATTTAAGTATTTTTTGAGCTGCTGAAATCTAACCTATCAAATATCATCTTGCAGTTCTCTCTTCTGTTTAAACTTGCTATAATCTGTCCTCATTTGACACTTGCAGCAGCAAACGTCAATACTTTATCCATCTGTGCACGACCAGGCTGCAGCCTGTCCCGACCCTGCTGTGATTATTTATCGATATCAGCACCTTGTAATTTCCTTTTTTTGCCATATTGAGCAGGTGTGTTTGTGTGGCACCCTGAAACCCTGACAGATGTGATTTAGGGCCTCACGGCCACGTCGAGAAAAAGCGAGTAACAGTAAAAGTTGGTGGACTGTGGCAGCAGACTTATGAAATCCAGGAGAAAAGAACATTTATCTTTCTCTCTCAGCCCTCTGTGACCTTTATAAATCCCCCGTCCGCGCTGTGCCTACACTCCGCTCAAATTGAGCCTTAATTACATCAAAGCAATTACAGAGCGCCTCATCCAGGGAAGGGAGGAGAAGCTGCGGCGGAAACTTCAGAAGATGTAAGTTAAGTTCGTCTCTGGTGGTTCAGCAGAAAATTTATAAAGACCAAAAGAAAAAACACTTTGTACTGCAAGAAATGAGGAATCGAGCCTTGCTTTGACAGTTTTAGAGTACAAAATCTGCAGAGGGGTCACTAATATAAAATGTTGCTTTTGATTAATCCATCCTGATTAAATGCATACATTTAAAAATAAAGTACGGCGCAAAAGTCTGTTCTGCGTAAAGTCACCCCACACTGACATCTAGTGGTGGACCACCCACATTATAACCCAGAAGCCAAATACAGCCATTGAACGGTTTAGGGAAGATTTTAGTGTTGTTATCTTATGGTTAGTTATGTAGTTACAGAAAAATAACAAAATATTCGTTTCTATTGGTAGAATAGAAAATGTTTAAAATTTATGGATCTGAATGGGATTTTTTTAACCTTTCCATTGTTTGCTCTTTCCTACACCACTTATCAAACTCTCTTTTTATCTTTGCGTCACTTATACTTTGAACTTGATCTTTTTCTTTTTTTGAAGAACGACATATTATTCTATAAAATAAATACCATCTTCAGGTGTCATTCGATCTAAAAATGTGTAATAGGATGCAGATTATTGGACAGCCTGTTTAAAAGCCATTTTCGTTGGACCAGAAAGCTTCAACATTTCCTAAGAAGGGCTTTTTATTGGTCTATTAAACCAGTACTGTAATAATGAATCTGCATATGAACATATACTATTAGGCACACATTATGGTTTTATAACTTCCTTTTCCTTTTTTTTTAGTGCCTGGCTTCTAAACCTTCATTATAGATCTGCATCATAGAGTTTTAATAAAGTGTTGATGAGGACAAGCTTGATAGGTGCGAAGAGTTTTATTAGAAAAAGAAGATACAGACACAGTCTCTCTCAGTGGAGAGTCGTTCTTCAATAAAACCAAACACCGTGGGATTGAGCTCAGACAAACTGCTGCTCTGCAGTCTTTATTAGTGGTCTACAGTCATTAAACTGCTTCTGCATGAGACTGATAACAATGACATGAAAAAAGCTCTTTTTTTAAATAAACACTTCCTGTTTTTAATACTCCTCCCCCTCTTCATCTTCTTCGAACGAGTCGACGCCGACCTCCTCATAATCCTTCTCCAGGGCAGCCATGTCCTCTCTGGCCTCTGAGAACTCTCCCTCCTCCATTCCCTCTCCCACATACCAGTGGACGAAGGCCCTCTTGGCATACATCAGATCGAACTTGTGGTCGAGTCGAGCCCAGGCCTCTGCGATGGCAGTGGTGTTGCTCAGCATGCACACTGCTCTCTGCACCTTGGCCAGGTCTCCTCCAGGAACCACGGTGGGGGGCTGGTAGTTGATGCCCACCTTGAAGCCTGTAGGACACCAGTCCACAAACTGGATGGATCGCTTCGTCTTGATATTGCCGATAGCGACATTGACATCTTTGGGCACCACATCACCACGGTACAGGAGGCAGCAGGCCATGTACTTTCCATGGCGAGGGTCACATTTCACCATCTGATTGGCCGGCTCGAAGCAAGAGTTGGTGATCTCAGCCACGGTGAGCTGCTCGTGATAGGCCTTCTCTGCTGAGATAACAGGGGCATAGGTGGCCAGAGGGAAGTGGATGCGAGGGTAGGGCACCAGGTTGGTCTGGAACTCTGTCAGGTCCACATTCAAGGCTCCATCGAAGCGAAGGGAGGCGGTGATGGAGGAGACAATCTGGCTGATGAGGCGATTCAAGTTGGTGTAAGATGGGCGCTCGATGTCCAGGTTCCTTCGGCAGATGTCATAGATGGCCTCATTGTCCACCATGAAGGCACAGTCGGAGTGCTCCAGGGTGGTGTGGGTGGTCAGGATGGAGTTGTAGGGCTCCACCACAGCTGTGGACACTTGAGGAGCTGGATAGATGGCAAACTCCAGCTTGGACTTCTTGCCAAAGTCTACAGAGAGACGCTCCATGAGCAGAGAGGTGAAACCAGAGCCGGTTCCTCCACCAAAGGAGTGAAAGACGAGGAAACCCTGGAGACCTGTGCACTGGTCAGACTGACCGAAAAAGGCACATATTAAAATTTAAGAATCAAAAACAACATTCAAAGCCCATTTATTTCAGCAGCCCCACACTCAAAATCTCTCCAGGTTTCTGCTCTTCTCTCACCAGTTTGCGGATCCTGTCAAGAACAGAGTCGATGTGCTCCTTTCCCACAGTGTAGTGGCCGCGGGCGTAGTTGTTTGCAGCATCCTCCTTCCCGGAGATCAGCTGCTCAGGGTGGAAGAGCTGGCGGTACGTTCCTGTACGGACCTCATCTGAAGGAGAGCAAGAGAGAGCGAGCAATGCTTTGACTGTTCATGCTGAGTGAGAAAATTTGCTCTTAAAAATCGAACCGCACTATTAAAATGGATGCCAAAACATTAGGAGTCCCCCTGAAGGTCATTTGGGTCCAGTTTGTAGTTTCTGTTAATGGCGTTTGGAAGAACAGAAACTTTACAAAGGCTCTTTTTTGCTTTTGTGGGTGTAAGTAAACAATAAAAAGGAGCCAACATGCAATAAATATTAACACTCTTGATGCAGCTCTAAGTCTGTATTAATTCCATCTGTAGTTGCAAAGGCATAATGAAAATATTGAGTGAAAGAAGAAGAGTGGATCTGACTGGCTGATTTAAACTCAAGTGGGCTGGGCTACAGAGAAACCCAGCCTACTTGAATGATTTGAAATGAACTTCGGCCAGGAGATAAATTCATAAAAGTGACTGTTACAGCATCAACATTATCTTGGAACCACCTGCTACCGATAACAGAAAATGATTAACTAGTTTTAACTTCATAGCTTTGGACATTTTTATAGCTCAGTTTACACACACGTTATGAGTTTTTTGGCCACTTGGGGGCAGCAGAAACAAATATTTGCCCACTACATAAGAATCAGCTCCACTTAGAGCCGAGCTCACGTCCTCTTGATAAACAGAAGTTGAGATTCCCTCTTTTTAGCTCCTGAGGAAAAACATCGGGCTCTTCGACTACTAAATGCTCCACTATGTTCACCAGCTGGACTTTAACCGGGTCCCTCTGCGGCCAAATGCTGAGCATTGAAAGTATGTAACATTTCAGGGTGAGGCTTATCTTAGTTCATTGTGTCTGCAATCTAGTCTATTTATAAAAGAGTGCGATGACAAACCACTGTATGACAGCTTTGTGATACTTCACAGTTTGCCTGTGTCTGCAGACCGTAGCAAAAACTCAGACAAAAAGCATGAAAGGAGTCTTTTAGCTTTTTAAAAAACTGATTGAAAAAGTTAATCACCTTAAACTCTAAATGACAAATAAAATAACAGCTCCCACCAACCTTTCGACGCCCTAAACCCTTAGGTCTTAAAAACCCGCTCAGAGTAAAACCCTCACCGATAACAGTGGGCTCCAGGTCCACAAAGATGGCTCTGGGGACGTATTTCCCATTGCCGGTCTCACTGAAGAAGGTGGTGAAGGAGTCGTCATAGCCTCCGGTGGGCTTGTCGCTGGGCATGTGGCCATCTGGCTGGATGCCGTGCTCCAGGCAGTACAGCTCCCAGCAGGTGTTGCCCATCTGGACACCGGCCTGGCCAACATGGATGGAGATACACTCACGCTGTAGAGGAAGAAAACAAAAAAGACATTTTAGTCATTAATATTCTTTTTATTTTTGCTCTAATATACAGCTGTTGTCAAAAGTTTACATCCACTAATCACTGGCATAAATTTCATGGTAATTTGGGACTTTTAATGATTTTATTTAAACTCCCCTTTTTACATGGTGGAATGATTGTACAGCATACGTCTTTAATCACGTTGTTTTTTTAAAAGAGAGAGAAGAAAAGGGGTCACAAGTTTGAACGTATTTTGGGATTTCTCTAATCCACACAGGGTCAACAGTATAAATACAGACTCAAATAAGAAACGAACACTCCGACTAATATTTGGTCAAATTTCCCTTAACAAGTTGAACCTCAACCAGACACTTTTGGTCGTCATCAACAAGCTTCTGGCAGAGTTGGAACACCCAACTGTGCTCAAGTTTCAACCATCTAGCTCACAGGTGTCAAACTACAGGCCTCGAGTCCAATAGGTTTTAGATGTGTCCTTGATCAAACACAGCTGATTCAAATGGCTAAATTACCTCCTCAACATGTCCTGAAGTTCTCCATAAGCCTGAATGAATGAATGATCATTTGATTCAAGTGTTTTGACCCAGGGTGTTATCTAAAACCTGCAGGACACCAGGCTTCGAGGCCTGGAGTTCGACACCTCTGATCTAGCTGTTAATTCAACACGTTCTTAATTTGAGGTGAAGTTGAAGTATTTGGAAGTTCCTCCTCCTTCATTATTCCATCCACTTGCAGTGTACCAGTACCACTGGCAGCAAAACAGCCCCAGAGCATGATGCTACCACCACCATGCTGGTGGTAGCATCTGGCTACAGCTGGCACAGTGTTTTTAGGTTTGAAAGCCTCACCTTTACTCCTCCAAACATACTTGTCACTGTGGTCAAACAGCTCAATCTCGTCTGACCATAAAACTTTTTGGCTTGTCCATGTGGGCTGCTGTAAATTTAAATTGAGTTTGAAGGCATTGATGATGATCACTAACAAGATAGGCCTCCTATAGGACATCATAGAATCTTCAGTACCACTTATTAAAAGATTTAAGTGTGTTTATGTATATATGTGAGGCAGTATCTATATGTTTGACCCTGTGCGGATTAGAGAAAATCCAAAATAAATTCAAACTTGTGCACACAATTCTTGTTTTCCAAAGTCATTAAAGATGCATGCTGTACTGTTATTCCATCCTAGAAATTGAACATTTTTTAAAAAAAAATGTTAAAAGCCCAAAATTAATATGACATCATATCCATGATAAATAGTGGTGTATCAAAAATCACATAAAAATATATATTTTTTAAGGCTAAATTGTTTTAACTGGATACCTTACTGCCAACATTTCTGCCTTTAAGCCTGTCATGACCTGCTTTATAAGACAGTTGAGCTGGGTGGAGTCGATTTGCTCTACAACCCGATTTCCATGTGTTCAAATTGCCTGGATCTGCAATCTTATAGTTCTCAGGCATCACTGCCTTAGACCAGTGGTCCCCAACCCCACAGAGCGGTTTGTGCCCGACAATATTTTCACGGACCGGCCTTTAAGGTGTCGCGGATAAATACAACAAAATAAAACTAGTACCGGTACCGAAAAAAAGAAGATTTATTTATAACACACGTGAAAAGACCCAGGAAAACCGAGTTAATGAAAAAAATGATAACAAAATAATGCTAAAAACTGATAAAAACCCTGAAAACCATACATTTCACACCCGAGTCTCAACTCTCGCAGCCCGGTACCAAATGACTCACGGACCGGTACCAGTCCGTGGCCCGGGGGTTGGGGACCGCTGCCTTAGACTAACAAGCAGTGGTGATTAACACAGTCTTGTCAGAGTGTGTGTAAGGTCCAAAGTGCTTCCACTCCCTGCTCAAGTATTTTTTTTTGCTGCTTATAAAAGATGTGGGTGAGAGTGAAAACGTGTTTGGTCTCATCGTGCAGAAGCAGCCTGAGGGAAAGTAGGATGCAACATCAGCCAACCAGTTTAGGCTGTCAAAAAGCAACATGGATATGAAATTAGCCTCGTTCATGAATTATTAACCCGAGTCATATTTATCTCTGCAGATGATTTTGTTCCACACTGTTTGCATTGTCCCAGCAGTTTCCCTGTCAACAGATGACCATCTGTCCACGAAAAAACGAGAGCACATGCGTCATGTGTTGCTCATACCTGCTAAGACAAGACTTCAGGTATTCACACCCTGATGTATTGATGGATAAGAAACAGCTTCATGTTTACAAGGTGTCTCAGTGGGAAAGCGGATCTCAAATTCTTAAAGCCAAACATGCCTGTTTAAACCTATGGCTAAGCCTACAAACACATTTAAAGAAACCCTAACAATGCTGCCAGGCATGTTCGTTATATAAGATACGATTAAGCTGATAATCAGTCTCGAGGCATGTTTTACATTTGAGGAGATAAAGGGATTTCAGTGGAGAGATATTTCAGGAATTTTCTGAATGCAAGAAACCAAAAGTTAGGATTAGTCACCACAAACCAAGCTCAGACACTCAATAAGCATGATTTAAAACTATTTATCAGCTCAGCTTTGGGCTTCTTGTGAATTATGATCCCTTCACCCACCACCGTCCCCCTCCTTTGTAAAAGGCTCGTGATCAGAGGCGGAGGAGGGGAGGATAGGGTCACCATGACAGAGCTGCTAAGTATGGCGATGGTAGACAGCTATTTTGAGTGTCATTCAGTGTCATTCAGACGACCCTCAGAGAGCGGCGGCTACACTTTTACTCCGCTAATCTGCAAACAATCTGACGCTTCCAGCCTCTCTGCAAACATTACATTACACTGCAAACATATATGAAGCTAATTCAGCAAGAGCTGTTGTGACATCTGTTGGCTGAATGTGAGGAAGGTGGGCGTGACGGCCTGTTTGCTTGCTGGTGTTGCAATATGCCTCGCAGCCTTGAAATACCCACTTCCAGGAAAACATGGGGGCTGAGGGGGGTGTCTAGAGTGAAACTGTGCTTCCTGTATCTCGTCCCCTGACTGAAACCACATCATGTTTGACGTCCGGGTCTCCATGCTGGTAAGCTAACACAGTAGAGAGCTTTGTGCTGCAAGAGTGCGCGCTCAAACAAAAATGCAGAAGTGGCTATGAGTCATTAAAGATTTTGGAGTTTCCTGGTTTCCTCGGATGAAAGTGAAGTGGATTGTTGTTGTTTGTGTGTATTTTGGTGAAAGAAGGAACCGGGTGGACAAATCAGAAGCCGTCCAGACCAGACGATGCCAAGTATTCACTTAAAGCTCACTCTTTAAGGTGGAATTGAGTCTCTGAGCTCTCTGCACTTCCCCCTCCTCAGTAGGAAGTGTCACAAGAAACCGTTTTCTTGCGTTCAATCACTTCTGTCTGCCTGCATTTTCCAAATGACCTGCAAATGTTATACCACTAACTGCTGCAAAGGGAGTAAAAGTCCGGGGGGGGAGGGAGGTCAGAGTCCTGAAGTTTATGCACAGTTTCTGCTGATTTCCCTTATCTTTAACATTTCGAGCAACTTTGCTCAAAACGTTGTGCACTCCAAAGACCCCGGAGGTTGGAGTTTTTGCAGCTTGTGAGCACGCTGCTGAACAAAAATAAATGCAAAATACACAAGCGGCCTGCTGGAAGCCACATCAGCATTCCCAACCAGCCGGGCAAACAAGCACACCCCTCCTGACAGACACACAGTCCTCCAGGCCTCATATGGAAAAAGTTAACCTTCCCCTGAGCCGGAGCTGAAGCCAGCTACCCGGTAGCTTGTTTCCACTGACTGACTCTATGTTTTAAACATACATTTGTTTTCCGTGGCTGAGGTAGGAGGTATTTCCTGCATCAGCGCCAAAAACAGAAATGTGTTTTGAGAAGCAGCCTGGGGCCAGTAGAGTAGAAATAGTAGACTGAAGCTTGGGTTTGAGAAGAAAGTGTGAAGATACAAGAGGAAACCTTAAATTATGAAGAAATTTCAAGTCTAATATGTTGCATTTTGGGGTAATTACGGCTGAATAGAAGCAGTTCTGTACTAATAACAGTAAATAATGTCTGGATTGATACTCACCATTGTGCTGTTTTAATTGTTTTCCAAGGAGAAGAAGTAGTTCAAATCTGCAGGTTCTCACAGTGCACCTATAATGAGATCTCTGTGAGGGAAGTCTCATCAGTGTGTGACACGCACACTTTTATAGCTACTACAGGAGGTGGAGGAAAAGGGAGGAGGAGAGGTGGAGCCACCCAACAGCTGAGACTTTGTTCTTTTTTTAAGGGCAAGAGAAGTCTTCCTCTGTGTCCTTGTCATAATAAAAGTCCACAGGAAGTACTCAGATGATGTAATCTTCTGATAGTGATCGCTGTTTTTAGTTCCACAGGTGTGAAGTACATGTATTTAAAAACTCTCATTATAGGTTTGTTCCACTATGTCAAAATAAATTTGTGTTACCTAACTTTCTGTAATATAGATCTCCTGTTCCAGTACTGGATCCTCATATTAAACATCAAACATTAACTGAAGTTTTAAAAATGTGCAAGTAATACACAGCTCTAAATGCTCAGTTTCAGGCAGTTGTTTTTCTAGCCTTGGCTCTGTATGATGTCATAAAGAGCAGATTTCTTCCTAATATGGTCGTCTCTTAAATTTCGTTGTCATGTTGTAATTTTTTTTAGAAGTGCGCTGTTGTTAAACTCCCCCCCCCGGGGCCAACACCGTTACATAATAATCTGCTCTTCATCACATGCCTGGTTAAATAAAGGTTATGCTGACTCACTGCACCATCTTGTGACAAAGTTGTAAAAAGTCTATTCAGATCCTTGTTAAGTAAATAAAAGATTTCTGACCCTCATCAACCCTGTTATTAGGACCACACTCCTCTGAGAGTGCTCTTTAATGGGTCTATAATGATCTGAATGACTTTGATGCAGGGCATTGTTCTGTGCTCACTATGCTAGTCCTGAGTACTGCCTTTGATCACAAAATTTTACTTAATAATCTTAAAATAATACTTTGGCTGGTGTCTCTGACTCTGTGTTAGACTGTTGGCAAATTATCCTGTAACCCTGCTTCTCCAACCTGTGGTGTTCCTCAAGGCTCAATTTTTTTTCCTGCATTCTTCTTTCAGCTGCCATCATCGGACATCATTCTGACATTTCTTATCATTTCTATGCTTATGACATTCAGCTGTATATGTCTTAAACCCCACCGGCTTATCCCAGATTAGTGACCCTAACAATGACCTTTCCAGTAACACTAAGGCCCCTGCACTTCCTCCTGAAATACATTAAAGAATCAGTTAAACACTTGCTTACTAGATAACTCGTCTAGATAACTTGCAATGCCACGTTTACCAGCTTAGACAAATCATCTTTTTCACAGCTGGTTATATGCTTCTTTTGTTTTAATTAATTAATGAATTAGTTATGTTTTTTTAACAGCTAATTAATGTGTTTAAATTTAACGTTACACTTAATTATGATTATTACTAGACTTTATTTTATTGCACAACACTCTAAATAAAAAAAACTTCACTTACTTAACAACTTGTGGTTAAACTAAATAAATAAATAAACTGGGATTACACAGAAGTACAGCCCAGTCCTACTTAAATTTAATCTGATATCTCCTAAACAGAATACAAAGATGTTTAGGACATTCTGTTGAGATTCACTATATAGCGCAGTATTTAACAAAAAAGTGCCCTTAAGGAAGAGGCTCTGAAACAACATACTTTAGAGGTTGGAACTGAAAGGCTGCACGAGGTGCAAGAGAAAAAGGTTACTTTGAAATGAGCAGAATAGGTCTGTGTTAAGACAGTCAGCTTAATAAATTAAATATGATTAATATTTAATGCAAATGAAATGACCTGTAAGTATATAAAGCAATTCAAATAAACAAAAGGCACCTTTCAATTGTTCTTACAATTTACTTACATTATCAGAATTATAGTGACTCGTTTCTGTATATCTGAAAACATGCTGACTTTAAATTTTGTGTGTTATTTCTTATATCTCAAAAACAACAAATGACCTATTTTTGTTTCAGTCATGTTTAACTTTAGGTTTTGTCACATAACTTAGCAAATGTGTTATTTTATCTTTTCTGTTGGGGTTAAATATGATTTCAGTATAAGCCTCACAGAAACTTGAGCTTCTTTCCTCATGAAATATTATCACACAGAAGAGCTTCACCATCAGTCCTCCTGCTATAATGAATAGATGTTGTAACACTAAGGCTGAACCTCTGTGGTTAAACTGTTTATAGAGTTACTGACAGTGACATACTGCATAGATGCCTTTTCAATAACAGATCGACAGTGCTCTCTTCAGGTCAAATGACGCAACTGCATGTCTGCAGCTTAAGGTACAGTTGTGTTCAAAATAATGACAGTCCAACAGGAGTAACCCGATCAATCAGTATTTTGGTACAAATCATATTATTACAAAGCAAATTGGAATTGTAAAGCGCTTTGGGTGCCTTGAAAATTATCAGTCGGTGTAGTAGAGTCAGAGAAACCAACCAACCCAACACTCATGATATGAATGCACCCGAGTCTGCGTAACTGAATTAAGTGAAATGGGCGTGTTCAATATGATAGTAGTAGAGCAGGGCGATATGGCCAAAAATATTTATCACAATATATATTTGAAAATTTGCGATAACGATATACCTGACGATACCTGACGATATAATTGATGCGAGACAAAATACAACTCCACAACATTACTAGCGCAAAAAGACAACCTTCCATTTATTTTCACTTAAACAAGAAGCTGGTTTTTATGTACATTAAAGCTTTATAAAATGTAACAGTGCAAATGCAAATTCCTTGCTGAAAGTTTAACCAAAAGGCATTTCCAGTAGAAATGGGCTGACATATCCTGAGCATAACCATGTATAATATCCACTGAAGTTAAAAAGAGGTGCTTTGCAACATTAAACTGCAGTGTGCAGTACGCATTTTTCGGACCATAAGGTGCACGGGATTATAAGGCACATTAAGCGAAACAAAGCAGTCAGATAAATCAAACTTTATTAAACTCATTCTTCTTGCTTCCTCCACTTCTGTACCATTGATTCATTAATGTTGAATTCTCTGGCAGCTGCTCTATTCCCATGTTGTTGCAGTATATTAATGACTAACCTCGTATTGTGGATGGATTATCTCAGTTGTTCTCCTGACTGAAGTTCGGTCCGTTTACAGCATCCTGCCATGCGATTGCATTTGTCTCTAACCATGAGGAACCTTCACGTTAACTTTTATAAGTGGAGAAGTGTTAGTGTTCGTCCTCCAGCTTCACTGTTTATGTTATGCTAACATAGCTGTGTCGCTAGCGATCACGTAGCACATCATTATATACCAGCTAGCCCAACTTCAGTAACCCTACAAACGTCACTGCTGTTTAGTTTCCTGTCTTCATTTATGTTGGAAGTGATAGCAGAGCTGTACTTTTGAATTTTTTCAGAAATCTCTCAGTCAGAACATGCAATATCATGTTTAGGCAACTAGCGAAATTAGCGAGCTAACTTCCGCTAGCTTCCTGCTAACTTCTAACTCCGTTAAATGTAATAAATTTTGTTTTCATGGATGCCTGGAAGTTAAACTTCATAGTTACACCTGGTAAAGCAGCAATGCTGATCGTTTTATTAAAGATGAAAGAATTTAGACAGTTTTTAACTCTCAGTGATGCTGCAGTGTTCATTTGACCTGAAGAATACGGAGTTTAGGACCCAGATTACTCCCAGATTTAAGAGCATCTTAGTCCGACAAATACGACAATAACGACGGCCGCTTGCATGTTCTGCAAAAAAAATGTGCTTTCTTGTGTATCTGACAGACAAACACCAAACCAGTTCCACATCACTGAAGTTGCACCATTTGTACAAACCAATTCTGGTTCATCTGTTTCACTCAACAATCGGCCATGTGCGTATGAAAACAAAGGCACTGCGCATGCGCGTTTTACTCATATTCTATCGCGATATTTCATTTTCCTATCGTTGCCTAACATTATACCGGTATTACCGTGAACGGTATAATATGGCCCAGCCCTAGATAGTAGTATAGTATGATGTTATGTAAAAAAAACAAGGATACAATTTGCCAAAGAACATATCAACTGGCCTAAAGAGAAATGGAGAAACATTTTGTGGAGTGATGAAAGTAAGATTGTTCTTTTTGGGTCCAAGGGCCGCAGACAGTTTGTCAGGTGACCCCCAAACACTGAATTCAAGCCACAGTACACTCTGAAGACCATGAAGCATGGTGGTGTAAGCATCATGATATGGGGCTGTTTCTCTTACTATGGTGTCGGGCCTATTTATCGCATAGCAGGGATCATGGATCAATTTGCTTATATCAAAAGGTCATGCTGCCTTATGCTGAAGAGGAAATGCCCTTGAAATGGGTGTTTCAACAAGACTATGGCCGCAAACACACCAGTAAGCGAGCGGCATCTTGGCTCCAGACTAACAAAATTCAGGTTATGGAGTGGCCAGCCCAATCCCCGGACCTTAATCCAGTAGAAAACTTGTGGGGTGACATCAGAAATGCTATTTCTGAAGCAAAACCAAGAAATGCAGAGGAATTGTGGAAGGTTGTCAAATCATCCTGGGCTGGCATAACTGTTTACAGGTGCCAGAAGTTGGTCGACTCCATGCAGCACGGATGTGAAGCAGTTCTCAAAAACAGTGGTTATACAACTAAATATTAGCTTAGTGATTCACAGGAATGCTAAATCTGAATGGTTTTTTTCAGTTTATTGAGTAAATATTTGAGTTTGTAATGAAAAATGCAGACACTGCTATTTTTTTGAACAGCCCAGTATCATGTTTTGCTTCATTTTCTGTAAAGTAATTGAAATATTGATACTTTGTTCTTCATGTTTTGATGTAAAATATAATGTGCAGTGTTCCCAATGAATGGAAATAAAAATATTATACGGATTTTGAGCTTTACTCACGTTTTAAAACACACTGTTATTATTTTGAACACAACTGTACACTACACTCACTGGCCACCTTTGTTAGGTACATCAGCTACTACTTAATGCAAATATCTAATCGGCCAATGACATGTCAGCAACACAGTGTATTTTAGGTAGACATGATTGAGACAACCTGCTGAAGTTCAAACTGAGCATCAGAATATGAGAGAAAGGTGATTTAAGTGAGTTTGAACGTGGCATGGTTGTTGGTCTGAGTATTTCAGAAACTGCTGATCTACTGGGATTTTCCCACATAACCAGTAGTGTTTATAGAGAATGGTCTCAGGTCAGAGGAGGATGCTCAGGCTGCTTTAAGCTGCCAGGAAGCCAACAGTAACACCAAAAAACAAAAAACCACTTGTTACGACTGAGGTATGCAGAAGAGCATCTTGGCGGCAGCAGAAGAGCACACCGGATGCTGCCCCTATCAGCCAAGGTCAAAGAATGAGGCTACAATTTGCAGGGGCTCACCAAAATTGGACATGCTAGCATGTTAATATCAACCAGAATCTGAGGAATGTTTCCAGCACCTTGTTCAATCTATGTCATAACAAATTAAAGCAGTTCTGAAGGCAGAAGGAAGTCCAATCCAGTACTAGCAAGATGTATCTAATAAAGTGGCAGATGAAAAGGCAATGAGTCTTTTTAAAAATAACCAAACATCCATTTTAAAGCATTAACATCTCTTTCACAGAGCTCCCGTCACAACAATCAGAAAATTTTAGAATGAATGAAAATGGCAACAAAATATTTAAATGAAGTTGTTTTTTAATCAATTTTCAGATTTATAATCAGCAACAAAGAAAAAAGCCCACCGCTCACTTTGAACAACAGAAAACCCCACAAACAATAATCACCAACATCTGGCTCCCTATCAAACAACTCCTCAGAAGTGGGCTTCACTCTGAACCTTCAACACATTTTCCCCCCAAATACCTCGCACACTTTTTCTGTACCGTCTGTACCTTTGCTGCTCTTTGAGCTAACAGCATGCTCATTTTCTTCCCAGTCTTGGCTCTCATCTATGGCAGAGCTGTCTTTGGCTCTGGTTCACTGTTAGGGATGTTCAGCCCACAGAGACCTGGTTTAGTTCTTGCCCTCAGTAACCTACCAGGTTTTCCAGGACCTTGTGTGAATCAGGATCCAAACTGGAATAAATCAACATATGAAAATAACAAAAATGGAAGAGAAACATGTTGCCCGGTGATCTAAAGAAACTCAACTTTTAGTGTCAGTATGGACATGTGCTGAAGGCTTCACTGGGAACGTAAATGTGTGAAGAATGCGCAGTCAGAACCAAACAGCCCTTTGATTACTCCCCCCGTAGATAAGTAAGGAGTCACCATAAAGTTATTAGCCTCCTGCTTGTCCCTCATGCCAGGTGCAGGTTTTCTCCTCGTCCTCTTTAATCCGTGACCTCTGAGTCCTTCTGGTCCACACTGGAGTTCTGCTCCTGGTTGGAAACCTCCAACTTCTTCTTAAAAGCTTGATTGTGTGGGTCATCTGGAGGGAGACACACACACAGACACAAAAAGTGACGAGAGTGATGAGAGGACAACACAAAACAAATATATTATAGTAACAGCAGAGGTCTGATGGCACAGATGGTAATCATTCGTTTGGGGCATTCTGTTCATAACTTTCACAGAGAGTTTTCAGATGTAACCGAGGGAGGTGGAGGGTTTGTAGGGTTTGGTGGAGTCGTCGTTCTGGCCTCACTGAACATTGGCCTGCAGGTTGCACTGGAGCTGTTTCCAGTATTAGCACCTCCGAGTCTGAGGAAGACGCTTGACTTGCTGCCTCGGGGAGGAGTTCAAGCATCGCAGGAAGGAGCGGTACTCATCCACATTGAAAGGAGACAGTCGGGTCGGTTCAAGCATCTGATTAGGAGGAGATTCCAGCTTAATTCTCAAACAAACTGAAGATATTCTATTCCCTAGAAGAGTTGGAGGAGGTGGCTTGGAAGAGTTAGAGCTGTGCTCTTCAGCTGAGACTGTGGCACTGTGTCCTGGGCTAGCATAAGCGACAAAAAAAATGGAGCTGTTTCTGATTAAAAACCTACCAAAAACAACCAAACACAAGAACCTTTAAAAGGCACAAAACCTTCAGAGGAAGCAAACATTTTACCTAAAATTACCTTTTTAAATTTTCCATGTGTAGCAGCATAGTTTATAGAAAGTAACTCTCTGGACGGTGTGCAAGCGATCAGTCTGCAATCAACACCAGTAAAAGAATTGTTTTACTTTTAAGTTCTGTCGTGTCATGATTGGTCAGTACAGAAACCAATACAAACGCACCCAATCCAAGTATCGATAGCAACGCTGGTATTGGTATCAGGCCGGTACTAGTGCAACAGAATTGACGCTTTGGGTTGTTTGTCTTCCGTAAGTTCCCTACATTGTTCACGCGAGTTTCTGCGGCCTATAGGTAATGTTATATTTTTATATTTGAACCATTTTTGCGGTAAAATAACATTTTCTAGCCTAAAAAAACATAACAATATAAATATCGTCTTACCGCTGAACACCACATTGATGATCCAGCCTATAGAGCAAGGTGTTTTTTTCCATGCATTTAAGGCGTCTTATATACGAAACACCCTGCTGAATACATACAGATGTGTCTCAAAAGTGTCTTTAAAAGTGTCAGGAGGGTTTTTATGGCTTTAAATTGATGAAAATAATAAAATAAACACATGGTTTCTGATTCGCAGATTTTCCACGTCCTGGACCATAAACCCTGTGTTAATCCAGGGGATGCTGTATTTGGTGGGGTTGTATTTTCACACACAATACTGTAATACGATACTGTAGTGGTCCCACCCACTACTGCATAGCCCGGCAGGATTGGACTCTTTAGCGTGCCACTTCTGGGTCCCCGGGCCATATGTTTGACACCCCTGCACTCTACCCTTTCCTCTGTTTTTTAATAATGGGGTCTGGGTGCAGCAGACTGTCTCTGCCTGCAGCTTTATAGCTTTTTGTTGGTGGCCTCCTCAGCAGACTCTGCTGATCTCCGCCCTGTCCTGTTCCTCACCAACACCCTCGGTGTCACCGTCCTCGCCCCTTCTTGTCAACACCGCGCAGTCACACCGAGTGTGGTTAAATCAGGATCTTACACACCTATTCTGTATAACTTTACTTCGGGTTTCCAGATGACATCCAGCATTTTCCGTTGCTGCTCGATCTGCGCCTCGTACCGGACGGTGGTTTCCTCCAGTGCCGAGCACAGGTCATCGCCCACAGCCGACATCCGCTGCCTGAGGCGCTCTCTGAAAGACCCAACCGAGGACATCTTCACTCCCACCGACGGCTGGGTTTAGTGCGAGCACACAACAAAGAGGTCCTCCAGCCGAAAAACACCGAGATAATGCCGGTAGCGCCTTCTTCGTCTTCAGCTGGGCAGCGGTGGCGCAATGCTGCCCTCTGCCGTTCACTTGTGAAATCCACATGGAAAAACATGCAGGACACTAACGCTTTTTCCTGTCTGTTAAATTTGATCTGTTTTGTGCTGATGTCACTGATACTGAGAGAGTGGTAGAGAGAAATCGTAACACATTTGGATTTTGTGACACTTGGAGAAGACATAAAGTTGATTTGGTTGCATTTTGAACCCTTAGATTTCTTCTCCTGTTCTTCTGAAGCAAACTTGGAAGAAAATAAAAGGTGGAATTAAAAAACGCCAAATACTACTTCAAGGGCTCGTAGGATATTAGTAGTGTGGGGAACATTTTATGCTTCCTTTTAATATGTCCACTGTGTGAGCCTTCATGTTACTCACCAAGGAGATCTGGGCTGTCAAACACAATATTTATGCACTTACCTGTCCTTTGCGCACAGAGATCTCTCTATATTTTGTGAATCTTTTAATGATATTATGCACTGTAAATGATGAGATATTCAAAATCTCTCCCAGTTTTATGTTGATGATTACTCTGAAACCGTTCCACAATTTGCAGGTGCAGTTTTTTGCTGATTGGTGAACCTCTGCCCATCATTACCTCTGAGAAACTCTGCCTCTCTATGATTTTAGAGGACGCTTTTTATACACCAAGTCACATTAATGAACATTAATTAACTAATGTTTAGGTTAATTAATTAACCTAAGTAGTTCCCAAAAGTTCCTCCAGCTGTTTCTTTATAACACCACACACTTTAAATTCATTATTAGCTCAGATTTTTCTTAAATTTTCTAAGTTTTAACATTTTGTATGTTTTCTGTGTTTTAAATTAGAAAAAAGCTTCATGAGATTGGGAAATCGGTGCATTCTTGTTATTTTAAAAGCTATGCAATACTTAAAATCACTTACAGTATACTTATTTCTTTGTTTCCTGTAAGGACCTGATTTGTTACACTCATGTTACACTCATTTACTTACCAATTGTAAGTAAATATAATTACATTGTAATTTCTAATAAAATACATTGTAATCCCATTTAATCACAGGTTAATTATGCCCCTAGTTGCAGGTCATATTTCAAAGTGTTGGCTCCTGACTGTGAGGAAATGACACTGTAACACTGTGTAACATTAAAGCAGTGACTTCTTTATGCAAACCCAGACTGAGCCCAGGGTGAGGACTCTGTGTGCACCAACACTCTGGGTGAACTGAAACCAAACCAAAAAGAGAAACACTGTTTTTTTCCCCCCTTGTGGTGTTCACATCAAATCATTTCTCATTAGCAGTGTGCCTTTGTCATGGATGCATGCACGTGGTCAGCATGTATGAGGAAGAACAAAGTCTTGGTGAACTTTAGCTGTCCATCACTCTTCACAGGAACGCAGAACTGATCCAGGAGCTTTCACAGGCCTGAGCCCATCGCACCAGGCCGCCGCCTCTGAATGTGAACGTCCTCATAATCCTCAAAGTCCTCCGGAGCCTATAGCTCCTTCATTCCTTCCTTCAAACAGTCCCCTAAGCATCTTTTTTTTTTTCCTTTTTTTGGAAAGGTGCGAGAGTTTGCGATAGTGGAGATCTTTTTCATGTCGTGTGTTTCGTCCTCCTCCCCCTCGGAGGTCCACAGATGCTCTTCTGTTACATCTCTCTCACTTTTTCTGCACCCGGTCCTCATGACTGCTTGAGTTAGAACGTGACAAGAACGCCAAATCTCAGGTTAAAGTCTTTTAGACAAGTCACTTTATTTATAAGAAGAAGCAACACCTGTATAAAAAGGAGATACAAGCTGGAATCAATGATAACAATTACAGAAAAAAAACCTTTCAGCTTATGAGTTATGCAGCAGTAAGACGTTAGATTGGAGGATTGAACCCACATTATTACACTGTGTGCATTCACAGGGAAACAAACTGTTTAAAGTCAGCTCATTTACAGAAAATAGAACTTTTCTGTGGTTATATTTCACCTGCATCTGGTTTCCCGTGTAGTGAATCTAACACAGCAAAGCTGAGAACATGCCACAGACACCAAACGAGTCGTGCACACTTAAAGTACATCAGAAATTCAACGACTTTCCACTTTAATGAAAACAGTTTGCAGTACCAGCATAGAGGAGGAAGAGGGGGCTGGTATTTCAGAGTAAAGTGGAGCTCATAGTGGGCTCAAAGAAGCGAAGAACTCCCACATTTATTATTATTATCATATACATTAACAGTGATCATGCCGCAGGTCCCAGCAGAAGGTTTTAAAGCCACATATTCCCGTCAGATTCAGATCTAGGCTTTGGTTAGCAAAGCAATCAGTGGATTTGGAATATTTTGCCATCATGAAGAGCGCACTCAGCAACTCTATCTCTAAATCTTGTGTCACCGAGACAACAGGTAATAATTGGAAGGGATTAGAGTGCTTTATTTCTGAGGGGTAAACCCCTCAGGGAGCTCCTCACAGTTTACAACTGAAATTAGCATTGTCTGCTAACAGGGCAAGAACTGAACACTTGAATCACCCGACTGGATTACTTCAGCCCAGAGGTAAAGGACAGAATACACACAGAAGAGCCCAAGTGATGCATCAAGAACCTGATTTACCGATTCGACTTTTAACCTCCAATCCGCAGCTGATTCATAAACAGCAATTTAGTTTCTTCTGTGAGTTTGTGCAAAATTTCATAATGAGGCAAGAAGGTAAGACTGAAAAAATGGAATTATATCCTATTAGTTTAGAAATTAAATCATTTGGCCTAGTATTAGAGTCACAGCTTGTATTTGCTTTGTGCAAACCTAACAGCCCTTTGGTGGAGCTGCCAATAAGGCCCTGGTGATAAAATTTAAGAGTTTACTGATCAACATTTTTATAGTCTGGCTTTTTGGACAAACTCTTATTATGAAGAAAGCCAAAGTATTTCTTTCTAATTAGAAACAGCATGCATTTGGTTTGTTATACACACTCACTGGCCCTCAACGTTGCTATTACGGGATTAGTCCCGTTTTGGACATGGTCACCAATCTTATGTTGTCCAATTTTCTGTTTTGGTTCAAAGGTTCCTCTCCTAGGCTAACAGGAGTAGTACCTGCTGTGGTCTTCTCCTTCTTCTGAGATCAGCAGTTTCTGAAGTACAGTCACTTAAATCACCTTTCTTCCTCTTTCTGATGCTCACACTGAATCCAGCAGAATGTCATGACCATGTCTTCATGCTTAAATGCTGCCATGTGATTAGCTAATTATACATTATTGTACATAACCTTGGCTTTTCTATAAAGTCCAACATGCTCAAGTGACACCCAGAAGACAGCATTATTTCTCAGACATCAGCTTATAGCTTAGTTTTCATTTTGTAACTATTTTCAAAAATGTTTGCTGGGTATTTTAAATGTTGTGCACACAGAAAGGTAAGAACTTAGAAGAACAGGGGTTTAGCCTCAGTTTGCCTTTCTCAGCTGTTTTTATGTGTGTCCTCAGTAAAAACTATTTATTACAATTTAGAGTAAAAAAAAACTATTTAGAGTAAAATATATGACAAAGCAGGATAGTTTTTATTCTGCATGTTTACCCATTTGTTTTCTCAGTCAGATTAAACCCTCACCTGTCACATCTGGTCTCTAAGCACCAAGAAGGCAAGGTTTTACATCAGGACTGCCCTACCATTGGGTTACATTATGGGCCATCTTTTATATACAAACTGACAACATCCTCCCAGGTTTTTGGCTTCAGTCCTCAGCCATTTTCCAAGCACAACATTCAGAACACTTTGGATATTTGTGGAGAAGTACGAGACATTATGGAGGAAGATAAAAACAATGGTCTCGTTTGACGTTGAATCTCTCTCACTTGCATTCCAGTTACTGGAGTAGTGGAGGTAGTTCATAAGACATTAAAGGGTGACCCTACCCTTCACATCAGGACTAGTCCTCTGTCTACATTTCACACACAACTGCCATTACTACAGGCAGAAACATGGTTGCACCAGTTTTACCCAATGTAGGTAAAAAAGGGCTCCAATATTCTATCCTGAAACACCACCAAGCCATTGAGTTTGTTAGACTGTGGAACTAGTACTGAAAAGCTGATGTGTACCATAGGCCAATGCATATGGATACATTAAGGCATGACTCTCATCACCCACTGGAGCACAAATTAGTTGTCATCAGGATGCTACAGCACAGTGTGAACATCATCCCCACAGATACAGAAGCCAGCAAAGCAGAAGAACATCATATCAAGAAGGCCCTGAATAAATGTTGTCATCCCAGCTGGACATTTGTCAGAGCTGGGAAGATAACCCAACAATGCTCCAGGCGATCCAGGAAAGAGTATGGACAGCCACCGCCTAAGTGAAAACCACTGGTGAGCCCTTATGTGTCAGGAGTTTCGGAACAGCTGAGACTCAATTTTTCAAACCCAGAAAACACGCTATGCTAAAAAACGATCTACCCCAAGGAAAACAGAGTAACAGGAAACAAAGTAATATCGTGTACATGGTGAAGTGCCCAGAGGATTACTGTGAATTATAAATTGTGGAAACCAAGCAAGCTCTGGCCAACAGGATGGGAAAACACAGAAGAGCTACCTCATCAGTCCAGGACTCTGCAGTCTTATTATGCCTACAAGCTAGTGACCACTCCTTCGGTGATTGGCTGTAGCTCAGGAGGTCGAGCATGTCATGTACTAATCCAAAAGTTTGTGGTTTGATCCCATGGCTGCTCAAGTCTGCATGCCAAATATCCTTGGCAAGATACTGACCTGACGTTTTGTGAATGTTAGACAGAAAGCACTTAAGCACTGAAAAAAGTGCTTGGGTGAATGAGGCATGTTGCATAAAGTGCTTTGAGTGCTGTATGAGAACCAGTCTATTTACCAGTAAGTGATGAGGATGTGCATATCCTGGTAGGAGTCAAGGAAGCCATTTGTGTGAAAAGAGAATGACCATCTCTGAACCGAGGAGGGGGCCTAAGGGTGCCAGTCTTTGTATTTATACAACATTTTAATCATTATTATTGAGCCGGTGCTAGTGTCAGTCTTTCTTCAATAGCACGTTTTTTAAGATCAGGGAAACCTGATCTTGAAACCTGCAGTCAGCTGAGACTCACGTAGTCAGTTGGATTAGTGATGAAATGTTTGTTCAGATTGACAGAATCTACTTCTTCTGATTACTGAGCATCCATTAAGACATACAGTCCATAATGAAACCAAACTTTATTTTAAACTGCGCTCCAAGCACTGTAAGAGCCAAACGGCAAGAGAGAACAAATAAAATGTATGCTTTAGAGAGGTTAAGTTTAATCCTCATCCTTTCCAGATATAGTTACGGTATGTTACAGTAACTCCGGCCTGAAAACACCAACTCAGCTTTGTGTTTATCTGCAGAAGCAGCCAGAAGGTGAAGCTGTACGTCTACAACATGCTTCATGCTATAAATGATAAATGCTGAAATTAGAGTCCAGTCAAACTGTGCAATCATCAGTGTGGTGACTTATTTTTACATTTAACGAATATGTATTGATTTCTGGATTATCCATTCTTAAAAGAAAAATGACCATTGATTATTGAAAATGTTTGATAAAAGACCGAAACAATCCAGCTTGTTGTTTTTGTCTGGGGACCTCTAAAAGTGGTTCATGCATGCTGTAGGAGCTGTAGTGACTTCAAATGGAAAGTATTCATTTATAATTATGACAGCTATTGATGCATCTGTCCAGTAATCTGTAATAATCTGCAATGGATTACATGTTTAAAGTAACAGGGGGGGCCCCTGCCTATAAATCTGTCTGCGGTGGTCCTGATGCTGGCGGGCTCTGGGCTGCTAGCGATAAGGGTTAAGCTGTATTGAAGCTGGATGGATGCAGAGATCAAAGTCAGAGCTTCAGAAAAACCCCACGAGTTGTGCACTTGAGATAAAATAGTTGATGCTCCTGAGCAACCACGGCCAGCCCGAGGGGCTTCAGGAGCCCCAAAAGCAGCCTATTTCTGATGGAAGTTCAGTTGTTTGGCAGTGAGAGACAATCAGAGGTCTGTTCTCACTGCTGCCTGAACTCTCTGACCTTCTGAATCTCCATACTTTGTCTTATATAAAATCCATAGCTTATGAGGATTCCTGTTGGTGTTCTCCCCTGTTTTCCTAACATTTATAAAGCATACCCAAAGTTAACTTTTATAGTTGTGGCTCTTTTTCATTGATGATGGGTGAAAAATCCATGCAAGCCAGATTAACTGTTCCAACCAAACCTGGGAAAACCACTGCTTTATGGAGCTGACTGTGTCCTGCTGATAGGGAAAGGAGTTTCCATATACTGTACTAAGGTAAAAGATTTTGAAGCAGCCCATTGGTGGATCCATACACAGGAAGTATAGTTATGGTCAAACATTTACATCTACTCATCATGGGCATGAATGCCATGGCTTTTAATTATTTCTTTGCAGTATTTGTTTTCCAAGTGAAATGGCTCTTCTTGATGGAGGACACAGTGAGCTCCATAAAGACGTGGGTTTTCCAATTTGGGATGGAACAGCTACAACTTGGCGTCATAGAGGATTGGGCTTTGGATGAATGAATCATGATGAAGTTAAACCAAGAAAAGAAATATTTAATAGAACTTACAAACAACAAAAAGCAGTGCACAAAAACTGGCGGGTTGAAAATATGAAGCAATAATACAAAAATCTAAAAGGAGCACAAAGAAGGCTAGGAACAACACAGTCAGAGAAGCACAGGAAATGACCACAGAGGAGTTACAGGTGGGGGGCAGTGGGGCCAGACAATCACAAAATCGGGGGGAAATTAACAAAGGCAGGAAGTAAAAACCACAATGAGGGAAAACTAACCTTCGATGGCTCTGACGTGCCACTGAAGCTGATCGCGCCAACTCAACACAATGCTTCCTTGTGTATTTTATAAGCGTCCCCATGGTGCCAGGTCTATTTTTTTAGGAGGCTGCACAGAGCAGGTGAAGAGGGCAGGAAGTCAGATACAAGCAGTACATAGGGAATCCAGGGAATTTTCAAAATAAAAGACCCCACACAAACTAAAGGCTCTGTTTCTGAAATGCTCCCAGTGGGATTTGAAGCTGTGCAAAGGATGGAACAAAACAGTGATGGGAACGTGACATTAAATCCAGTGTATTCCCAGGGTAATGCTGGCAAAAAGTAAGTGACAGACAGGGACATACAGAAGGCAGGAGGAAATGGGAAGTGGAAACGGAAAGGAGTAAAATAAAACAAATGATTACTTGTAGAATGATACAAACCAGATGTTTTGCACTGTGCAGCAACCCCTCTTCTTTTGACAAGAGTCTGTAACACATCTTCTTTGCATAATACAAGTTTTTATGAGTTTTATTTTTGTGTTTTTGAGCTCTTTCACTGATGTCCACAACAGAAATGTGACTGTTTTTGATGTAATGCTGTATGAGGGCCTGAAGATCCCAATCCAGTACTGATTTTCAGCCTTGTGCTTTGCGCACAGAGATTCCTCCAGATTTTCTGAATCTTTTGATGATATTATGGACTGTAGATGATGAGATATTCAAAAGTCTATACATACAGGACATTATTCTGAAATTGTTCCAGAATTTGTGTTTTTTTTGGTGATTTATTTAAAATGCTGGGGTTTTTTTTGTTTTTTTTTTAATACCCAATCACGTTGCTGACCTGCTGCCAATGAACTTGATTGTCTGCAAGATGTTCGTTCTTTTCAGGTAGCACTTACTTTTCCAACCTTTTACTGTTTTACTTAATCAAATGTACGAGTTAAACCTTTCATTAAAATATTAAACTGTCTTAGTTTAAACATTTAATATGCTTTCTTTGTTCTACTGCAAATAAAATATGAGTTTATACATTTTTTAATCACTGCATCACACAGCGTACCAACCTTTTGGGGGAATTCAGTTTGTACATTTCATTCAAAATTCCTGCCCAGCCTTCTGTGTGGGAGTTTGCTTGAACCCATCTTCCCTAAACTAACAAAACCTATTTCCAGTGACAGAGAGCTGGTGCAGTTGCTGGTGCCTTTTGAGAAGCTGCAGAATGACAGGTTTGAGAAGCGATTGTTAGGACAGTTGGGGAAATTAAGGGGGGGAAGAGAATCCTGGCGGATAGAATCTGCAAGCTGCATCTGTGAATTATCGATGAATTTCCTGCAGCATCCTCTCCTTTAGCTGCTCATGTCAGCGCACCATACAACACAGGACTACAACATTAGCTAAAAGGGAGGGTACATCAAAGCTAACACATCACATAAAAATGTGAAGTAGTTGATCCATTGTTCACATTGCTTCTCTTAATCACTCCAGGACTATTGTAGTGATAGTGATGAATTAAAGAAGAACCAACTAGGAGATGTTATATTAGTAAATCATTGGGTACCGGTTACTTCAACATTTGTTCCTATTTTTGTACTCCATATTTCGTATTTAATTTAACTGACACACAGTGAATTTTGGAGTCTTTGAGACCTTTATGAGCTAAATATCCATAAATGCAACATGAAAGGTGCTTTTACATGTTGTTCTTACACCTGATATCAGTTATGGGACATTAAAAGTGCTTTTTTGCAATGAGCTACAGCCTGGGTACACTGTCTGCTGCTTGATCTTTGTGTAGACCGTGCATGAAAGAACTTTTAATTCCTTTTTCTTGCACTCTGTAGTTTTGCTCTTTGGTTATTAGCAATATGAATAGCAAATGATTTCAAACTCAAGCCAACATCTTCTTTGAGGCTGGGATCCAGTGGTAACAGCTGCACAAGTTTCCTTAAAGCTCCAGATGGGGGTGTCTAAATACTTTTGGTTATGCAGTGTATTACAGTACTGCAGGGACTTGGCACTGACATATACTGTGTATGCGATAATGCTCTAGCATGACTTTGTGGATCAATAGATTTCCTATAGGCTAATTTTTGTAAAACATTCCTGTCTGTGACCTTAATTCAATGTCCATATTTATAAAGGTGCTATAGGAACTAGCACTGTTTGGCTGTTAAATATCAGTTATTGTATTGCACTCGCTTTCTGCACCTGTCAGTCACCATCATCATCAGAATAAATTGGATGTTTCTCAGATACCGTTATCGATTTATCTCTATCTCAGCTCGCCACGCCGGGGCACCCGAACGGCCCCAGATATCGACCTGCAGGCCTATTAAAACCTTCTTGGGAACATCATCCTATAAGACCTTTTTTTCAAGTCATGAAATCAATGTTTTCAGCCAGATAGAAGAGAACACATGTCACCAGCTGCAGAGTACAAATCAGCTGGAATAACTTGAAATATTTACATATGTATGACTAAAAATGTTTAGGCTGCTGTTTAAAGGATTTGGCTTTTCACTGAAGTCTTTTAAAATGTGATGTTTTAGAAGAGATTTTAATCATATGGACAGGAGCAACATGAGGTCGTAGGATATATTCAGCACCGGCGCCTCCATTTATTTGCTCTGTTTGGCCTTTCTTGGTGTAGATGCTGAATCCTGGGCCTTTATCTTTGCCAACGGCAGCAGAAACTGACTTCTTTAATGCCACATCTAACCAAAGGGCTGCAGAAATGTCAGGCAGCCGACGGCCAGAAAACACACACACACACACACACACACACACACACACACACACACACACACACACACACACACACACACACACACACACACACACACACAAACACGCACACACACACACACGCAGTCATGCCTTGGAAAATTCTGTGTAAACTCTGCCAACTTTGAAAAAACAGTGCCAGTGTGACCTTTACATTCATATACAGGCACACATACGGTTTCTTATAGCTTATTTTTTAATGGATCTCCAAAGTTTGCTTTTCTCATTACTTATCAGAAAAAACTGGCAAATTAACTAAAGAGGAGAAACACTGCTCATATTACTTTTACTTCTTTTCATCTTACTGGCAGGCGTTAGCATCCATATTTACTGTTTCCTGCATGAATCGTGCAAATTTTCAATAAACTGTGTTGCAGCATTTCACACAAATGCAGCCAGCTACCCATAATGTGTTCGTATGGGTGAGTACTTTATGGCATTTTTGCATGCATAAAAAATAATAAGCAAAAAAAAAAATTGCATTAATACGAACCAACACGTACAGAAAGAATGACCTTTGCATAAAAACAACGTGACATAAATTTGGTCTATGCAATAAGTACATTTAAAAAATGCAAACTTACATATAAGTTTGAAAACATAATTAAAATTTAACAGCAAAATAAAATAATTGAATCTCTTTAAGAATGCGTTTTTACAACAGTAGGTGTTAGAAAGTTGAATTAAATGTTATATATTGTAATTAGAATTGTTATTAAATTCAGTATAACATTTTTAAAGGGACTCTGCATTTCCTGCGATTAAAAATCAAATGTCCAACCATAGTTTCAAATAAATGATAGAAGGCCCGGCAGTCCAGCCAGTGTAACTTCATTTAGTCTTTTATTTATGAAAGTGTGGACAATGACATCTTACTCTGAGAAGACAACAGAGGTTAATGAATATTATTAATCACTAATAAACATGATGGGACGCCTTGTCTCGTATCAAAATGCCTTTGTACACAATGAGTAGCAGGAGAAAGCGTAAAATAAAGTCGTCTGAGTCACTTGCAGTCCATAATCTTGGCCTGACGGGCTCATTAAATCACGCTGTACAGAGTAATAATGGTAGGAAAAGCTTATTTCAGTCTTGCAATGAAATTAATCCTTTTTTTCAAAGTCATCAGCATGCTTCAGTGAAGTTATATTTAGAAATTAAGTGGTCACAATTCTTGGATTAAATTGCTTCCACTTCTCATTTCACTTGTTCTCATCCCAATGTGATCTTCTGGTTCGGTATAACTTTTTAAAAATGTTTTTGTTTCTTATTTTTTTGCACACAACATCCAGATAGTCAGCAATTATTATCGGGAACAAAGCAAAAGGGGTCTTACAGTGTCCTCGGCGAGAAAACCACAGAAAACCGTTTCCCTGTGTGTCTCCTTTCTTGTCTCTAAAATGGCAACGTGTCGAGGAATAACTTATCTATGATGGCTGGTGGCGGCACCAGATCCTCCAGCTTCAGGTAGAAAATCCTCTGCAGGCCCTGGATGCACAGAGTGCGAAGTTCCGGCAGCTTTTCCAAAAGTCTGGACAAATGATTGGACCAACAGCTCGAGCCTCCATCCGCGCTTGTCCCACCGTCCTTCAAGCACCTGACCACGCTGCTCTGTAGCTCCTCAACTTTCTTTGGCTCCTTCAGTCCATGCCGCTCTGTAGAGAATTAAATAAAAAATGAACTAACTTTACAAAGTTAACCAGGATATATTGAATTCTTTTATTACCTTTTAACTGGTGCTACAATAATTTCATTAAGTAAAATTACTACTTGTAAATCAGACTTTTGGTAGCTACATTCATCTCAAGGCTTTTGTTCTAAAATAACAAAGAATGTGAACTTTTAAAAATTCAGTTTTATTAACCAAATTTCAACCATTCAATTCATCTTATAAATCGCATATTTAAGATTGTTTTGCTTGGGTATAATTTTCAATACTTTTCCAGTCATTATGTTTAGCTAAGATTTTGCCATGCTATCTGTTACTGTTGGTTAGCAAATAGGTTTGACTAATTATATTAATAATTTATTCAATTTTAAAGCCCACTTATCGGGCCTCAACTTAGCTAACAAACTCATTTGTCTCAAACTTTTAGCTATTTCAACTAGTTTTCTTTTACTATTTCAAATTAGCTTTAACTAGTTTTTCTACCCAATTACTTTTAGCTAACCTTTTAGTAGTCAGTTTAGCTAATTATGCTAACTATTAATTTTAATAACATTTTAAAAACTATTTATCCCATATTAACTTTTTTTTTTTTTTATTAATTATATGAACCACATTTCAACCATTATCATATAAATTGTAGACTAAAGAGATTTTTGTTTAGGTAGAAGTGTCAGTGCTTTTCCAATCATTACTGTCTGTAATGTTAATTAGCTGATAAGTTTAGCTACCTTGGAGTACACATTGACAATAAACTGGACTGGGCTAAAAACACCACAGCACTTTACAGGAAGGGCCAGAGTCATCTCTATTTTTTGAGGCGACTGAGGTCCTTCAACATCTGCCAGAAAATGCTGAGGATTTTCTATGAGTCTGTGGTGGCCAGTGCGATCCTCTATGCTGTTGCATGCTGGGGGAGCAGGCTGAGGGTCGCAGATGCCAACAGACTTAATAAACTGATCCGTAAGGCCAGCAATGTTGTGGGGATGGAGCTGGACTCCCTCAAGGTGGTGTCGGAGAGGCGGATGCTGTCCAAGATAAAGACAATGTTGGATAACACCTCCCACCCACTCCATGACATGTTGGTCAGTCACAGGAGCTCGTTCAGTGAGAGACTGAGATTACCGAAAAGCACCACTGAACGACACAGGAAATCATTCCTGCCTGTGGCCATCTCCCTGTACAATGCATCCACTTAACACACTGTTTGCTGCTACAGCTACACATGTTTCTTTTCCAAATATTTATTTATAAGTGACTTATGTATGTATGTATGTATGTATATATATATGTATATATTGTACTATTCTTAGTTAGCGTATTGTCTGTCTTGTCTTAATGTTGGTTTAAAATGGAGCACTGTAACAAAAAATAATTTCCCCCAGGGATCAATAAAGTATTCTGATTCTGATTCTGATTCTGATTAATTATAGCAAACATTTATCCAATAAATTTAATTAAACATTTTTTGAGCCTCTGGTTGTTGCTAACAAATCTATTTAAACAATTTACTTTTATCAATTCTGTTTTCTTTATTTCAACCACTTTTTAAAAAAACAAATTACACTATTAAATTACCTTAAACTAATTATTCCCCAAAAGTTTTTGTTTTTACCATTTTTGTTATTTTAAAAGATTCTATATAATATTACGTCTTTGCTTTTAGCTAACTTTAGCTGTTGTCTTTACTTTTTCGCAGTCATATTTAGCTAATAGAAACGTATCCATTACTTTTAAATCATTTTTAAGATATTTATCTATTTTAACTAGAAAGTTAGTTATTATAATTTGCTAACTATTTCAACCATAATTAAATGACTAACAATTTATCCATAACTTTTATCAACAAGTTGTCAAACAAACTATTGTTTTGTTGTTGTTTGTTGTTTTTTTCACTATTTCCAGCCATTACCCTTTAATCTGGGCTAATTACTTGGAACTTTTAGATAACTATTTAAACCAGTTACACTAATTATTGCACTTATTATTCTACAAGATCGTGAAGGACCTCAGCCATCCCAACAACAGACTGTTCTCTCTGTTGAGGTCAGGAAAGCGATTCCGCTCCCTGAAGACCAACACAGAGAGACTGAGGAGGAGCTTCTTCCCGCAGACGATACGGTCTCTCAATCACACCACCACACAGTACTGACCCACACTGGACATTCTGGACATTGTTTTCACTTCATTACTTAAATCACGCTGCTGTTATTGTGTATATATTTATTTATATTTCTTCATACATTCTTATATAGTTCTATATTGTGTATTTTGTTGTACAGTTATTTTATTTTCAACTTTAATTTATATATTTTATCTTATTCTCCCAGTTAAATTACCCTTCATTCTAATTTGTGTTGTACAGTTATTTCATTTTTAACCTTAATTTATATTTTATTCCTTCCTAGTTAAATTTACCCTTTTTAATTTTTCATATTTATTTCCTATCTTATTCATAGCCTTTTCCTTTTTTGTTTTCTTTAGGTCACGAGCAGTTGTCCAAGCATTTCACTACATATCGTACTGTGTATGACTGTGTACGTGACAAATAAAATTTGAATTTGAATTTGAATTTGAACATGGCGTCACAAATTATGTAAAATTGCACACCTTTTGCCAAGTTTCGCTAGATTTTCTCTAGATTTAGAGAAACTAAATCAATAACAATCAGTCCAGCTTACTTGTCATCCCTTAAACATGTAGTTCACATTCAGGAAAGTTTATCCTCAGTAAATTAAAGCTTCACATCCTGGCATGATCTAATAATGTGACTGATTATACAATATTGTTCTTTTATCTTTATTTTGATTTTTCTTTTTTTAAACTGGAGCTGTGTTAATGACAAAAAATATTATAAATGGTAACATTCCCATGTTGAATATTATCAAAATAGATAATCCAGGGTCACTTGAATGTAGCATTTATCGGTTATGTCTTTAAGCTTTGTAAATCGCATGAAGCGGAAAATGTTCTTGGACGTCTCACCGGTGACCAGGGCGAGGGTGCATATACAGGAGAAGGTGGAGACGTCCAAGTTCATCCTCTGCAGATTGGCAGAAAATTCAACAATGCTGTCAATCCATTCGCCAAAGCCCCGCAGACACTGGAGCCGGTGCCACACTGACCCGTCACAGAAGATCAGTTTCCCTTCTTCTGGGTTGGATCTGAAATGTTACAACAGCCTGTGGTTAACGTGTGAAGCTGGAGGGCAGAGGTGAATAAATAAATAAGTAAATAGGCAAATAAATTCTATATAAAATGTGTAAAAGGTTATTTACCTGTACGACAACCGTAAAACAAAAAGTTCCAGGAAGGCAGAGTAGAAGAGAAGGTCTTGGTCATGTTTAGGTAGAGAGGTGAAACCCGGGATCTTCTGCGCCCAACCCCGAATAACCTCTATCGATCTGGTCAGGAGGTCATAAAACTGGCGGACATGCTGAGCATCGTCTCCTGGGGGACTTCCTGGATTCTCTTTAAACTGCATTTAAAGGTCACCGGTCGGATCAGATTGGAAGGAAGGAGGATACCAATGATTATAACTCTACTATGTCTTAGTCGTATATCAACAGTGTCAGTTCTACTTACTTTGGAGTAGTCCAGGCGAGAAGGTGGAGGATTGGACTCCACATGCGCCCTGATGAGGGCGCTCAGGAGGGCGCTGCCAGGTGAGGAGGCGTCTGGAAGAGCTCTGGGTTTGGACGGCAAGCGACCTCTTCGACCTTTCAGGCTGTCTGTCCTCACCACTGCAGAGGAAAAGATGAAGAGGGCGACACTTTTCAGCTCTGACCTCCTAAACGGCACCAAGAATAATGGTTTAAGAAGTTTTTTGGCTCTATCAGTTTACCTTCTTTGACCATTCCCACTGTGAGGCACTTCTGGAAACGGCAATATTGGCATCGGTTCCTTCTGCGTTTGTCCACAGGGCAGCTTTTGGCAGCCAAGCACACATACTTGGCATTTTTTTGCACTGTGCGCTGCACAGAGAGAAGAAGAATCTGCATATTACTCTATATACCTTTTGAAAAATACAATCCTGCACTTTAATAGGTTCATGGCTCTCGGGCTGAGGTGTGGTCGAATTTACATCAGTCTTCTTCCTGATCCAGCAAACACACCTGATGGTTAAAGGACTCTTTGGTTAATAAAAATCTGACTTGTTGGTGTGTTTCTTAAAAACTTGAAACAACTTTCAGTGCTCTAAACACATCTACCACTTGCTGCTGTTCACTAAAACTTTACACAGTACCTTTTCTTTTTCTAGTAAGAGATTTTTGGAAATTTTCTTGTAAAATTTTCAAATTAAAGCACAATTTTGGTCTCTAGAAACGTGTGCTGGTGGATTAGTCTGAAATATGGAGCCATATGGATCTTTTAAAAGATCTAATATGAGAAAAAGGAACAAAAAAAAAAAGGTCCCTATGAAAGAAACAACAAGAAGAGACATAACAATAGTAATAGCGGACTTTTTTTTATAAACATACTGTCATGACAATACATCTCAGAGGGCTCATTGTTAAAAAAAATACTTTTGAGCCATTTTAGAAAGATAAGAAAGGTAAAAGTAACCTAACAAGGGGTTAAATTGTTCCTTCAAAATTAGTGGCAGCACTCTTGCTCCTGTGGGCCATCTGAGGCACTGAGCAGTCGGACAGGCAGGTCTGGGTAAATAGAGGGTCGTGGTCATTCATAATTTGGAGACTGGCCCCGGGGAATCTCCCAGTGAAAGACGAAGGAGAAGGTTTTGATTCACGGCACGTTGGTGACCATTTTCATACAGGACATTCGCGACGTTTAACGCGCGTGTCAAGAGACCAAGAGAACAAAACGTGCCTCTGGAGTCTATTGTCCAATTTAGAAGGCCGGTCAGAGCTCCCCGGGGGAAGCTTTATATTATAGCCAATTACTTGGAATTAGAGTTGCATTATGGGATATAATTCCCGTGGGTGTGTAGTTATTTTTTAATCATATTTTTCACAGAAATGTTGGAAGACTTTTGTGCTAAAAAAGGGAGTAAATATCCATAAAAAACAACTTTCAGATCTTCAGAGTTTCCTTTAAAACTGCAGATTTGTATTAAGCCTTCACTGAAAACAAACCTTGAAGAACCCCTTGCAGCCCTCGCAGGTGCGCACTCCGTAGTGCTGGCAGGCTGCGTTATCCCCGCATACCGCGCACACCCCCTCTGAGCTCAGCGGTCCTCGGCCGGGCGCAGAAGAAGTTTGGTATTCCATAAAGTGGTGGCCGTGCGCGAGATGGAGTGGGTGAGCAAATCCAACACCGCTCTGTTTGCCCAGGCCGGTGGAGCCCAAAACGGTGGGTGTTTCCAGCTGCTGGTGCGCCAGAGCTCCGTCAAACTTCACCTGGCACGTGGACAAACTCTGGCCGTCGTGTTGCGCGTGTTTTAGGGACAGCAGGGAAAACCTGGACAGCGCGTTTTTCCTGTGCGTCGCCAAATAGTCCTGCCGAAAGCTGTACAGGGAGCCGGAGTCCTCCCAAATGTGTCCCGACGGAAGCTGGAAGTTGGGCGTGAGGGAGGAGTGCGGGGAGGGGGAGCGGTAGTAATAAACGGGGCTCGGGGAAGAAAGGAGCTCGTCTGACTGGTGCGCTGGGTGCTGATTCGGTTGATAGCGCGGGCACCCGTGCGCATCCTCCACCTTGACGCACGGCAGCTCCCCCTGGACCTGCATCTGAAACAGACACGGGGGCTTTACGTCGTACCCAGAGCCGTAAGAGTCCGCCAGGGGGCCGAAGGTGGGGCCCGAGGCTCCAGCCGACACTTCACTGTTAGTAAGATCCATGCTGAACTTGACAAACTCCGGAGTGAGGAAGTCGCAGCTGCGCTCTCCGCCGGAGCTCTGGGAGGCTGGGCTGGCTCCTTGAGGCGACGAGCCGCACTGGGTCTGGACGCACGGCATGATCACTGCAACAACACACGCAGATGATGAAACGTGTTTAAAAGTGCGATAAAGTGATGCTCTAGTGAGGCAATGTCGCTGGAATTCACCGTCAATGCTTTTTTGTTGATATATTTAATTATAATTTTTTTTAAGGTGAAACAAGCAAACTCACCTTACAATTGATTTTCCACAACCTCCTATTGTGCCCCAAACGTCTCCTGGCACGAAACAGAAACAACAGATAATTTGTTAGCGAGCCCAGTCCCCCCATTTAAACTCAAAAGAGTAACATTTCCACTACCTTAGATGTGGATCCAGTGCGGGAGGACGCTGGTGAGTAATCCCATCCCTACTGTGTTGCTGCTCGTGGATCTTCTGAAGCTCTCTGGCTGTATGGACGGAGCGATGGAAATGACTGTTCACTTCAGCCACTCTTTGGCTTTGCAGACTGGCTGCCAGTGGCACCGACAATGTGCTTTTGTTTACGTGCTTACGCGCTCCAAGCCCCATTACGCACGCACTGGCCACAGAGGGGTGGTGTGAGAGAGTGTGTGTGTGTGAGTATGTGTGTGTGTGTGTGTGTGTGTGTGTGTGTGTGTGTGTGTGGTTAGAAAGCGGCTCAGTGAATTTGGAAATTATGTTTATAATTAAGTTTAATGTAGTTTTAATAGATGTACGGCTGCAGTGGGGGATTCAGATTGGACTTATCTAGTTGTAAACGTGTGTAAAAGTATATAAAATTACACTTTTTATGTAGTTTTTAAAAACACAAGAATACTACTACACATGCTTTAATCTGCAGGGTGCTTGGTTTACTTATATGTGCACGCCTTCTGTCCTAAATAACAGAGGAAACGACAGCTGGCTCGTTGTTATTATCCCCAGGGAGGATGAAGAAAAGAGCGGAGTTGCGCAATCCTGCCTTTGCCTTACATCAATTTACGTGGCACCGCCTCCGCTCGAACCCAATTGGACGCTCTCAGCCGAGCTCCGCCCTCCGATTGGCTCTCCCCGACATCGCTCGACGTGCCCGCCGGGCTTCCTGGTTGTAGCTGTCAAGCGCTCACTCAAGCTACGGTTTGGATAGCTACCGATGCCCACAGTCGCCGCCCTGCATCGCCCCGAGCGACTTTTATCCAGCCACGAAGCACCAAGTCCTGTAAGTGGGAATGTTTGTTGTGTCACCCGGTGATTTTCGGACATTTTAAAGCCGCTCTAAATGATTGTCTAACCCGTGTTTTTCTTTTCTTTCCCGACCCCAATAAAGGAAAAAAAAGCAGAACATCTGCGAATTTTTCTTCGCTAGCCGCTATAGGGCTGAGAGACTACCCTTCAGTTTTATCGTGTTCGTGGAGCTAAACACGGGCCATATTTACGTGTCTTTTTAGGCTATTTAAGCCCGCGTGAACGGCTAAATATTTCACACACCCTTTGAAGTGTATGTAGCCTTTTTTTTCTTCTTCTTCTTTTTTACAACGTAAAGGCGAAGGTCAACAGTAATCTCCCCCCTCAGAGACCACACCGACACTGATCGCTTACATTTTGATCCACGGCAGGACAACAGTTAAAGATCAAACCGACTTCCTCTTGTGTGGCCCGGCGTACCTGCATCGGTATATCACCACCTGCTGTTAAAAGCAAACACTCCCAAGTAGGACATTTTGAATTAAAAGAAAAAGCCACAAATTTCACGTGTTTCTTCATAAAAATCACCCCCTCCTCCTCTTCCGGATTCATAATGAGCCTGCAGGCTGCTCTAAGTGAAAGCTGGTGACTTTCCCCAGTGACACGAAGACACCAGTAGTGGCATGAATATGGTGTGCCATGTTAATAACCTAGAGTTTAAGAGTCCTAGTTGCTTCACTCACAAAATCAGGGGTGTCAAACCTGAGGTCCGGGGGCCAGAATCGGCCTGGACTCCAACCGGTCAACTTCAAAAAGCAGGAATGAGGGTGTACATTTTGGCCTTTTAACTATATTTCAAAGGTTTTAGCTTTATCTTAACTGATAAACACCTCCCACATGGCCATTCATGCTACACCAAAGTAAATAGCTATGTAATAGATTTTTTGAGTTTGACATCACAGCACTAAAGGAGGCACCGATTGTGAAAGTCTGGGCTAGTGCTCATGTTTAAATATTCCAGATTGCCCCACACAGCTGGTGCAATACCTTGTCTTTGAGGGTTTTTAGTTAATTGGTATAATTTATTCCTGTCTGTGAGAAACAAACTAGTGTTTAATCTTTGAACACGTAGCCAGCACAAACATAGCATGACATTTGTACACTTTTGGAAAAGATTTTTTTCTTTTTGGAAAAAGAAAAAAAGTGGAACGATGGAGCGACTGGTCTCATTGTGAAACGTCAGGCTAATTATTTTCATCGTCACTTTGTTGGTGTCCACATTATGTGGACCAGTGATGTGGACCACAAATGGGACCTTAATCTTCAAAATTAGCATCATGTTCTTTTAAGTAATGATTTAAACTTGTGATATGTAAACATATTAGAATAGTGCTTACTGAGGCCATTGGTCAAGGAAGACGTATCAGGGCTGTCAGATTTGTTTTTGAAAGTAGGAAAGTCGCCCCCTGCTGGACTTTTGGAGGCAATAAATTGCACACTGAGCTAAATTTGTCAGACTCACCTAGTCTTAATGCAGGTTTTCACACAGATTGCGTAATTTAGCCTAGTTAAAGTTAACATAGCGAAATTGTGCTTTGTTAATTGATATCTGGCTGTTGGGTAATTGCTAATAAATGGTAAATGGCCTGTATTTGTATAGTGCTTTACTAGTCCCTAAGGACCCCAAAGCGCTTTACACATCCAGTCATCCACCCATTCACACACTTGTGATGGCAAGCTACATTGTAGCCACAGCCACCCTGGGGCGTACTGACAGAGGCGAGGCTGCCGGACACTGGCACCACTGGTGTCTGACCACCACCAGTAGGCAACAGGTGAAGTGTCTTGCTCAAGGACACAACGACCGAGACCAAGCTGGAGCTCGAACCGGCAACCTTCCGATTACAAGGCGAACTCCCAACTCTTGAGCCACGATCGCCATTAATAGTTAAACCCAGTCAACAACTAAGATGGCATTTACTGATGTACTCTCTCTGGGTGTGTCCCTTGGCTTCTTTCCATCCAGGCTTGCTTGGAAACTTTCAAAGGGAGGCGCTGTTTAGATACCACACCGCATCAGCTGGCTCATTTTGACGTGAAGGTTCAGAAGCTTTACTTCGACTAAAATCTTTTTTCAAAGACTGCTTGAAGCCCTGTAGAGTCCATGCCTATTTGGTACATCGTGGTGTAATAACTAGAAGATAAAATGCAGACTGGGACTGGACACTTCAAGCAAAATGACTGTTTGTTTGATTTTGATGTCTTTTGAACATGTTTTAATTCACCCAAACAAAATTCAGAAGAAGGCAAACTTCAGCCTGACTTATAGGTGTGAAAAAAGTTGATACTGTTATTAATTTGTAGTTGTTGTTTTGAGAGGTAAAGTTTAGAATTTGGTCAAAAGTTGGCAGTAAAAATAATAAAAGACAGTGTTTGTGTGGCTAATGTCTGGCTGCCACAGTGGTATGCTACATGTAATAGGTCATTAATTACAGCAAACTGCTTGTTGACCTTTGGGCCATCTGCTTTATTAAAATGCATTAGAATCTGCTGCGGTGCACTGCGCTCCCTGGAAACTTGTTTTTCGGCGTACGTTACAGTAGGAATGCAAATACTTTACTGGGGCTCACCTGATGGGAATTGAAATTCGTGGGCCGGCGTGCAGAGCAATGTGTGTCACGTCGTGCTCATTACGGCACAGACTCATTATCAGAATATTAAAGAGTCAACATCATCATATTCATTGGGGATCAATTTTAGTTGCATTTTCTTCAAGTATTATTTTCTCTGATGTAACCTGTAAAACCTGACCAGATGAGTTTTAATTATAGTTATTTACTGCATGTAACCTGGTTAGACTTTATACTTCCTTTGTCAGAGAGCTGAAGAAATTATGTTTTTTTGGCATGTTATGCATTTGATGCTAAAAAGTTCTGCTTCTTCTTTGCTGAGATTTGCTGCTTTTTTCTTTGTTAAACATCAGCACTTACTATTTGCTACCATTTTATACACCTGATGATCGTGTAATGTTAGGCAGTAATCGATGGGTAGATTAATGATGAAACTGTTCCTTCTATAGTCCCTTTTTACACAGGTAGAATTACACTTAGTGGCCAAAGGTTTGTGGACATCTAAATGATTTACTGATATGTTCCAGTAGACATGGAATTTGGATTCACATTCAGGGGTTTTCTTGGTTGAGAGTGAGCCTTTTTGTTCCACATATACATATAAATATATTATAAATATGAGTAACTAAAATCCATACTTGTTAGAAATAACAGTGATCACCTATTTAGCTCACCAGGCAACCGCTATGATGTAAGGCTAATGAAGAGGCCTGCCCCAAGGCCATTTAATGTAAGTCTTCTGATCTTTTTCTTCTGAAGTTTTTATGCCTTCTCTCATCTGAGCTAGAAATTCCAAAAATATGTGTTTTTTTCTTCGTTATTTAAACTTAATATATAAATTTGGTGGTTTTCCTTTAGTGGGATGCCAAAACATTTTTGAGTGGTCAGGAAAAATGCTGATATTGTTGTAGAAATAAGCCGTTGCATTAGGATCCACATCGAATTGAACATGTTTTTCAAATTCAAATTCAAATTTTTATTTGTCACGTACACAGTCATACACAGTACGATATGCAGTGAAATGCTTAGACAACTGCTCGTGACCTAAAGAAAAAAAAAATACTGTACAAGTATTAACTGGAAATGAAGAATATAGTGACCAGTGATGTGCAATCCACATTATGTCTTGTGCAGTGCAAATATGCTTAAAGTGATTTAAGTGATGAAGTGAAAACAATGTCCAGAAAGTCCAGTGTGTGTGTAAGAACCGTATGTGTGGGTCAGTACTGTGTGGTGGTGTGATTGAGAGACCGTATCGCCTGCGGGAAGAAGCTCCTCCTCAGTCTCTCTGTGTTGGTCTTCAGGGAGCGGAATCGCTTTCCTGACCTCAACAGAGAGAACAGTCCGTTTACCCTACATGTCACATCTCACCTTATAATCTTTAGCTTTGTTTGAAGTTAAACAGGTTTTAGCTGCTATTGCCACGGTTCAGCAGTGTGGAAAGCAAGAAGTTGATCCCAATGCAAGACTCAGGAGACAGGACTTGATAAAATCACAGCTTTATTGCTAGCAGTCCATTAAAAACAAAAGGCCAAAAATATGCTTAACAGGGAACTTACTTGGAGGAAAAGTCAGAGAGTGCTGGACAGTGAAAACACACTTCCATGTGGGGGAGGACGCGACAAAAAACAGAGAGAGACTCTGAAAATAAATCTGCAACAGGTAACTAGGGAGATGGGAAACACCAGGGAACACAACTTACATCAGGTAAAATAGGGAAGGTAAAACTCAATACGAGGTACACAAGACTATCAAAATAAAACAGGAAATGGCTAACACTGAGACGCACTAAGACATGCAGACTTGATGCAAATAAGCAAACATAGAAACACGATAGAAACAGAATGACATTCCAAAAAGGGGAGGGCCAGACAACCACAGGAACCCAACTAAGGAAACAGAAAGACATCACAAAAAATGGTGACTAAATATTACAATACCAAGAAGATGAAGTGGAATATAAAGAGAGACTGTTGACAGAGGATAAAATAAATGATGAGGGAAAATAGCAAAAACACATTTTCAAAAACAAAAGGAGCCACTAAACTAGCATAGAAACACAAAAGCCATGACAGCTGTCATCAAAGATAAAATCAACGTAAGCGACTTCCTAGGATCAAGTCTGTGTTTGCATGTTTAACAGGACTCAGAAGAGCGCCTGAAACTTGAAGTTTTTGCAGCTCTCCTGGTTTTCCTCCACAGTTTGAATGCCCTGCTGGGCAGCAGTTACTTATGAAAGTGTGCTGAATGTGTTGACGGGCGATCGTGGCTCAAGAGTTGGCAGTTTGTCCTGTAATCGCAAGGTTGCCGGTTCGAGCCCTGGCTCCGACAGTCTTGGTCGTTGTGTCCTTGGGCAAGACACTTCACCCGTTGCCTACGGGTGGTCAGAAGGCCCGGTGGCACCAGTGTCCGGCAGCCTCGCCCCAGGATGGCTGTGGCTACAATGTAACTTGCCATCACCAGTGTGTGAATGACCTTAGGGACCAAGTAAAGCACTATACAATACCATTTAATCCTGCTCTGCTGGATACACATAATAATTTTTCCATTCAGGAGGTTTAGCTAACAGTATTTTCCTTATTGATAATTTTGCCAGTTGTTTTTTCCGATACTTTAAATGTCACATGGCGAATAAACTTGTCTCTTTCATCCTGACTTGCAGCTTTTGGACCCTCCCACCTTCCCTTTATCTGCATACTACCTCACAGACTGGCATGCCTGGCATGTCAAAAGCCTGCTAACCCAGGTGTCTCTACTCTCTCTCTGTCTCTGTCCTGCCCTGTACCTTCACTGCAGGGCCGATGGCGTTCAGGAGGGCTCTGAAACGGACGGCCCTTGTAGGCGGTGGGGCGGTTGCCACGGCGTTTGGCCTGTCACAGCTGATCGAGTACAGAAAGACACAGGTAAGAAGAAAACTCACTCCAACAAATGTTTGCTTTCAGTTTTGTTTTTGGCTAGGACATCCACGCAGATGTTCTTTCACTTTGCATGGAATAGTTTATAGTTTGTGAGAGCTCCTTCTCCTTAACAAAAGAAAAAGAAGAGGCAGACATCTGTTTTTTAGGAAGGGAGTGCCATTCAGGGCATGTCCTGTCTAGATGTTGGAATGTGTTTGAGGTCTATTGGGTGTGTTTTCAGTCTTTGTATTTGATGCTTCACTTGCTGCTGTGCAGGAGGTCGTGATTGGACCTTGAGCTGCACAGAAACGGTGATTACAAATAGTATAATCGGCCACAGCAGCATCAGGTTTTACAGTGTTGTTAGGCTGTAAAATGGAAGTAATCACCCTCACATTCTGCTTCCTCCACTGGTTCACTGCCTACCCACTCGCCATGGAGGTGTGGCCATTTTAGCATTTGGCTTTTCAACATAAAAGTCAAGTGCCTGTCACTAGCATTTTTTATTTTTTGCTATAATGGGAATATTGACCCCCCCCTCTCATTATTATGCTCTTTCCAAGAGTTAAATAAGAAAATTGATACCACTGTCATGTCACTTCTCTGAATATGAAGCTACTTTTAACAACCAACAAACTTAGCATAAAGACTGAAAGTTAGGCCAAAGCCACGGTTCTCAAAGTGTGGCCTGCAGGCCAGTGGCGGTCCCTGGTAATTCGCAAGAATCCTCCGCTGTACATTTAATTCATTCACAGTTTTTATCACGGTCATGAATCATACATGTAGTGTTGAAGAAGAAAGAAAGTTCACTGCCACTGGTTCCATAGAAATCAAGAAGTTAAGCAACAGCCAGGTGCTGCTAAGCAAATTCACTTTATTTTCTCATCTGCAAATGTGAGCACCTCTGAAGGTGCATAAATTCTTCCGTGTGTTAACTCAATGCCACAATATTCCTACTAACAGACCTCCCAGCAAATTAAGCCCAAGGTCAGATCATGCAATACTTGGAGAAAGTGCAAAAAAACGAAGAAATGTTCGTGACAATAAAATGAGAAAAAAGACTGAACAAGTGTGGCCTGTTTGGAGAGTTGAACAGGAAAAGCCTCTAATCTCTAAAAAAAAAAGAACTTGGCTGTGCAGCTTAGGCTTGCAAAGTTACATCTCAACAAATCACAGGACTTCATAAATGTGCCATATCAACAAAAAGACCTCATACCAGCTGTCAGCACAGTGGTGGAGGGGTCATGATTTGGGCTTGTTTTGCAGCCTCAGAGTATCTTGCAGTCATTAAGCTGACCGACCATGAACTCCTCTGTATACCAAAGTATTCTACAGTCAAATGTGAGACATCTGTCCAACAGCTAAATGTTGGCCAAATTATGTCATGTAATAGGATAATGATCCAAAGCACAGCAGCAACCTTACACAAAAGCGTCCATTAGCCAAAAGGAAGGATGAAACGATCCACAAAGGGTTAAAATCTAACATGTAATATGTTTGCTCCGACTAGCCATACTTGTTCAGTGAAGTATGTGAGGATTGACCCACTTTTGTAGCCAGCCTCAAGTGGCCGTTAGAGGAACTGTAGTTCTGAACAACAGCAAGGAAGCATCTTCTTGGACAAGTAGGCTCCAGGCGTCACTCAGAAATACAAGCATCATCCTCTAAGCAGAGAGATTACAAACAGTAAAGTTTTTTAATCCTCTGTTGCCCTCATTTGTGCTCATTCATGAAAACTTTGAGAAGCCCTGGTCCCTGGATTGTACATTTGGTGGAACTGTAGGTCTCTGTGTCCTAATAATGAGCCCATACTTCATGCCTGTATCTCTACTAATGTTGTCCAATGTAGCCAAAAACAGACGTGTCAGGGTATCAATTCCTTCATTTAACTTTGAGCAATAAAAAAAAGTGCATTATTGTTGTTTTTATTTATTTTTTTCATCCATTTGATGCTTTGCGAATCTTGTGTTTATCCACAGGCGGCATCAAAACTCTTCATACAGTAAATGATGATTTAGGATCTTTGAGAACAGCCGGAAAGATAAGAATAGATGATGTCTTTACATTCAAGCCTCCAGTCTCAAGCTTGTCTTCTTCAAAAAAACCTAAACAGCTGTTCCCACTGACTTTATGACGTGTTTTAGGCTTATTATAGGCATGCCACACAACTACATACCAGGCTTTATTTGACTGCACAACCTAATGTGAACTCTGCTTTGTGTCCCGGTGCGATAATGTCTTCTCTTGCCCGTCGCCGTCCTCTCAACCAAGCGTGGATTGGTAAGCAAGAAGTCGACCCTGATGAAATATAATTATTTTTCACAATAGTTTGTAATCATGCATGCCTCTAATCCCAGTAATTGCAGTGCTGATGAGATGAATGTCCGTCTTGTCTCCTTTAGCAAGGGCACATGGCTTGGAGAAGTTTTCAAGACAGCGGCCGATTGGCTATTAGCGTGGGCCTGGCTGCGCCACTCTTTGACTTAACTTGATTACGTTGGGGAAGGTGGGGGGTTGGGAGCACACACCGTCGCTTAATTCTGCGGTGGTGTTTGTCTATGTGCATCATCAGAAATAGACAATGATTATATCATGGTCTTGTTTGCGGCTGCAGGCTTAAATTACAAAAACGCCTGCTGGTATTTGCAAGTCAAATGCCGCGGTGGCTTCAAAGCAGCTTGATGCAATCATTTAGCTCGAACTGCTAAACAAAAAAAAGAAAATTAATAAATATTTCATTAGAAGAGAAATCCTGCATCCTTGTGTCAGAGCTGTTTTCTTTTTTATTGTAGATGTGATTATTTCTTCTTTAAATTCATTATTTTGCTAATCAGACAGTGGGCAAAAGCGATGTTAAAAGCCTGCAGTGTGAATTAATTTTATTAATTTTTTATTTTTGTAAAGCTGAGCAGCATGCTGCAGCAGGTGGTAACCCTCCACACTCTTTGATTTGCAACTAATCGCACCAGGAATGTGTTCTGTTTTTTTTTTTTTGTTTTTTTTGTATTAGCAACACTTCACTTGTCGTGGGACATCATAAGCACGTTGTGATTCCACTTTCTGCCAAAAGTAGCTTCATAAGAACAATTTTCAGATTTGAGCCGGAGAGCTCAAAATTTGATTTGTTAAAAATGCCATCTGTAGTCACTTTGGTAACTCGACCATTTTTACAGTCCCCTAATAACTTCTTTCAGTCTTTACCAACCTGAGCCCCTGCAAGAAGATATCTGTAGGTGATGAGCAACATTTTGTTACCAGCACCACACCACCAGCTTGTCGTTATTTACCTACTTATTACTTATTTATTAACAGCTAGCCAACAACATAAAATAATTAACATCAGTGATTAAAAGGATGATGGGAGAAGTAATAAGAGACTTTTCTCGTAAGTGAAGCGTCAGGGTGATGTAGTAAAAATTGTTAATGTGCCTCAGTTAACTGTGTCTAAGCCTGCAGTCACCCACCTGCTGCTAGCCTGGGCTGCAGGACCTTCCGAGAGCAGCCCAGGCTAGCAGCAGGAAGTTGGAAACAAGTGAGGTGGAAAGTAAGATGGCCTACATCTACGTGAAACGCCACGTTCTGCAGGTTTTTGATTGAGAACATCAACTTTTTTAAAGTTGGGGAAAAGTGACATAAGCACTCGACTGGGGAAATACGCAACCATGTTAAACTGCTTAGGCCAGAGCACGACTGTGTGTGCAATGAACTTGCGATCTCGTTGCCTTTGTACTGGGTGCTTCAGAGACAGAGACCACAGTGGAATCGACCGGTGCATGAAGATGGCGATAAAACAGCAATAAGGTGGAGTCGGTCTGCTATCAGTTTTTGACTGAATGGGGTTAAAGTGGCACATGCATAGAATCTGTTTTCAATAATACAACAACCAAGTGTAGGGAATCAGTGAAACAATGTAAATCTTTTGCTTTCTGCATGGACAGAAATTCATAATAACTACTTTCATTCAGAGTTCAGTCAGAACCTCATAGATTTGAAACAGATGTTCCTGCAGGACTGCAGTTTAACCGCAAAAAGCCATAGGTGCTCGGCAACCTTACTTTTATATAGGAACGTAACCAGCTGGCAGCCAGTTAAGTCGAGTACAATATTGGAAAGTGATGATATTGTAAGAGAGTTTTGCGACTCAGACTGATGGCACCGCAGCAGCAATCTCTCTGCATTTATAAATTAGACAGCAGTTATTTGTAAATCTTTGCCAATCTAAGAGCGATTCCAGTCCAAGTTGGACTGTCACTGTTTGGAGACGGGTTGCATCCCACCAGGCGACCTGTGCAGGTGTTTAGTAAACAAAAAATGTTGCACATTCAAGCCCTGCGGTGTTTACCCGACTGATTGAGTCATAATTGTTGTTACGTGGCAGAAGTTGCCACATATTTTCGTGACATTTACCATGCAGTTTCATTGCTGAAGAACGTAACTGGCTATGTCAAAAAGCTTTCAGGTACAGATGCAGTGTTGCTACAATTTAGCTCAAGAAAAGGCGAGCAGTAGGTTTTTATCCCTATTTTATCAACTGCTTATTTACTAACTATAAAGTACTCAAAGGGGCAGTATAATATTGGATATACTCACATAAAATAGCCTTATTTGTGCTGCAATTACATAATTACTTTTCTATATGTGGTATAGTCACTTGGGTTGTGCAACATTAAAATAATAAACAGCCGGTTTGTTCACCAGAATCTGCAGGTTTTCAGGTTCAGCATGTTGTAGAAACTCCTTTTAGCCAATTAAGAGCAATGATCATCCATCAAGTCATAACTGTTTTCCCATACATGCATTATATTCCATCCGCCACATTGCTTATTATACTGTAAACATGTCTTACAGTAATCTCATTACACAGTCAATCCAAAGGCATAATGTATTGAAATGATTGCAAGTCATTATGCATTATGTCCCATGCCACTCTGAGGTGATTATGGTGCAAGCATCATGTCCTCGCAGTGTGCTTATAATGTTTCAAACGCACCTCAAGGAAAGTGTTGCTACGTTTTCTTTTAATTTAACGTCTAACATAGAAAAGCTAGCTGATTCGCATTCATTACGAAGGGCCCGTGTCTCTTTAAAGCCTCGTGCTCTTTGTGTTCGTGCTGATCCATGTGCGTGTCTGTCACATCCAGGCTCGGTTAGCCCAAGTGGCGGCAGAAGCAGAGCTGAAGGTTCCCTTCATCGATGAGCTCCCCTCTCGGCAGGCGCAGCTCGCAGCGCTGACAAACACAGAGGAGTTCGACGTTCTGGTTGTCGGAGGAGGGGCCACGGGGGCAGGATGTGCCTTAGACGCTGTCACACGCAGTAAGCCCGCCATCAGCAGGGTGTCTCTGCTTTCAGGTTTCACTAGGCTTTGGAAGTGTTCTCACTGAATCATGGTCGAAGGTTTATGATGGTCCTGTACTCTATGCTTCAGTTTTTTAAGAGGTTCTTCTAGATTCTGCAACTGTGCAAAATGGACTGGTTCTCATATCGCTTATGTCCTATTCACCGATTTACACACACATCCATAGAAGCACTGCTTTCAACATCTAAATCCACGAGTATTTACTTTACTTACTTTAGGGTTTTCCTTTAGGTGGCAGTACCTGGTACTTTTAAGTTCATTTCAGGTCTTATTATGTACAGAGTACTGGGCTTGTAAAAGTTGGCTGCAATTAAATCCATGTTTATGTTTAGTCATTACTGTGTGGCAGACGTTTATGACGTGGCCCTTACTTATTTAAAAGCCGTCACTTCTACAGGTTTATAGATTCACTGCGAGCTGATGAAGCTCATTTATCGCAGATCAGACTTTGAAGTTAATAGGTCAGAACAACATTTTTCACTTGTATTGATAATAACCGGATTCATCAGAGCGAAGAGCCGTCTGTTTATTTGTTTTTTGCCTTGAAGTTTTCGGGTGACATATAAGCTAATCGTCTGTAAGGTTTAGGTCTTATATAAGTTTAAGTTTTAGTGTAAGAAGGAAACAAGGCTCTTCTTAATACCGTTATCATTAAGGCGCTGTGTCATTTTCCCCAGACCTTAAGACTGCTCTCGTTGAGAGAAGCGACTTCTCTTCTGGAACAAGCAGCCGAAGCACCAAGCTCATCCATGGTGGAGTCCGCTATCTGCAGAAGGCCATCATGAAGCTGGACTACGAGCAGGTTACTCTGTGCTGCACCTTCGGCTTATTGAGATGCTCCTCTCTCACCATCATCTTTTTGGATTAGATAAACAGACTTTTATTGTCATTTCAGTCTCACTAACAGAGCACATCAGTAGGAAAATATATATATATTTTTTTTTATAACAGTACATGATGGTGAAAGAGGCCCTCCATGAGCGAGCCAACCTGCTGGAGATTGCACCTCACCTGTCTGCGCCGTTACCCATCATGCTTCCTGTTTACAAGTAAGATTTAGAACAAGGTTTTTTGGTTAAATATGGGCGTTTATGAGGGGGATTCATCTTCAGTGGGTCTGTGTCATCTTCCCTGGGTAGCAGCTGCTCTGTGAGACTACAGTAAGGGTGTATAAATGCCTGTCGGTTCAACATCTATTACTCTTTTTGTTCTTTGTAGCTATTTGTTGAGCAAACCTAAGTTTTGAGTAAATGTAGCCACGTTTTGATGACTGGGGTAAGGACAAAACCTGCCTTGTTTAACCAGCTTATAATTTGTTTAATACCTGTCTGAAGGAAAAATAGATTTTTGCATCTTTGTGGTGACGTAAAATTGACCAAAAAACAAGATTTTGTATCCAAATATTTAAGTAGACAGAACTTAAATCACTGTGTTTGCCTCACAGATGGTGGCAGTTGCCTTACTACTGGGCAGGGATCAAGATGTACGACTTGGTGGCGGGGATCCAGTGCCTGAAGAGCAGCTACGTCCTCAGCAAGACGAAGGCCTTGGAGCTCTTCCCCATGCTGAAGAAGGACAAGTTGGTGGGGGCCATCGTGTACTACGACGGTGAGCTCACGGCTCCGTTATTGTTGGGGTTTTTTACGCCAGCAGAGCTGTTTGTTTCATCCGCGCTGCAGTGTGTTTTCAGTTATCCAAACAGCATGCTTTGTTTGCTTATTTGTTACTCATCTCTTTTATTTTGTGTAAACATGAAAAGACAGCTGAGTCAGTCTTGCCCTTTCCCCGCCGTCTTCCTCTCCTGCAGCAAAGATTTACAATAGCGATGGCTTGATGGAAATTTGCGTGAACATGAGGTTTTATAGAGCAGCTCTGTAACCGCTATTTAAACGCCTGACAGCAGCAAACGTGATGACAGGTCTTAAAATCTTTTTCAGAAGCACCCATTGACTTCTGGGGTGTTGAAACATCAACGTGAGCATTCACGAGATGACTAAACAGATAGGAGGGAATGAAAAAATATGTTATTTGGACTGACCTTTTCTGCTTATGAAAAACAGGATATCTAACCCTCGTAGGCGTCTAAATAGCTCATATTAAATTGTCAAATGCAAAAACACAGGTGTGATGTATATAACTAAATATAGTATTTCTTTCTTTCTGGTTGTATATTTGCTGAAACAAAACCTACAAAAAGCTTGCAGTAGCTGCAGAACAACATGTTTAAGTTTTCTGTGAATTGAATCTGTTGATGGCTGTCTACACTAGGAGCCGCTGAAAGGCTATTTGAAGTACTCATTTAGTAGTCTTAAGAGCTTGAAAAGAAGGCGACAGGATTGCTTTCATTTTTTTCCAAGAGGTTTCTTTAGCTCTAAAGTAAAAGATCTTCAAAACACCCAAAGATGTCCAGTCACCAACTCTTAAGACTACCATGACCACAATGACTGAGAACCTACACTCACATAATCATGTGCAACTTAACTCTGACCCGACCTGATAAATCTTCTGTATTTTACAAAATTATTCAGACAAAGGTTCCGAAAATACACCTGTTAACACATTCAACACTGACCGTTCATATACTCTTTGTATTCATGTGAGTAGGAAGAAATTGGCTGGTAGCTTGTAGAAAGAATAAGAGAGGACTAATAGCAATGGCAAAAAGTGAGACTATAGATTATAGATTTTATTTTTGAATTTTTTTGGCCTGGAAGGAGGAGAAGTTGAGTGAGAGCTTTGGGAGTCATCTCATAGAGCCATCAGTGACCCTAACCTGTAGATTTAGTCGTAGCCTCTCGGTTTCTAACATGTTCTGTTGCTTTAAGTTCAGTTTGGTGTCGCTGACTTTTCAATGTTTAGCATTTCTGAAACTTTTACCAGCGTCAAGCTTTAGTTAACAGTTGATATCTTAGCTGTTACCAAGAGTAGTACGTTAAATGATAGCTAGCTAGTACATGTCTATTTGCCACCGAGTGAGCATGAAATCACAAATGGTATGTGAGCCCAGCGGTAATATTTTGGCAAAAAGAGTTTCATGCCCACAAATCTAAAAAACTGCAGCACTTTCAAAACTTTTAGTTTTAGTTTTAGTTTTGCTCGGTTAGTTGTGATCAGAAGTTTGTATCCACTCATAATTGACATGAATGTTGTGGAAAACTTTAGGCTTTTATTTATTTATTTGAACTGTTCCATTATCAGGGTGGAATGATTGTACAGCACACATTTTAATGGCTTTAAAAAACACGATTTGGGTGCACATTGAACAACTCATTTAAATATTTTAATAAGTGGTGCAGAAGAGTTTTGACAGCACTTATTGACCAGTGCTGAGAACAAAGTGAAAGTCTAAAGAACTCAGTGAAGATCTAAGAAGGACAAATGTAGATTTACACCACCTGTGAAAGTCTCTTGAAGTCATTTCTAAACAAACGCAGATTCCAGGCTCATCAGTTCAAACATTTTTACATGAGTACAAACTATTCAGATTTGTCACCACTTTGCCGAGTCCTGTAAGAAGACCCAAACTGCCACCCTCAGATGACAGGAAATCGGTTAGGATGTTAAAGAATAACCCAGAAACCACCAAGGCTCAAGCCTGCCATGAAAAACTGTTGAATGAAAACTCTTGGAAGTGAGTTTTATATCACCATGAACTGAGAGGGTGCTAACCAAGAAAGAAGCCCCTGCTCCAAAATCAACACCTTCAAGCCCAACTGAAATCTGCAGCAGCCCACATGGACAAGCCAAAAAGTTTTATGGTCAGACAAAGCAAATATTGAGCCATTTCACCACAACGACAAGATGTAGGTTTGGAGGAGTAAAGATGAGGCTTTCAAACCTAAGAACAACATACCAGCTGTCAAGCATGGTGGTGGTAACATCATGCTCTGGGGCTGTTTTGCTGCCAGTGGTACTGGTACACTGCACAAATTGGTTGGAATAATAAAGAAGGAATTTCTTCAACTTCACCGGGAACCAACAGCTAGATTGTTGAAACTCGGACACAGTTGGGTGGATGTATTTGAACTGCGTGTTTATTTTTGACCTTGTGTTGATTAGAAGAAATCCTAAATAACATCAAGCTTGTACTTCCAGTTCTTGTTTTAAACAGTTCAATGAAATCCTTAAAAGCCCCAAATTACTATGAGATTGATGCCAGTGTGAATAAACTACTAAACACAGCAGTAGTAAAAATTAAACGCCTTTAAAATACAATCTGTCTTTCTTCAGTTCATAGACATATTTTTAGCTGTGCTGTTCAAAACCTGTACGAGTACAGACAAAGAAGCAAAAAACAATTTATTCTTTACATAAAAACATACTTTATGCTAAGAATTTAAATCAGGTAAAGTTTACGACCAACTTTCTCTTTTATTCACATTTAAACACAAATAGTGCAAATCTGAAATATACTTCAGGAAACATGTAGGGATGGTATCATTAAGCCAAACAGCAGATTAGAGAATGCAGGCCTCGGATGCAGCTCTGCCCGAGGCCTTCACATCTCCACTGGTGCCGAACAAAATGTGTTGACAGACTGGTAGGATGCCCCCTCTACCCCCGCGGCGCTAAAGGTTGCGTGTTTGCCTTTTCACCACGAAGGAGAACCAAACATATGCTGAGCGTCCAGCTGAGTGTGAGGAGCCTTGTGCCTCTGGCGTCCTTTCCGTTCCGCCGCCGAAAATAACAACGGCGTATCTGCGGGTGATGTGTTTTCTACTGCTGGCTTCGCTGAGTATGGGCTCGTTGTGTTCACTCACAACAGGCTGTTTTTGTTTTTTTTTTGTTTTTTTTTTAATTGGAGAAATGACACCACTTACAGGTTGCTGATGTTTGTCTTTATCATATTTTTACTATGAAATAAAATACGATATCCATTAATATCCGTTTATTTCTTCAGCACAGTAAGGAGCGCTTACCTGAAGTTTTATTTATCCATTTAAAATACTTTTACTCTTAAGTGATCGGAGGTTCCTGCCTGCAGACTGAGAAAATGAAAGAGCGTTTTCCTGGTGCAGAGCAGCATATGTTTGATTTTCACCTCCTCACCATCCTCCCATCATCTGCTCTGAAGGGGTGGGGGCTGGGGGCCAGGGTGATGGGGAGGAGGGGGAGGGGTGGGTCGTCTTTTCTCCAATTATGCCGTCTGGAACAATCACGCCCGTGACATTTCGAAATATGACCTTCTCTCCCGGCGGTGTAGACCGCAGAGCAGCAGCGGCGGCGGCGTCACCGGTCGGAGCGGGTGAGCAGCAGCAGCTATTTCTCCCACTTCCTTGGTTACTGCCGCTGCCACCAGCAACAGCAGACACTCCTTTATTGTCACAGACACACACCAAATGTTGGGCCTAATCCACTTACGCCGAGCTGGCTGGCTGCTGTATTATATATATATATGCATTCCTCAAATACTTCCCCTAGGTACAAATTCTCCTATCCATGTGAGAAATCCAGCTAAATGCCTATAAAAAGGCACAAATTACCTCTTCCTTCCATCTTGTTCATGTCCTTCTTTTCTGTCCTGCTTCAGGTCAGCACAATGATGCCCGTATGAACCTGGCCATCGCCCTCAGTGCCGCCCGCTACGGCGCCGCCATCGCAAACTACACCGAGGTGATTCACCTGCTGAAGAAAAAGGACCCACAGAGCGGCAGAGAGAAGGTGTGCGGTGCCCGCTGCAGGGACGTCATCACAGGTGAGGGATGCGGGCGGCGAGATGGCGCTCTAAAGTTTAATTTTTTCCATCCGAAAGTGTCTCTGAGCTCCTAAAGCACAGGTTAGAAAGATCATCCTGACCCTGAAGGTTTAGACTTCCTCCAACACCATAAAAAGAGAAGATGAAATAATCATTTAAAAAGGCCAAGCTGTGTTGTGCCGCTTCAAACTGTTGCATCAGTCTACATGGAGACTGACATTAAAAAAGCTTTTTAAACATTAGGATTAAATATATTTATGAAAAATCCCTGGAAGTGAGGATGGAAAGGGTCAGCTCTATACCTGCTATATACCTGAAGACCACCATGTAACCATAACAACGGCATGTCCATTTAATCTCTTTCTTTTAACTTCTCATTAACACCATAGAGCCAGGGTTAATAACTTAAGTTCACTCTTCTCGCTTTTTGGAAAAACATGTCATATTGAGCTCAAATACGCCCCCTATGGTGGGAGCGGGAAAATCAGAAACCCCCAATTTCACCTTCACTGTGGATTGCTTTTTTTTTTCTCCCACCCATTCATCACCTTTCAGGTTTCTTGTGTGACATCATGCGCACATTGATCAATAGTTATCCACCATAGTGAACATTAAAAATGTGCACTAACAACCAGTTGGTGAGTAGTTCCTGGAGGTTTCTGGCAGTTGGTGCAAACACTTGCCATCTACTCATTAAACGGCAGCCAGAAACAAACAGTTTCCTTTAAAGTAAAATTTGGATCTACACAGCCAACACCTTTCAAAAGGTGCAACTTTTACTTTGAAAGCAAAAGATCTCCATCACTTCCACTAGGAGAGTAGTTGGCAAATGCTTGCAGATAAGTCGATGTCCTCCTAACAATAGTTTCCTGGTGTCCAAGACATTGTATACGTCTTTGCAAGTACCTCTTAAAAGGTTGATTCTGTTCATCTGGACGTGGCGTTTTCAGTGGGAGAAACGTTTTGTCACTCATCCAAGTGACTTCTTCAGTCTCAGCTGACTGCAGGTTTCCAATCTTATAAACAGTACATTTGCATAATGACTGAAACCAGCCCACTGAATGAACGAATGGGCTATGAGGTCAATTCCTTGATCATCCTATGCAAATTATCATGACCATTGATCAACAACCACTGATTAAAGTCCATAGATCAATGGCCATGAGTGCCATTCACAGTGGGAGTGGCTGCAATCACAGCATTGTTAGATGGCAAAAGATGTACCCTTAAGGCTCCTCCTCCATTCATAGATGTTCTTTACCTTTTCACGTAAATGGCCTCCTTGACTGTCCTCAGGCTCAGTCTTTCAGAATTTACTTACCTGGTTGGCTGAGCATGCATCAAGACATATTTGCAAGTAGTATCACCTTGCCACCTTGCCTGAACATCTAGAACTACAGTGTCACATGTTCAAAATGGCAGACAAGTTGAAGCCAAGCATTCGCATGATTGCAAAAACTGAATTCCACGTCTAATTGGCTTTTGCTTTATTTGCGTGTGGCGTCGGCTCAGGAGGTAGAGCAGGTCATGTCTTCCCCCTGTGCATCCATCGGAGTGTGAGCATGTGAATGTTAGGTTCAAAGCACTCAGACGTAGGAAAAAAACACTTCTGTAAATGTGTGTCAAAGGGTCAGTAACGCTTGTATTAAGAGGCGCTCAAACAAAGGAGAAAAGTGCAACAATTAGAGCCAAATATTTGTGCACTGCAGTCCACAGAGAAGTTAAAATATAAATAAAAAAGTCTCATCGTGTCCAGCTGTAGCGCTTCAGGTCATTAATAACAGTTATATTATAAACTACAAGCCTTACATTAGATTATTAATGAATAAGTTATTAGTAATACTTCAAAGCTGATAAAGGAAATTCCCATTATCTTGTTGCTGTTTTTCTTGTTTCTGCCTCTGATGTTTTCTGCAGCTATATCTACAGCTTCCTTTTATTTGAGTTATGTATTGTTCTTAATGACCATGAAGGCTTCTAAAAGGATTTTTTTTGGGTAAATGCATTATTGTAAATGTAAGTAGAAATGAATGTGTATAGCAAATAATATATACACAGGCAGGACGGTGCTGCAGTGGTGTGAAATAAAAAAGGAAAAACTCAATTTAATTGTGATAAGAAGCTGCTGTTTGCATTAAGAAGCCAGTGAACGGTTCCTCCCACATTATTGTTTGCTTATTTTTTGTATTTGATGTCTCTCTTAATCGAATCTGTCAACGTCTCGCTCGTCTTCACAGGGCAGGAATTTGACGTGAGGGCCAAGTGTGTGATCAACGCCACCGGACCGTTCACAGACGCTCTGAGGAAGATGGACAACCAGGAGGCCTCGAACATCTGCCAGCCCAGTGCTGGAGTTCACATCGTCATCCCCGGATACTACAGGTCTGACATAATAATGCCAAAAACAACCAAAGCTGTTCCTGTTGTTTTCTTTTTCTCTTCCATTAACATGTATAGTAGTTCCTGTGTTTTCTCATTCCTGTGTGTAAATACTAAGCTAGCCAAACTATTATCTGACCTCCGCCTACATACATAGGACAATCTTCTCCGGTTAAGATACAGCCGAGTGGCAGAGTGGTTTTGTTGAAGTCGGAGGTTTTAAAGTTCAGCTAAGCTTATTGAGTGAAACCCGAGGGAGCGCGAGCCCTTTGAACAGAAATGCCAACCACCTAATTTTCTTCCTCCTGCTCACTTATTCTCATCTTCCTCCTGCTGCTATCTACCCCCCACCCACATACTCCCGTGCCTCCTCTACCTCTTCCATATCTGTGTTCATTTGTCTCCTGCTCAGGTTGGCCCTCATCTCCTCATTTTTAGTGCCACCATTCCTTCTTTTCCTCCTGTTTTCCTCAATTTTTTTGCGCCACTCTCCTTTTTTATTTCAATAAACCGCACAGACTCCTGCTACTTCTATTACGAGTGGTATATTTAATAATAAGAAATCCTCCTTTTTTCCCTTCTCCTTGGCACAGTCCTGACAACATGGGTCTCCTCGATCCAGCCACCAGCGATGGTCGTGTCATCTTCTTCCTGCCGTGGGAGAACATGACCATCGCCGGAACAACCGACACCCCCACTAGTGTGACAGCCCACCCAATCCCAGGGGAGGACGACATCAACTTCATCCTGAGGGAGGTCCGCAATTATCTCAGCCCTGATGTAGAAGGTACAGGAGCGCTTTGTGATGAACTTTTGAGTAGCCTGCTTTTTATTTTTTACCTGCTTCACATGGAGCCGCATGCTTATATGGTGACTGAATCTGCAGTTTTAAAGGTTTTTTTTAATTACTGACTCACAGGTTTGGGCATTCAGTGATGCATTGGGGAAGGGTAGGTAATCGTAATCTCATCTTTTTGGGTAGAGCAGCGAGTTTCTAGTCAGAAAGATTGCTCTTAAGGGTCTTAAATCAAATCTTGCTGTGCTTGGAGTCCCTCAGGGATTCATTCTTGGCCCACAGTTGAATATAGAGTTGTTAGCTCTATATTCTCCTCTTTGGCTCCTTCTTTAATAAACATGACATGGTGTGACATTTTTGTGTCTGCAGTGCGTCGAGGAGACGTGTTGGCAGCGTGGAGCGGCATACGTCCCCTAGTGACGGACCCCAGCTCCAAAGACACCCAGTCCATCTGCAGGAACCACATCGTCAGCATCAGTGACAGCGGACTGGTCACAATCGCTGGTGAGCTGGCCTTCATCTGTTTGATCATCTTCAATGAGAGGTACCTGTGATGGATTTTAAAACACAGCTTTGGTGTTCAGGTGGGAAATGGACCACCTACAGATCTATGGCTGAAGAGACCCTGGACGCAACAATTAAGGCCCACCGCCTCTCAGCTGACTCCTGCAAGACTGTTGGTCTGATGCTGGAGGGAGCCAAGGGGTGGACGCCGACCCTTTACATCCGCCTGGTGCAGGACTACGGCCTGGAGAAAGAGGTCAGATGTTACGTTACTGCAGCTGGTCATTAAAGCCTAATACTGTACTGTTTACTATTAAAGCTCAGCAGGTTTTTAAGCACAGCTGCTGATCGATGGCTCTTTTCCTTTCATTTCCTCTGCTTCTGCTTTCCTTCTGTTACCGAGTCGCTTCCAGCAGCCTAAAACAGTCCTACTCGGCAGGTTTGATACTTTATACATGTTAGCCTTAATTTCTCAAACAGTGGCCTTTTCTTACATTAACCCCAAAGCATACTAGGCCTTTATTTAAAGTTTCCTTCTCTTGTACATTTTATCAGACTTGCCAAAGAAGTGTGTCGTTGTGGACCGGAGAGTTGAGTTTCTTATGATTTTATGCTTTATGTGCAGTTTTGTTTCTTCTTTTAGAAAACTTATGATCCAAGCTGCAAAAAACTGATAAATAAGCCCCATAATTTACCACCACATCTTCAAATCTCTTCTTATACTACATCTGTTTATTGTGAATTACCCAACAGTGGGACTAATATAGACCATCTTATCTTATCTTAGCTTGCATTTGAGCATCAGTCTAAACCTTGAAAATGTTAAATTGATATATAGGTGTCTTTTGTCCTTTACAATTATAGCTGGTTCATCGATGAAGCTCTACTTCTGATTGTTGTCAAAATGCAACACTCTCTGATGTTTTCATATTAACAGCTTTCATTTAAAAGGCTGAAAGACTTTTATCTGAAAAGTTTGGTAAAATGGCAAAGTCAAACTTGTGAAGCTGTACTGGTGGAAGAGGAAGAACTAGAGGTCAGGGAAACATTCACCAGTTCCTTTTTCCCGCCTTCGATTGTCTAATTAGTGAGCTCATGTGTACTGTAGCCTCAGTTTCCTGTTTGTAGTTGACAGACGTGTCACCCGTTCTGCTGCTGATGAGACGCATCAGCAGCAGAAGACCACACTCCTCTGCATAGCTTGGTTGTAACAAGTGGTTATTTGCGTTACTGTTGTCTTCCTATCAGCTCGAAGCGGGCTGAGCATTCTCCTCTGACCTCTAGCATCGTTTTCACCCAGATTAGTGAAGCTCACAGACTATTTTCTCTTTTTCAGATTGTTCTAGAACTCTAGAGATGGTCGTGTGGGGAAACTCTCAGCATATCAGCAGCTTCTGAAATACACAGTCCATCAACCCTGCATTGTTTAAAGTTGCTTAAATCACCGTCTTCTTCCTCTTTCTGATGCTTTTTGAACGTAGCTCATCATCTTGATAATGTCCAGATTCCTAAATACACTCAGTTGCCTCCATGTAATTGGCAGACTGGATGTTTGTGTTAATGAGCAGTTAAAAAAGTATACCTAATGAAGTGGCTGGTGAGTGTACAAATAAGTGTCTGACTTTAATGTGAAAGTCTGGATCTCTCTGCCACTGAGATAAATGACGGTTTATATTTAAAGCCACATCTTCCAGGTTTGTTTTCAGACCAATCAATGAGATTACTGCTTCATTAAGAAAAGTTTGGGAGTGCGTAGCTACTGTACACACTGGCTGACACAGCCGTGTACAAACCGAGCTGTAACCGCAGCTCTCGCAGACACATTCGGTGTCTTCTCCACCAGATGCTGACATTAAAGCTGCTGCTGTAACAAAGCTGACATTTCCACTACACAAAAGACTGGACACGCGTTAGAACGCACTGTGTGCTGTCCAATTTACCAGTGGCATTAAGGAAAGGCACATCGACTCACATCAGCTTTGCAGCGTCTTTCTGATAATTAGCCTGCTCGTTTTCATTAAGCGCAGTAGAACATAGTTTCATAAGGAAAAAGGAGTCCTGCGCTGAGTGCCTGCAGTAAACGTACTCCTCATTAGGGGCCTCAGCTCTGGTTGTTCTGGTTGTTCTCTGAAATATTCCTAAAAGGTCACTGTTGGTATTTGGACAGCGTTTGCCCTTTCACACGATCAGCAGGCCAACGATCTGAATAGCAAATAACCTGTTGTGTTCTGTAAACATGTGACACCTCATTGACAAAGCGGCGTTATCGTTTGTCGTTTAACTCAGAAGAGGTGAAATCGATCATCTGAATACCAGCAGCTGCAAGTTTACATAATTTAAACTGTAGTGAAAGGACTTAAACATGTGTTTAAAAGCAGAAGCTTTTTATTGTTTAACTCTTTAATTGTGTGTAACGTCTGTTAAAATCAGTCTTCAGTTTAAAAGTGGAATATTTGATTGATGGACAGTGCTGAGTCTGTTAATATCAGGGTGTTTTTCTAATTTTGTATTAAAACTATGTTTTTTGGGCTGTTGGTTAAACACAACAGACAATTTAACAGTTAATCTAACAGTTATTTTCTGACCTTTTTTAAAAACATGCTGTTAAAGAGGACAGAAAACTAAATAATTCTAAATAAATTAATCAATAAATTAAGTAAATACAAACATTTATTCGGGGAGGGAATTGAAAAATAATTTCTATACATACTATTCAAATTTTAATTAAGGCTACAGCTGTTTTTCTACATTTGATATTTTTAATTTTTATTCTACATTTTCTATATTTTTTTGTATTTCACAATTCATGTATTTATTTATGTATTTATGCTCAGTTTTACTACAGTTATTTAGTTTAGTTTTAGTTTACAACATTAATTTATAGATAAATTTAATGTATTTAATCTATATAATGTATTTATTTAGTGTATTCACTCAGTTTTTATATTATGTTTTTAGTTCTGCAAATCAATTTCCATAGTTTTACATTAATCTAATTAATTCTCTATTTTGCATCATATATACTTCAACATTTACTTAATGATTTATTTATTTTTACATTTATCTTCATTTATACTCGGTCATTATTTGAAAGTTATTTAGGTAGTAGATATTAATTAATTAATTGTTCTGTTTTTGCATTTGTATATTATTTCTCCACATGAATTTATGTAGCTATCTAATTATTTCTGTATTTTAACTTGGATTTATTTCTCTGTCTACATTCAAACATTCATTTTGTACATTCATTTTTAAATGTATCTATTTACTTATTCAGACTTGTGCCATTATTGCTCATTATTTCACTGGCAGCTGGGAAAAACTAACCAAGAGCAAATAGATTTTCAGAATAATGGACTTATATGTTGTAGGAGGGATAACAGGAATTATACATTCACACACTTATTATACACACACTGAATTCAGCTTATTTGGAAAAACCCAAATAAGCTGGCGTCACACCTGTAATTCTTAAGTTGGAGTAGGATGTTCAACATCTTTCTCTATAGAAATATTTTAGCACAGCCCCCCCCCCCCCCCCCCCCCCCCCCCCCTATTATTTAACCGTTATAGCAATATGCCATTAACAGTGGAGGGAAACAGCGGGAGTAGCCATGTGAAAGTATGATATACTGTCAAACTCTGTTTACAAATGTATTAACTCATTCATTGCCATTGACGTCTATAGCCGTCAATTGCAGTGAATGAGTCAATGGGTTTAACTCATTCACTGCCAATGGCTGGCAGTGAATGAGTTAATCAGTCAGTATAAGAGGTGTCGGTCTTTTTTTCCTCATGTAGGAAATGACTTGTAATATTTCTACTGATGCTGCTTATGTATTTCTCAGATCAGCTAATGACTTTATATAAAAGCTCCTATGACAAGGATGGTAAAAACGTTTAGATATAAAAAGCAGTTTAGTGTAAATGATATATTTAGGAAAATCAAATTATAGACCATGATGAGACTTTGTTCTAGCAGATGTAAGAAAAAAACAAAACAAAGTTCCTAATGAGTGAATAATGTATTCATTTTAATAAAAGTTTTATCAGTGAATAACAGGTGGGTCACATGTTTCGATGTAACTAAACAGTCAATAAACTTCTAATAAGTGCTTCTGATTATCCAATAATTTAATACTGTTATTAACACAGTTTAAATTGTGTGTTTGTGGGTTGACTACACAAATTCAGGCAGTCTTTTTGCTTTAGTTTCACCTTACTGTTTATGCATGTCCCTGTAATTTATGACCTTTGATAATTGTTTGAGTATTTGAGTAATGGTGCTTTATCACAGTCCTGGTGATTTTGCTTTGGTATAAATTCCTAAACATGTTTTCAGGGCAGAAAACCTCTGATTAGCATTATTATTAACATAAATTAATATAAAATCTATGTATTTAAGTAAGTATTTATATCTTTCTCTGGCACAGGTCGCTCAACACCTGGCCTCCACGTATGGGGGAAGGGCATTCGACGTTGCCAAAATGGCTCAGGTCACCGGGCAGAGATGGCCGATCGTCGGGAAAAGATTGGTGTCTGAATTCCCGTACATCGAGAGCGAGGTAAAGTGGGACTGTTGTGTAAACGGTTAAAGTTCCAGCTGTGTGTCTGAAGAGTGTCTGAGAGCTTCTCGTCTTTTTCAGGTGCTATATGCGATTAAGGAGTACGCCTGCACCGCCATCGATGTCATCGCCCGGCGAACTCGCCTGGGCTTCCTGAATGTGCAGGCGGCTGATGAGGCGCTCCCACGTATCGTCCAGATCATGGGCAAAGAACTGGACTGGAGTCAGGAGAAGAGGACGGTACGGCTTTATAACACTTGATGTTTTTAACCCTTTAACATTCACCAGGTCACCGTTTGGTATGGTTAGATTTACAGAATCTCTGTTGTCCACATAGAGAGGCTTATTAAAAAAATATGCACGGCAATATGTCTGTGAAGGTTCTCAGTCCTCCAGGTCATCGTAGTCAAAGGAGCTTGCAAAGAAAAGCGTCTGGACTTCTTTAAGTTGCTTGAAGACGTTTCACCTCTCATCCGAGAAGCTTCTTGGATGAGAATGTCTTCACAGACATAAATAAAAGGAAATATAAGGCCCACATCTACTACTGAAAGTGTGCTTATGGTTAAAACATAACCTAACTCTATTTCTAAAACTGTCACCAGCATCCTGAGGTGCATGTCTGCAGGTTAAAAGGATGTGCACTGATGGGATTACACTTGTTTTATTCCCCTGGCTTCTGCATAAAGCTTTAATCCCTGGTGGGTTTCTCAAGTCGGGGCAGGGATTCGTTTTTGATCAGAGTACAATGGAAATGTCCACACCCTTTGCTCTTTCATAGAGGAGGCTCTGTGCATGCATGAAAGTTGAGCTATTTTAGGCCTTTATTGTTAACCAGCAGAAGTAGTGGGAGAATAGCTCATAAACAAGTCGGTTAATCATGCACCAAACAATCTGGTTTCTGGTTTTCCTTGTGTAAAAGCTTTCAGTTACATTGTTGTGAAAAAGTGTCTGCTTTCTTCATGGTTTTTTGTTTGTTTGTGTTTTTTTGCATATTTGTCACACTGAAATGTTTCAGATCATCAAACAAAATTTAATGTTAGGCAAAGATAACCAGAGTAAATACAAAAATGCAGTTTTTAAATGAAGATTTCATTTATTAAGGGAGAAACCCTATCCAAACTCACCTGGGCCTGTGTGAAGAAGTACATCATGAATTAACTGTATTAACCACATTTTTTGGAACCCTGACTTCAGTTTCTTCAGCTACACTAAGGCCTGATTACTGCCAGACGTGTTGAATCAAGAAATCACTTAAATAGAAAATGTGTGACAAAGTGAAGCTAAAAGATCTCAAACACCAACACAGCACATCACGATCTAAAGGAGCAGCTGAGAAACAAAGTCAGTGACATCTATCAGTCTGGAAAAGGTTACAAAGCCATTTCTGAGGCTCAGGAACTTCAGTGAACCACAGTGAGAGACATTATCCACAATTGAAGGAAACTTGGAACAGTGGTGAAGCTTCCCAGGAGTGACCAGCCAACCAAAATTACTCCAAGAGCTTCGATGACTCATCCAAGAGGCCGCAAAAGAACATCTAACTCACTTGTCTCAGTTAAGGTCAGAGTTCATGATTCAACAATAAGAAAGAGACTGGGCAAAAACGGCGTCCATGGGAGAGTTCAAGGAGAAAACCACTGCTGACCAAAAAGATCACAAATGCTCGTCTCACATTTACCAAAAACATCTTGATGATCCCTTTTTTTAATTACAGTTTTTCATGGAATAAATGTAAAAGCTGCAGTTTGTATTTACTCAGACTTACTAACTTCTAGTATTAAATTTGTTTGATTTGATTGATCAAGAAGGTGGAAGATACTTTTTCACAGTACTGCAGCTCCAATGATCAGTTTTCCCAAAAAAAAAAACCTGTAACATCACCCCAAAATTTGTTATTGGTAATTCTTTGTCTGTGATTGAGAGATTTTAATCAGCGTAGTCCAGGGCCCTATTTCAGGAAGCCGGTTTAGAAAACTCAGAGTGAAAAACGATACTCAGGGTTGAGTAACCCCGAACTGTCCAACTCGGAATATTCGGTTTCAGAAAGGCTGATAACAATTAGTTCAGTCAACGCGGAGTTGCTACAACCCCAAGTTAAGCGCGCGCACGAGGATACATAAAGCCCTGATTAGTGGAGCACAGATTAAGCGAGTCACCATGGAGACGGAGGGAAAGAAGGCGCGGTCAATGTATTTTACAGCGCTTGAGGCCGAAATTCTGATGGCAGCATATGCCGATAACATGCAAATTTTGCAGAAAAAAAGTAACACAGCCTCAGCTGCAAAAGAAAGGGAGCATGCATGGCAAAACAAAGCCGACAGAGTCAATGCGTGAGTGTTAATTTAAACATTGATCTAGGGATTTCCACCCATTTAACACGTTATTTATTATATTTTATTTTTTATTTTATACATTTTATTTTGTGATGTGACGTGTGCGCAGGTGCAACCCAACAGGCCCCAAACGTTCCTGGCAGCAAGTAAAAATTAAATATAAAAATATAGTCCAAACAGGTAAGGTGTAATTGTATTATGAGCCATAGTGCTTGGTCTGTTTGTCCGATGTAAATCAATTGCAGTTAGAGGCTACATTAATTTCCCCTCTGTAAGCACTTATTGAAATTATCTGAGCACATTACAAGTACATATTTGCTTACTCTGTATGCTCAAATGTGACCCGTTATAGCCAACAGAAAAAAAGCGGAGGCCCGAAAAACAGGTGGAGGTTCTCCACCACCACCACCACTCACAGAGGCTGAGCAGTTGGCTTCCACATTTGTGATAATGTTGGCAGCATCACATATGATCTTCACAGTGCAGAGAACACAAATTAGCATCCATTACTATAATGAAATAATTTGTTAGTTTGAAATGCTACAGGGAACTATGTACCTGTACATTAATGCTGTGGAAAGACTTCCTGTTCACATAGTCTCCTTCATTTACTGAAGGAGCAATGATTGGAATGTGAGTGCCATCTATACAGCCAATCACGCCTGGGAACCGTGAAAATAAATGTAAAATTTAAGTAGTAGTTCAAATATCACTACATCATGAATTAAGTTTCGTTCATCCTGATACCTGCAATTTTGTGGAATCCCTCTTTGATAAATCTTGTGGGTCTATGACCGGGGAACACCACAAACGAGTACAGGAGACGTTTCAGTGCAACTGTAACATTCCTGACTGCCCGACAGACGGTAGCCTTGGAAATGTGCTCAGCATCACCAATATTATACAGAAAGCTCCCGTTTCCAAAAAAACCGAAGTGCAATACAAATAATATGTACAGAACTGAGAGAATGTCCGCGATGTGTCACATGAGCAATATTAGGCCTGAGGATGTTATTCAAATAAATTATAGATTGTGCTGAGAAACGGTAACGTTCACACAGGAAATCATCAGGAAATGATAAAATGTCCAAACGCGCTCTAATCACTCTCTCCCGGCGGAGAGCTCTGCGGAGAATTTGGGCTTCAACATCTACTGGCTCTTCAAGGAAGGAGCACGCCATGTCTGACACTTCCTACAGTCAGGTTTCCGACAAAGAGGCGGAGACAGTCAGGGTTAGTTGAAGTAAACCTGCTAGGGGGCAGGTTAGCTTCACGGAGTGTGTCGTCATAGTAACTCACTCAGAATTAATCTAAACTCGCTTTGTGAAACCGAAAACCCAGAGTTTTCGTTAACTCATGGTATACTTACTCAGAGTTTGCACTAAACCGGCTTCCTGAAACAGGGCCCTGGAGTTAGAAAACACAGATTAGAGAGTCTCACTTGTAGGATGGGTGGAAGTTGTGCAGCCATAATAAATAATTTCTCCTCACTGTCACTGTCATGTGACAGCGACAGACTTTCTTTAGATTTGATGTGGTGGTCAGACACAAAGAGACTTTTGAAGATGTTATTTTGAGTTTTGGAAAACCAGATGTTTTCCAGTGTTTTGAGGTTTGTTTAGAGCTAAAAGATCTGATGAATCAGGTAAACTAACATCGAGCTGTGCATTTTGAGACAGCAGCTTGTATGAGTGACATGTAGCAAGCTGGAGAAAAAGAAACATTTTAGCCGTTGACACACATTGTAGTGACCTCATTAGACATTAGATGCCTCATTTAATGTTATAACCTGAGTTACAGAGGGTGTATGTGTGAATCTGTTTGTTCTGATTAAGGAGAAAATGACTCTGCTGATTAGTGTGGGCTCACTTTTTTTTTTCTTTAAATCCAGGAGGAACTTGAGGCAGCGAGGAAGTTCCTGTACCATGAGATGGGCTACAGGTCTCGCTCTGAGCAAATAACCAAGACGTCTGAGATTAACCTGGACAACCATGAAGTAGCCAGGTAGTGCTTTTGAAAACGTCAGATAGTTCATTTAAGTTTCCTGATTGATTTATGCATTTTTTTTTTCTTTCTTAATCATGTTCCATATCAGTTATAGACTACTCAAAAAATTAAAGGGACACTTTAATGAGAGTATACCATCCAGTCAGTTAAATCTCTGGGATGTTGTTCTGGTCATTTAAGTGTCAGAGGGGCTTGTTAATGAGTTTCAGTTGCTTTGGTGTTAATGAAATGAACAACAAGTCCAGTAGACATGTGACAATGAGACAAACCCCAACAAAGGAATGATTTGCAGCTGGAGGGGACACATTTTTCCCTCTTCACTTTTTCTGTTTTTTACTAGTTTTGCATTTGGCCAGTCTCTGTGTCACTACTGCTAGCATGAGACGATACCTGACCCTACAGAGGTTGCACAGGTAGTCCAACTCCTCCAGGATGGCACATCAATACGTGCCATTGTCAGAAGGTTTGTTGTGTCTCAGGAACACACAGGCAGTTACTGTAGGGGAGCTGGACAGGGCCATAGAAGGTCCTTAATCCATCAGCAGGACCGATATCTGCTCCTTTACGCTAGGAGGAACAGGATGAGCACTGTGAGAGCTACAAAATGACTTCCATTAGGTCACTAGTTTAAATGTTGCTGACCAAACAATCACAAACAGACTACATGAGGGTGACCTGAGGGCCTGCTGTCCTCTGGTGGGCTCAGTGCTCACTGCCTGGCACTGTGGAGACTGATTGGCATTTGCCAAGGAATACCAGAATTGGCAGGTCCACCACAGGCACCCTGAGCTTTTCACAGACGAGAGCAGGTTCACCCTGAACTCGTGACAGATGTGAAAGTGTCTGGAAAAGCCGTGGAGAAGGTTGTGCTGTCTGTAGCATCGTTTAGCATGACCGGTTTGGTGATTGGTGATTGGTCAGGGGAGACATGTCCATGGACGGGCACACAGACTCTGTGGTTCTTACTGTGGGGCACAGAGCAAATTTCAACTACAGGATTTCCTGCAAGTATTTAAATAATCTTAAAATATTATTTTTATAGTAATTTATGACCCTGATCATATTTAAGTTCGCTCTCATATTTTTACTATAAGGGGAATATTTCTCCCCACTGTAACTTTGGTCAGTCTGTCTCTACAACTCCTCACATTTTTTTGTTCGACTTGCTGGCTCTGATTATTACACAGCTAATAGACCCAGAACCAGATTCAGAGATTCTGGAGCAGACATTCAGGCTCTGGAAAAACTTGCTGCTTTCAGGGATAAAGGACCATGTTTGTGGCTCAGTTACCCAAATACTGTCTCTGGTACTGATCTCTGGTTGGATGAAGAGTTGGCAACAGTTTCAGGCAATGCCCTTTTAAACTCTTTGAAGGATCTGGTAGAGCTGTGATACCAAAACTCCTCTATTTTTAAAAGTAATATGAAAACATCTTAGATTACCTGTCACAGATATATGACAGGTAATGATGACCAAGTATAAATAAAAAAGTATAAGTAGGTCATAAATGGTGGGTGAGGTGGTGGGTGAAAGGAGGAAAGTCAGGCCTTTTTTTATCCCGTTTGGGGAAAATACTTATTTATTTCAGTGCAGATGGTAGTAGTTACAACTTACTAACTGTTGCTGTTGCACCTCAAAGGCATTTCCAAACCAGCGAGTAATTAGAAGGTCAACACGCTTTTGAGGAAAGCATAACAGCCTCTAACAGCCACTGCTCGCTAGGGAAAAATGTTTATTCCCAAACACCAACCAGGGAACGAAAGCTAGAATTTAAGTAGTGGTTACTGGAGGCCATGTGGGTTTTTTGGGTCGTGGTTCCAGTGTTGGTCCTGGGCCAATGCTGGTTATGGTGTTGTATGCGCAACATCAACATGACGGTATTTGATCCACTGCTGTTGTTGTTGTCTGTTAATATCGCTGCTGTAAATCGGCTGTTACTGCTCGTGTGTCTGACAGGTACAAGAAGCGTTTCCATAAGTTTGACAAAGAGAGCAAAGGATTCATCACCACTGTTGACGTCCAGCGAGTTTTACAGGTGAGTTTTTTTCTCTCAGTCTTCACATATTTGTTACCCGCAGCTGCATGTCATTGATCCCGAGTGCTGTGTTTCTCCTTCCCTGCAGAGCATCAATGTGCACATTGATGAAAACGCGCTCCATGAAATCCTTAATGAGGTGGACCTCAACAAGAACGGACAAGTCGAAATTGATGAATTCCTGCAGGTAGGCACTAAGTACAGAGATGATCAGCAGCGCTTAATTTTAAGTGCCTTCTTTAGCATCTGTAAGCACAAGACAGACATCAGTTATCTGTGATCTGTTAATGGAGCAGCTGTGCACAATAAATGCTTAAACTAGCTTTGAGCTACGTGCTCTGAGTGGCCACTTTGTTAGGTACAGCTGTCCAATCAGCCAATCACCTTTTAACAACTCAAAGGATTTGGGCATATAGACGTGCTTCATGCCTAAATGCATGCAAGGTATGCTCTTCTGCATACCTTGGTTGCAGTCAAGGTATGCAGAAGAGCAACTCCGAATGGACAGCATGTCACTTCATTATATTAGCCAGTTATCAGATTTCAGTCCAGCAGAGCAGCTTTAGGATGCGGTGTAATGGAAGATTCTCATTTGCAAATCTGCAGTAACTGTGTGGTGCTATTATGTCAACAAGGACTAAAATCTCGGAGGAATGTTTCCAGCAACTTCTTGAATCTGCACCATGAAGAATGAAGCCAAAAGCGAGTTCGACCCAGTACTAGCAAGGTGTACCTAATGGAATGGCGGGTGATGTTACATAGAAACACGTCTTAAAGGTTTAGTTACAGCTTACAAATCCAAAATGCGGTGGTGGACTGGATTATTATTATTTTTTTCTAGATTTTAGCAGGCAGTGAATAAAAAAAGTGTCTGGCTGTAATAATGCAAATTTATTTGTTTTCATTTGCAAAAATAAAAAATGCAGATTCATGGAAAAACTGAAAAATATTTGGATCGCAGATTTCAGCTACATGATTTCCTGCATGTAGCTGAACATTTAAATAATCTTTAAACAATCTTAAAATATTATTGTATTTATATTTTAAACCTTTACAGGAAAATCAAAAATACCAGAACAAATTTTAAAAAAAGGCAAATAAGAATGATTTTCTTTATGCGCACATGCACAGTATGCAGTGTGGTGTGTGTCTTATAAGAGGGAGCATTAATGCCCAACACCTCTGTGAGTGTGCCTGCCCTTCTCAAACCAGCAGAGCAAACATGACTGAGGACGCAAAGGCTGGATAATGGAAGCCCTCAGGAGCGTGATCTGTCACACACGGATTCAGCCTTTTTCTTTTTTGTTTTTTTTTTGTGGGAAATTGAGCCTGGAATTAACATGAATTCAGCCTGTAAGTGTACAAATCCAGTTTTTCTAATAGTAAGGTCACCAAAAGTCAAAGGTTCAGTTCCTCCTCTCTTGCCTGTCATTTTCAGTATTTTTACCCTGATAAAAGCAGCATATTCCTCCTCATACATGCAGGAGAGCTGGAACTTAAATTATCCTGTCATTAAGAGAGAGAGAGAGAAAAAAAAGAAAGACCTGTGTCCACCTGACAGGTGAGTAAACTTCCGCTGCTGCAAGCCGAGAGTGTGAAGTCTAAAGCAGCGGCAGGTCAGGCCGAATGAAGGTAATTAGAGAGGAGAGGCTCTGTCAGCGACTCGTGTAATGAGGCCTGAGGAGTGTCCGGGGAGCCCACACGTCCGTCTGTCGCTAAATTACTTTCTCACTCGAGTCCAGAGAACAGCCATTACAGAGGACTACCTTTGTTAGCGACCTATCTCTGCTGCAAGCGAGCCGATGTTCGGACAATAGAGAAGCTAAAAGTGAAAAGAGCTTCTGTCTCCTTTGTGATGACATCTGTATCTGTGCGTTTGTTTCTGCTCGCCTGATTCGCCATGTGAACAACAAACACAAAGTAGTGTGGAGGATATTGATCTTTTAACCCTCACACAAAACCTAACCCAGTTCTCCGGTTAACGAAAATTATGGCTGGAGGTGGGAAATGAACTAAAAAGGTCCAAGAAGTGTTAAAGCTGAGCCAGGTGACTTTATCTGTGGTGGATAAGGAACAGGAGCAGCAGCCGTGTGTTCTTCTGCTGCTGTAGAGATGCTCTTCTGCGTACTTTGGTTCTAACAAATGCTTATCTGAGTTAATGTTGCCTTCCTGCCAGCTCCCAGCAGTCCAGTCATTCTCCTCTGACCTCAGGGTTCAACAAGGTGTTTTCACCTAGAGAGCTGCTGCTCACTGGATGTTTTCTCTTTTTCACAGCAATTCTCTATAAAAAACAAACAAACTAGAACTGCGTGAGTGGGAAATCCCAGCAGATCAGCAGCTTCTGAAATACCAATAACCATGCCACATTTAAAGTTACTTAAATCCTCTTTTTTTTCTCAATTCTGTTGCACAGTTTGAAGTTCAGGAGGCCACCTTGACAATGTTTACATGCCTAAATGCACAGAGTTAGTGCCATGTGATCGGGTGATTAGATATCCACTGTCCATATGTACATAGCGCTGCAGAACTGTACCCCCCCAGCATGTTTACACTGAGTAGGAGATGCTCTGTATCTCATTGTACAACTGTATAGTGACAATAAAGGCATTATATTCTATTCTATTCTATATATTTTGTTAATGAGCAGTTAAACAGGTTTACCTAATGAAGTTTTCATAGATAAAGCTGCTTAGCAGTACATGAAGTCCTTAAAATAAGGGCGTCTTTGACCTGAACCAATTTAATAGAATTAATATAAGGAGTTTAAATATTTGTGTTTCGTGTCTAAATTTTTAGAAAAGAAAAAACAGTGACAGCACTTTCTTAGCGCGTCATCTTAACTATTAAAACATTGCTTTGCACTCGATTTGTTGACACTAAGATTGAGAAGAATATATAATCATGTCAGAGAACATTAAAATCGCTGCCTGTTTCCTGCCGTTGGAGAAGATTACATGACCTCATTTTCACATTAAAACAGTCGCACCTTGCTCAGCTTTAACACATGAAAACTAAAAATGGTTTCATCGTCTGCCTCTCAAACTCAGGGATGTGAGCTCTAAAGCCTTTCACTGCCAGGCAGGCGGTTTCCTCCTCGTCCTGCAGATAATTATTTCTGCCCGAGGAAAGCGGCCCGCCTCGCTTTGACAGGTTAACCTTTCCCGCCGTTGTCCTACACGCCACGTACTCTGTTCTCTCCTGTTCCCTCCGCAGCTGATGAGCGCCGTGAAGAAGGGACACGTGTCGGACAGCCGCCTGGCCATTCTGATGAAAACTGCAGAGGAGACTCTGGATCAGAGGGAACCGGTGTCGGTGGACCGAAGCGGGGGCGGAGTCTGAGTTGGATGCCAAAACAAAAAACCAAAAAAACCCCCAACCTTTAAAGGTGGTGATGACACAAAAAAAAAGATGCAAATGGAGCTATTTGAATGACAATATTGCAATCAAGCATGCAGCCGGATGAATTTGGACAAATCAAGCACTCCTGTGTGTTTTGGGTGAAACGGTATCTAATGATTGAGGCTGAGATGTGTCTGTTTATTTCATCTGTTATGTCCAAAGTCTTAACATCTGGTGCCTCAGACCACACACACAACATTTTATACTGTCTTTTTACGCAGCACTTTTAATACTTTGACGTTCTCTTTGTCCAGCACTCCTTGATTGACGCTGATTATTGTGTAAATACCATCTTCAGGTGGCTTTGCATCATGCAACACAATTTACAGATAAATGTGAAGTTTCCTAGAAAAAGAAGGAAAAAAAAAAAGCAATTTGGTTCCAAGTATTGAAAAAAAGAGCACTTCATTTACGTTTCTCAAAAATAATCACCCTTTTATTAAGTGAAAAAAGGTTTTAGCAGCTGCTTGAGGAAGATACTTTCACCTTTTCAGGACGCCCGTTCTAGCTGTTGTTTAGTCACCGTACGTTAGCTGTATCAGTCTACTCGTATATGACTAAATGGTTGACAGGATGCAGGCAGCAGAATTAAAAAAGAAAAGAGAACTTGAATGTGCCACTTCAGCCAGAAGAGGCGAATATGCGAGGCTGAAGATGAAGAAAGCGGGTATTTGGTAATTGTAGTGGCAATTTAAACCAGTTTTGCTACCGAGGCGCTGCCAGAGACGTTTAATTGGTGAGGTCTTGATTGTCCGTTTCTAAAGTTATAGTTCCGCTGGGGCAAAATGTCCGCATGAATCAAATACAATCAAACAACATCCATTTGTGTATCCAATATATATCCATTAAATGTAGAGCGGGAAGAATCGATACATTGTCGTATCACAGCATTTTGTATGCTGATGTTGTATCGATACAGGGAGACCAAACATCTGTACTTTATTAGAAAATTAAACTACAACCAATATGTGATTTTCATTTATTTTAACAGTTAATATATTACGAGAAAAACAGACTGATAGCAAATTGACTCTGTTTTACAGAAATATTTATAGCAGATTTTAATGACAACTGTATCTTATTGTTCAAAGCATACTGAGATTGACAGATATTGAGGACATAATTAGTGATAGTTTGTCACTGCTGTAATTAATTTAGTTTTATATATTAGTTTTCATTTAGTTTTAAATAGCGCAAAATCACAAGGACGGTATCTTATACAGTAAACACTCTATAATCCATCTAATAATCCAGTCACCAATCAAACGACCCCCTATGAGTAAGCACTTGGTGACAGTGGAAAGGAAAAAAAAAGTGTTTAAATGGAGCCGCTCTTTTTTTTAAAAAAAGAGAACGTTTTTATTTTATTTAGCAACAAATTTCCTTTTTAAAAAAAATAATTTTTCTTCAAGGAAACTTCCTGGTAGGAAGTGTTGGACCTTTAGACAAAACCTCAGTGATAGTTTCTGCGTGTCCTCTCTGATCTGTTAAAAGCACAAGTCAGGTGACGCTCAGCATATTTAAAGTATTTCTTCAGCCAGGTTTTTGTTTTTTTTCCTCTCAGATGAGTTATTTTTAGGCTCATCTGGGATCTGCTGTGTTTTCCATCTATTGCACTACTGAGGTTTACATGACGAGGTTTCCATCTTCAGCGCAACTGTTTGAGGACGCTGTCACTCTGATCTCCTCGTGTATATTTTTTATAATTATTATTTTTTTTTTTTATCCGTGTCATTCTGCTCTTTGCTCTTATAAAAACAGGATTTCAAAGGAACTATGAGTTATTTTTACTGGCTATAAGGTTGAAGTTTGTTTTGTTTCTGTGCTTGAGGTCGAGAGCAAAGACCTGAATTAACGCTGTATTAACGCACATCCACCAAACTGTTGTGTAATCCTGCATGCAAGCTGATGATTTTTTAATCATGTATCTGATGGAAATGAGATGTTTTTAAGTGTGGCATGCTTCGTGTGCAGACTTTGTCTGAGTGCAGTTGAAAGACAGTTCACTGTATGAATGTATGATGTGCCTTGTTCTGCCTATAACATGACACTCAGTCTTCTTTTTCACAAAGCTACATGAGTTAAACATTAACAGGAAAACATGTTGAGAATGTAAAGACATTTATAAAACATTTATTACGTGAAAAAGTCGATTGTATGCCTGGTTTGTTCGAAATAGAGACTTATTGACGGAAGTTGAAGGGTTATTATTAGTTATGGATAAGGGTATTTTCTTTATGGAAGCCGATTACTTCATGTTTTAGTATAAAGATTTGTACTTTGATTGGGTTTTTTTGTTTTGGTTTGGTTTTTTGGGGGGGGGGATTTTCTGTATCCCATTGAAGGATTGTTTGGCTGAAATGACTCCGCAGCACTGTCTTTCTGCATCTTAAGTCAGAATCTTTGTAGCTAAAGATAAAATTATTAGCTGTTTGATGAACTTTTAAGGTTTCATAACACAAAACCTTTAAAATGTTGAGTGTTTATTTTCCTTATTGGTGCATGTAGATGTGAAAATGAATGTTTGGCAGAAATGGAGAAGAGGATTCTGGCACAACTTAATACTTCCAAGGTGTCCCAATGAGAACATGAAGTCTGAAGAGGTTAAAGATCCAGCAACAGTTGTAGGATTAAGAGCAGCTTTGTTTCAGCCTTTGGCCTGTACCAGGCCAGTGAAGTCCAACAGTTTTCCTTCATATGAAAACTGTTCTTGGAGCTGTAACCTCCAGTTTTCACTGCAGTGCTGTGAAAAAACGTTCACTCTTATTGCTTCTATAGGAAGGTAAAGGTAAGTCTGCTAGAAGCAATTAGTACTTTATCATTGTCATCAATAGTTATACTTGGGTTGGGGGGTATAACAAATTTGAATGTTATATTTTACAATATTAAATATATTAATATTAAATATTATATTTTATTAAATAAATTGCACTCTGGAAATACCATGAATAACAGTGCACTACCTTCCCGAGATAACATTAGCAGAGCAAACTTGACAAAGCTACCTCCCGATTGACAGCAAGCTGATGGCTCAGTTACACAAGTAAAAATAGGACAGCAACCTCCTGGAATCTGTTGGTGATTGTTGTGAATTTTTCCACGTGCTGCGACTGATCGTAACTTGTGACTAAATGGTTGCCCAGATCTTGAAGGTGTTGCACTTTTGATTGCACGGATCATCTGATAGGAGTCAACCTTTTTGCAAAAGGTCTTACTTGGACTGACTGCAGTCACTTGGAGAAATTGACAAAGGTTTGAAAGTAATTATTTTCTACCCTACAAATGTAGACAGATTGCCAGCATGTTTAAACAGATATTGACAATATTTTACTTAAACTACATAATTTCAAGTAAAAGAAAATGTGATAAATCACAATATATGTTATTGCAAAACACAAAATGTTAAAAATCTTAATACCATCGTATCATGAGCAAAGTATGGTGATAGTATCATTTTACTACAAATAAATTTCCACAAAAGTTGGGCTGCTGTGTAAAATGTTCATAAAGACTGAGTGCAATGATTTGCAGACGTCAGGAACCCATACTTTAGTCAAAATAGAACATTAAAAAATGTTCCAATGTTTAAACGGTGTGAGACACTGTGCCATTTTAAGGGGACCAAAACAAGGTCACTTTGAAATGGAAACAACACAGTTAAAAAAAAAATACTTGGGACTGGGACGCGTTTACCACTTGTTTACAATATCCACAGCTACACTGTGGGTTGTGTATTAATGACGTGGTTAATTATTTTGATTTCAATTTTTGAGGTGTCCTTGGGTGAAATGCTGAACCCCGAATCTTCACAGAGTCCCAAAAAATGAAAATATTTCGTGTTAATCAGTATCTGAATCATCACCTCCCACATTGCAGCACATCTTCCCTCACTACCAGCCTCTCCTCAGGTTTTATAATCTAAAAGAAGCGTGTGCAGGCTGTTCCTCCTTACTGCCTTTATGGTGTGATTCATTCTCACTAGCAACAAGTATTCAGTTTCTCTTAGGCCTTTTTCTTATTCCCTTCACAGAGTCGTGCTGCAGGTTTTCCTTCTAAAACACTGTAGCTGTTATTGCAGTGTATCAGTGTGCGGTCACGTGGGGGTTCGACTACAATACCTCGACACTGAGGACCCTTCAGGCTGCCACCGCTGCCCGTCTAACCTGAATAGCTCATGGGCAGTGCGACTTAAATCCTGATGCTTGATTGTCTCCTTTGGATGAAATTACAGCTTTATCCAGGGTCAAAGAGAATCATATTCTTTGCTGCTTTTCTCTTCACCAGCACTGTAAAAATGCAGCGATCCAGTCTCCAGGTGGAAAAAGAAACAACAGCAATTATCTAATTAAATGTATCTGGTTGCTTGCAGAGCTTTGTGTGGTTTTTGTCTTTCTGGTGAGCATCAGTCAAAGCTGGCGTCACAACAGCCGAGGATGTGAGCGCCTGTGAGAGAGGAAAGTGAGCATTTTAAACCAGAAGTGTTTTCCTTGTTTTTGTTTTTAATTTGATGTTATTTAATATCAGAAACCATGTGATACGAGTACAGTAGAGCTTACTTACAGGGACCTGTTTGCCTTGTTTTATTCTTATTTAGAATTCAGGTTATTCTGCAAAAAGTGGTAAAAAATGTGAGTTGAAACTTGTCAGATTCATTTTTCCTGCCTTTATCTAAGTACTAACTGAACAGATATCACCTTTGGTTTTGGAAAACTGACAAAGGTTTGTTTACACACCAGAAGACTGACAAACGATAGACAAAACTTACCTAAATTCCCAGGGGGAGGGACAAATGCCTTTGGAGGTTGCATCCATCCAATGTAAAAGTCTGCCAAATAAAAAAGATGTTGAGCTATTTGCTGAGGTGACAGATGAAAGTATCTTAGTTCTTGGCGCGAACTCACTACTGCAACCATGCTGTGCCTCATGCATGTATGGAAACCCTTATGCTTGAAGGTGGAAGGTGCATTATGGACAAAGTGCGAGTTCAATAACAGAACACCATTTGTGTTCAGGCCTGGCACGCTGTTCCTCCCAGTCAAACCCTTTGAGGTCACAGTTTCATCGCCCACGTGAGAGTTGAAGTGCCCCTAAATGGACAATGCAGTATCCAGATGGGGCACTTTCCGAGCTCAGTCTCCTTCCACACCCAAGAGATGATATTATACAGCCACTTGGGATTGGACCATCAGGGCCTCAGCCACTGAGAGCACTCTGAGTCCCCACTGAATAGGTCTTCATTTGACTCTTGGGAGACTGAGAGATGGGTTGGGGCTGCATTGTGTTGGTATGGTGTGGTGAAGAGACAGCTGAGTGTAGAAACCCTAGAAACCCAGCTGTAAGTTTACCCACTGATCTACACCCCTACCCTCACCTGTGGTCACAAGCATACGTTAGTGATTGAAAGAATGAGATTGGGTTTGCAAGTGGCTTCCATGAAGGGTGGCAGGCTGTTGCCTTATAGATGGGATGAGGAGTTCTGTCATCCCATCTATAAGAGTAGAGCCACTATTGCTCCACATCAAAAGGAGTCAGTTGAGGTGTTTTGGGCATCTGACTCAGATGCCTTCTGCGTGAAGTGTTCCAGGCATACACTACAATGAAGAGGCCCTGGGGTAGACCCAGGAAATGCTTGCCTGGGAAACCCTTGGTGTTCACCTCAATAACCTGTAGAAGGTAGCCAGGGAGTTGGAGGTTTGCACTTCTCTGTTTAGGCTAATGTCCCCACAACCCAGCGCTGGATATGTTGAAGAAAATGGATGGATGGTCTTTATCTGGCTTCTCAACAAAGGCCTACTTGCTTTGGGAGATTTTGTAAGGGTTAATACACCTTTGACAACGTAGCTGTTGGGATGACTACTAGGGCATAGGCCAGGTCAGGTGTTTTATTCATATCCTGCCAGGGGAAGGCCTCAGGGCAGACCCAGGACCCACTGGAGACATTATATCTTTTGCCTACCTTGGGAACACCTTTGTTTCCTCCTGGTGGGGCTGGAGGAGGTGGCCGGGGAAGAGAGGTCTGGGCTATTTCATCCCCGACTTGCAAGACCCAGAAGAACAGCAGAAAATAAATGGCTGGATATATTTTGGTGAACACATTTAGTAACTTACTTTGCTCTAGTCTTCATGTCTTTCATGCATGCCGTGCAATTAATTAGTGACTTTTTTATTTTAGGATTGAAGCAGTTCAGTTTGCCTTTTTTTTAGTTTTCATGATAAGCTAAGCTAAGTAGTAGCTGGCTATAGCTTCATATTGTACATGGATGGAAGAACAATTCTCTCACAATTCTTTTATTTATATGGTAGGTTTTCAGAAGAATTTAGTCACATAACAGGGTGTTCCACAACAGACTATTGAAAATGTACACATTCTGTAACTCCTTGTTCAAAAACATACCGACTTCTGAATTCCAGTGACAACTGAGAACAAAGCTCTCATGTTAAGCTCCAGAGCAGCAGCTGAAAGTACCAGATGGTGACATTTTTACTTTTAGGAACACCTCACGGCAGACCTATGTTGTTAAATGTTGCACCCCTTCTGTAACATCTCCGTAGCTTATGGATATTTCTAACCAAGAGTTCATTCAGTTAAAAAAAGAAGTGCTTTTCTCCCAAGTGTTACTTTTCACTCTGCGGCTGTAAAACATTGGGTGAACTTGGACCAAGCCAAAACGTCCTCACAGAGGCTGAAGTACACGACCACACACACACACACACACACACACACACACACACACACACACACACACACACACACACACACACACACACACGCGCATTAACCTTCATGCAGTCGGCTCCTGCAAACTGGGTGAAAAACAGCCTTTTCTCCTGAAAGGTCACAGCCAGATTTGAGTGACAGCTTTAAGTCCTGCGCTCATATTACAATCTGCAGCCGAGACGTCTTCATGGGAAAGGCCGCGAGTACGGGGAAGCAATTAATTGTAATGAATAATGGGACAAATCTGGTTGGCATATGACCACTAATGCTCCTTTTTTCTCCGGAGGGTTAGGACGCTGATGCCAGCCACACCGTAGCGTCCGCCTGCACGCTAATTGAAAATGTGTGGAGGATGTCAAGGGATGGTGTCAACTACTGCCTTCTGCTTAATTCAAAAGAAGATGAGGTTTTTTTATGCCCTCTTGTTTTTTAGTAAACTTTAAAATAGCATAGATTGGGATTATTTTTTAAATGATGAGGTCATAAAATTAAATAAAAGAACAAGTCACCAAATTAATAAATAGCAAAAAGGTGTTTGAATGTCATTTAATGGACTGAATGTCTTCGAAAAATGCTTGTGCTGATATTTTGCATCAGGATGATGCGGTTTGAAAGTCTGCAGCCTGTGAAGAAATATGAAATCCACACATATTGGACAAAAAAAGTTAAATTCAAAGAAAAAAAACTGAAAGAGTGGAAGAGTCAGCATTTATCATCAATGAAATGAAAACTTAAACTATAGAAATTATTTTAAAATTCCACTACAACTACAATTACAGTCGCTTAAAAGTAAATCATGCAGATCATAAGAATTAGCTGTGGTCCTGTCCAGCAAAATCAAAAAAAGGCAAATAAAAAAAACCAAACAAACAAAAACACCCAGAACATAATATTATAAACAAACAACAGCTTGCCCACCCCGATGGGGTTTTTATTGTCGCCGGCGACTTTAACAAAGCGTGCCTAAAGACTGTGCTTCCTAAATTTGTCCAGTTCGTGGACTTTGCTACGAGAGGAGAACACACTTTGGACCATGTCTATTCAAACATCAGGCATGCTTTCAGAGCGACACCCCTCCCCCACCTGGCTGGATCTGACCACCTCTGCATGTCCCTCACCCCCACCTACACCCCCCTGCTGAGAAAAACAAAGCCCCAGACAAAGACAATAAAAACCTGGCCTGAAGGAGCCCTTTCTCAACTGCAGGACTGCTTCTCAACAACTGTATGGGATTTATTCTCCAGCCACAACCTCCAGGAGTACACGGACACTGTACTCTCGTACATCAGGAACTGTGTTGACAATGTCACCGTCAACAAAAGGGTCAGGGTGTTTCCAAATCAAAAACCCTGGATGAATAGCGAAGTGCAATCCCTCCTAAAAAGCCGCAACACTGCCTTCAAGTCAGGGGACAGGGCTGCGTATAGGGCGGCCAGGGCAGACCTGAGTAGAGGCATCAGGAAAGCTAAGGCTGCCTATAGGAGGAGGATTGAAGATCACTTTGCTGACAACGACCCCAGAAAAATGTGGCAGGGGATCAATCACATTACCAACTACAGAAGCAATAACCAGGCAACATCTAGGACTGATGCCTCACTGGCTGAGGATCTAAACCGTTTCTTCGCCCGCTTTGAGACGACCAAGCCCTCAGCTGCCACACCACTTCCACCCGCCCCCAGCACTGGCACACTAACACTTAGGGAGCACCAAGTGAGGTGTGTTCTAAGGTCAGTGAATCCCAGGAAGGCGGCAGGTCCTGATGGAATACATGGAAAGGTTCTCAGAGCATGTGCTGACGAACTGACCGGAGTCTTCACTAAAATCTTCAACCTTTCCTTGTCATCAAACACCGTCCCGCCCTGCCTCAAAACCTCCACCATCATCCCCATCGCCAAGAAGACAGCTGTGGCCAGCCCAAATGACTACAGGCCTGTTGCACTTACGCCTGTAGTGATGAAGTGCTTTGAGAGACTGGTCTGTCAGCACATCAGGGCCGGTCTGCCTCCCACTCTGGACCCCCACCAATTTGCCTACAGGACAAATCGTTCCACCGAGGACGCCATCACCATAGCGCTCCACACTGCGCTGAGTCACCTGGAGCACCGAGGAAGCTATGTGAGAATGCTCTTTCTGGACTTCAGCTCAGCATTCAATCATATCATCCCGGAGATCCTGGTCCAGAAACTGTCTCACCTGGGACTCTCCACCCCCATCTGCCTCTGGATCAAGGACTTCCTGACAAATAGACCACAGTCTGTCAGACTCGGCCCCCACCGGTCCAGCACCATCACACTCAGCACCGGGTCTCCACAAGGATGTGTTTTGAGTCCCCTCCTGTTTACGCTCTACACATCCGACTGCTCCCCTACCCATCTCTCAAACACCATCATAAAGTTCGCGGATGACACCACAGTGGTTGGACTCATCTCAAGGGGGGATGAGTCGGACTACAGAGATGAGGTCAACAGACTGACTGAGTGGTGTTCAGTTAACAACCTCCAACTGAACACCACGAAAACTAAAGAACTTATCTTGGACTTCAGGAAGGGCAGAGCAGACCCGGCCCCACTTTACATTCACGGGAGCTGTGTGGAGAGGGTACACTCCATGAGGTTTCTGGGCGTGCAGATATCTGATGACCTCTCCTGGACTGCAAATACTACAGCGGTGGTTAAAAAGGCCCAGCAGCGTCTCCACTTTCTGAGAGTGCTCAGGAGGAACAACCTGGAGGAGAGGCTGCTGGTGACATTTTACAGAGCCACCATAGAGAGCATCCTAACGTACGGCATAACAACATGGTATGCAGGGTGCTCAGCTGCAGACAGGAAAGTACTGCAGAGGGTCATCAACACAGCCCAGAAGATCACTGGCTGCTCTCTGCCCAGCCTGGAGGTCACTGCAAACTCTCGGTACCTCAGCAGAGTTGGCAATATCATCAAGGACCACTCTCACCCCAGCAACCAACTGTTTGAACTATTACCGTCAGGCCGACGGTACAGGTCACATAAAACCAGGACAAACAGATTCAGGGATAGCTTCTTTCCCAGAGCTATCACCGTAGTAAATAAGCACAAAAACAATTGAACCTATTCCATACCGTCACTGTCATTATATTATGCTGCTATTCATACTGTCATTATATTAATGCTGCTATCCTGTATATATTGTACATACTATTGTTTGAGTACTTACGATTGTTTTTTTTGTACTTTTTATATTTTACATTTATATTTATTATTGAAACTTGCACCAAGGGAGTGGCACTCCAATTTCGTTGTACTCTGTACAATGACAATAAAGGCTATTCTATTCTATTCTATTATATTAGGTAATAATTTTGAGTTTAATGCAACTTAAATATATAAAATCAAGGGTTTATTTATTCAAATGATTAATTGTTAAGGAAAATATGGTTGGTGAAAACTGACTGTATACCAGTCAAGTCAGAATAGATTCCATTAAATTAAATATTTTGCATTCTACTTATGTTTATATGTAACATAATTACACATAAAATGTAATTAAATTACTTAAAGTCAATATCCTTTTGAGAGCAGTCACTTCAAGGTGCTGTATATTAGGGTAAGGTAAAGACCCAAAATATTAAAAAGAAACCCCAACATTACACAACTCTCTTTGAGCAAGCATTTGGTGACAGCGGGGAGGAAAAACTCCCTTTTAACAGGAGGAAACCTCCTTCAGAAACAGGCTCAGGGAGGATGGCCATCTGCCATAGAAAGGACAATTAAACTTTGAACAATGAGTTAACGTTAATGTTTGTTCTTGTTCTTCTGCGGGGCTCCAGATAAAACTGGGAGCATTTTAGAAGCAGTAGTCTGGGTGGGGTCTTTTATTTTGAAAATTGGCCTTATTCTTTATGCTGTTTAGACAGCTTCATGTGTCTTCTCAGAAAATAGAATCAGTGCCGTCTTAAATGACACAGACCAGGTGGACACTTCTGGGATGCTTCTTAATGCAAGTCTCGTATTGAACGTGTGTGATCAGCTGGGCCCATCTGATGTGATCTGAAATGACCTGTGATTGGTCAGCGTCTCCTATCATGAGCTAGCGTTTTCAGAACCTTACAAAAAGGTGCAGAGTCCCCATCTTTGAAGCAATCATTTAAAAGACAAAAAGATCTCAAGTTGCGCATCATTGCACAGGATGGCAACAGCTGTGCTCCCCAGCTGCTGTTTGCTTGTTTTTTTGTGGCATTTTTGCCTTTATTAGATAGTTGAACAGTGAAGATAGACAGGAGAGTGGGGAAGAGAGTGCGCAGGAAAACATTCAGCAATGGACCACAGGTCACACTCAAAGCTAGGCCGCTGCTCTCCGGCTAAGCTAAACTACAACCCCCCAGCAACTGTTTTTCCAAGTGTGACTGTATCATAGCTTTACACTAGGGCTTCATGAGCAGTGTTACACTGCACGGCCTACACACAGACATAATAGTGCATTTACAGGATTTTCTTTCAGGCGATTTTGAAAGGAAACTTGTCAGGTCAGTTCTTCAGGTAAAAATATGGCCACTTTTGTGACCCTCTAAAGTCAGGCTTTAGGATCAGCTTACCTCACTTACCCACAAACTTTTCTTTGTAGTATGTTTCTCAGCTGGCGAGACCACTTGAGTTTAAACATGCTGAAAGGTTATGGATGTTTTTTGTCACATTAACTCACAAATTCCCTATTTTAAATAGAAAACTTTACATTAAGTGTATCTCATTTACTTTTTCAATTACTTGATTTTATTTCTATTTATTTTACTAGTTTCCCTCTAGTAAATAAAACTTAAAAACAAAACAATAGTTTGTCTTTGCTGTAGGTTCCAGCAAGTAAACTGATATTTTCTTTCTGTAATTTATTAAATGAGGATATAAAGTGGATGTTTCACATCTTTTAAAGCTTGATATTAGATGTTATGACATCATGCGTGTGCTTGACAGGCTTTTCTGGGTTTATTTTAATCACATTTGCCATAATCCGGCCTCATCATGCATATGATAGCAGTGTTAGCATCTATTCAGTCCCACGAGCTTGAGCGCCAGTGTCAGTAATGAGAAATTTCTAAGTGGGAATTATCAGCTATTCGCCCAGTTTGCACAAACAAGTTTCAAAATAATGCCCTTTTGATGAGTTTTAATTAGAGTGCACCGGGACCAGAGGGCCCCACAATGACCCGCCAGGGCTTTAATAATTATGGTAAGAAAGGAGATAATTAACTGATGGCTGGAGAAATTAATCACATCGACCACTTGTGAGGAAGGAAAAGTTCAATTATTGATATGAGAGGGCAGGTCTGACTAATTTAATATATTGTTATTTAACATTTTTTTGATGTACAGCTGATTGCAAGTGGAAGTCGTTAAACCTGAGGTTGTTTTTGAAATGCGGATGCACTAAAATGACTACCTGCAGTCGCTGATTGATTCTCCAGGGCGCTCTTGGTGACTTTTAGGGGCGTCCGAAAGTGAAAAACCTTCATTTAATGGGGGAAATAATGGTTCAGACCTTTCGGGGGCCACTCTTGAACCTTCTCCCATTGAACAAAAGGTGTCCTGACATTTACCTGGGTCATTGGCAGGCTTTGTGCCTCGCAGCGTGCAGACGGGAAGTTCTTTTAGCTGCGTTTCAATGGATACCTGCCAGTCAGCCGAGAATCTCAACTCCACAATCATTCTGAAGCCGAAAGGAGAAGAGGAACATTAACATCAATAAAGAAAAAAAAAATCCCTTCTTCTCAAACAAGGCTTTTTTGTTTCAAAGAGCCACCGATTGGCATGACCAAATATCTCAATGAGAGGAATGTGCACTGCAGTTTAGTGATGCTGGCTACTTCTGATTCCTCCTACGCAAGTGAAAATTGAGCAGTGTCTTTATGAAGAGTTTCCTAATCTTTTGCCTTCCTCAGACTGTGTCCATGATGTGTTTCTCCCTGGCAACAATGCCTCCTTTCACGTTGGACTCGGCACAGTGAGTCATTCAGCTGAATGTCCCTGGCTCTGAATGATTTTGAGTGGGCTGACCAAATGTGTTGGGAGATTCAACACTGAAACAGCTCTTTCTCTCTGAGAGACTGGATGCTTCACTGTCATTTTAGACATATTTTGTTAGAGTTCTGCAAGGCTTTCATGGAGGCATGCAAGGTCAAAATGTTATAAGACTCCCAGGAGAGTTGTGGTTTCAATCCAGTAACACTTCCTGTTGCTGGACGTTTAAGTTTTAACTCTTTCCTCAAGAGGTTCAGGACTAAATATTTTGACCGGTAGAACATTGGTCGGCTTTATTTTCTTTACTAAATGTCTCTGACGGTGAAAAAAATATAGAGATTTGATAAATATTAAGGCAAAATAAATAAATACAAAGACTTCTTCAAAAGTATGTCTGACAGTTTGCTGAGATGGCTTTGCCAGGTAAGGCCCTGCTCTGGAGCTTGTGGGTTTTAATTCTTCTGTGCGTCAATGAGTTTTAGGCAAAACACATCATGAAGACTGAAGAGCTGGAAGAAACTAATTTGAAGTAATTGTATAAATGAATCTAGCAGTTAAAGAAATGCCTGTTAGATTCTGGTCTTATAGACCTTATAGAAACTTGGAGTTTGGATGTTTGTGAGTTTCATCCTCTCAAACTCAGACCAGTAAAAGTCCCATTTCTGTCAGTATAAAGAAGTTTAACAACACATTTAATCCTTGAGGTCACCCTTAATATGAGGGAAAAAGAGCAATTTCCACAACACATCTCAGTGTTTTCTACATGATAAACAAATGTTGGAGTAAACGAAAGAAATCTGGCGGCACAACTCTTTAATTGGAAGAAAACATGTGTAAAATTGCACATTACAGTTAAGTGTATAAGCGTGTACAATGGATACTGTGCAGTCTCTACACAGTGTATCCATTGGGCAAGCTAATGTGTGCTGGTTCTGGAATATTTTAGCCTATTTATATGATCATCTGACTGGTGGCATGACAGATTGTTAATTTGATCTTTAATTTCACTTCAGCTTGAGAAACATGTGAGGGTATCTTACCGAATTTTAATTGGATGGAATAAAATAATTTAAAAAATACATATCTGGTCAGGATATGTGTGGGTCGAGCGTACTGTAGAGAACATTCGAACACCTTTTAAAGGCAAACCTTAATGACTTCTTTAAATGTCAGTGTGGAGGGTGCTGTTATGTATGTCTGATTAAAATCTCATTAACTGAGAATGAATCCCTGGCACCGGCAGGAAAGTGGATGTTTTTTTTTCCCTTTTAAAGAGGAAATGTGATGGGAGAGTCAGTACAACATTAAAGAAGAGGATTTATCCACAGTCAATGATTCAGTCAGCAGCGCTTGATCGATCCTGTTCCCTCGCTCCTCTGCCTCAGTATTACCACAGACTTGTCGCAGACTCCCTCAGAGCATCAAAGAGGATGACGAGCCCCGGGCAAGCCGTGATATTTCAGACTGTTGGTGAAGACGACCTGCCCTTTACCTCCGCAGTCACTGAGGATTCCTCCACTCCTGTCTTTTTGTTTTTAGGAAGAGAGGACAAAACATTTCAGGAACATATTTCACTTTTAACTCAGAAGGTCGACACGTGCCTGAGGTGGAAGCCCTTCCTTCCTGTGACCTCTGACCCGGAAAGCCTTACAGCTGCAAATCACGCTCTGTGTGAGGTGAATTAGTGACATTTCCCTTTATTCAAATGAAGCAGAAATATACGCTTACTTCTGAATGATATGCAGACCTTGCCTCTCGTTAACTGCAGGCCAGGTTCTGATGGTGTTGTTCATCTGCTAACGTGTGAAGAATGGGATGAATAATCCTCTGAAAAGAGGATAGTATTAAGCAAAACTCTTTTTGCTTTGAAAAATAGATGTTTTTAGATTCATAATCAGTGAAGTCACTGAAATCTTAGAGAAAAAAACTTTCTCAGATTCTCCATGCATCAGAGCAATCCAGTACAATAATAGCATTAAAACAAACAAAGAAAAAAAAAGCTCATTTTAAATCTATGATCTCGTCTTAGATGCTTTACCTGCACGGACAGAGATGCAGATGCACAAATACCCCTGCAGCTTGCAGAACAAAAAACTGTATGTGATGGAGTTCAGGCGCCACCTTGTGTCCAATCTGCATACAGCAGTTATCAAAATTGATATTTGTTTAAGTCCATTTATAAAACATGGCAGATAAAAGCTTCAAACTCAGTCTTAGCTCCATCAAAAGGATTTTTCTGTTTGAGCAGCAAAAGTGTCACGTGTTTGTGTGCACTGATGCAAAACCTTATTGATGTTAACATCTGCACTCCTGCAAACGGTGCCTATTGATTAGCTGGTGATCTGCTAATCATCCTAATGCACCAGTAGGCTCACACTGACAACATTTCATGTTAATTTCCTGCTTGATGAACCCATGACAGAAAATAATGGCTTTGCAGATAATAGCATTTGATGCAGTTTGATTATGTACCCTGGCCTAAAAGCTTTTTCAGAGGACCTTTCCAAAGACAGAAAGTTTGGCTTTTGGCACGAGAAAATTCACTAAGTGTCCATATTGTGCATAATGGCAATGAGATGTCATCTATCCAGATATATTATAGGCTTTAAACTCAATATACTGCAACCAGTATACTGAGAATACATCATCCATCCCAAAATATGGCTTACTCTTATGAGGTTACTTGTCATTGGTTGGCTGTATTGCACAAACCAATAAGAATTCAGATCCACTGGGAACAAGGATCAGGTCATTTCTGTGTGCGAGTTTCACTAAAAACTGAACAGTTCTGCAGCAGGAGAACAAACAGCTACAACAGCTGGTTGTGTTGTAGATGTTTACTAAACTTACATTTTTTTAAACAAATTTAGACATAAAGAAACGTCTTTCTAAAAGTGCCCAGAGGACAACGTCCAGGGATGTCTGGTGTTCAGAGAGTACCTCTAATTGCTTCACATTTTGTTTTCTGTTGGCAAACGCAACTGCAAATGGTTTTCTACCTAGAGTTGATGTTGCTAATGTTGTGATTTACCAGACACTTTATTGGGTACACTGGTTTGGCCTTTCATGATTAGAATTTGATGTTCAACCACATCCCAAATGTGCTCAATGGGATAGAGATCTGGTGACTGTGGAGGCCATTTGAGTACAGAGAACTCATTGTCATGTTCAAGAAACTAGTTTGAGATGATCTAAGCTTTGTGACATGGCGTGTTATCAGAAGATGGTAAACTGTGGTCATAAAGGGATGGACATGGTCAGTAACAATGCTCTAAGCTGTGGTGTTTAAATTATGCTCAGTTGGTACTAAGGGGCCCAAAGTGTACCAAGAAAATATCCCCCACATCATGACACCACCAGCAGCCTGAACGGTTAGTACAAGACAGAATGGATCCATGCTTTCATGTTGTTACACCAAATTTTGACTCAACCATCTGAACGTTGTAGCAGAAATTGAGAATCATCAGACCAGGCAACATTTTTCAAATCTTCTACTGTCCAGCTCTGTTTGAGCTTATGTTCAGTAAGTCATTTTGACCATGTCTACATGCCCTGAGTTGCTTGCACTTGATTGGCTAATTAGAAATTTTAATGCTTAATGAGCTGTTTATCAGACATGCATAATGAAGTGGCCATTGAGTGTAAGTTAAGCTGTAAAAATAGGTGTTTTTGAGGGACAGACAAGGTTTAGAGCTGTACTTTTAAGTGGCTCAGATAGAAATAAAACCTTTTAACAAAATCCGAAACAACAAGAGAAGCTGCTGGAAACTTCAGGTGATATATCTTGAGAGTTGTTCACATCATTTCTGCTTTTAGAAACTCTGAGAAAACAAAAAGCTTAAACTTAATTTAAAAGGCGATCACACAATTTCAATGATTTAATTAAACTAATTATGAATTGTTTTACAATGTAAATTCCCCACTACCACCTCCTACATTCAAATGCTTCTGTGAATTACCTTTACAATCACCTTCAGCCTATGTACAGATTTGAATTGCGATGCTAAATTACCGAACATGAAAGTAATGTGAATTAATCCCATTAAATAACCATCCAGACAGGATTTCAAACGTGTGGTTCTACAGCGGGTAAAAAGAAAAAGGGATGAGCTGAACACCCGAGATGAAAGAATGTCTGCTGAAAATGAATGAGTCTGAGGCGAGTGGGACTTGGCACACGGTCGGGCCGACATGCTGGCAAATATTCACACTTCAGTCTTTGACATCAGAGAGAAGAAAACGGGAGATTAGTTTGGCCGCACTTCAGATGAGTCCAGCTTCCTTCCAGCTGTTTCTGAGCCCCCCGAGTCTCTGGCCACTAGAGAGCAGCAGCCGTCCACGGTCTCCGCAGCACGGCTCCTCGCTCTCATTTCAGTCTGATTTGCATGGAGTGGTTCCTTACTCGGCCCATATTTTACAATAGATTGGACTCTGAGTTTGTAAATCCTCCTCGCTTGTCCAAGAGGCTCCGATCCGGCACCCGCATCTCAGACCCTGATGATGCTGATGGAGGAGGAGGCCCTGTGCAGCTGAAAGAGAAGGAGCACACCATGAGACGTGAATCACAGACCACAGCATGTCATGCATGTCAGAGATTTACTTGCCAATCAATGAGCGAGGGTGAGCAGAGAACTAACTGCTCCCAGGAGCTTTTTATTTAAAGACTATCCTATTTAAAGTAGGATGCTTTTATTTTGAATCCATCATTAGGCTTTGGTATTTAAATCTCTGCAGAAATCTGTGTGTGCACATATATCCCCAGGAAAGTAGACAAAGCCCTAAATGAATTATTTTTTTTAAAGGATTAAACTCACGAGAAGTAGCTAATAAACTGTAAGGACACTTAAAAGCTGCAGAAATGCCAATAAGAAAAGACTAAATTAAGATAAGAGTGGTGTTTTTATAATTAAATTAACCATTAAATCCAGCCAGTGCAGTTTCAGCTCCGTAAACGCTCAAAGTAACGCTGCCTTTCTCTCACTTTGACACCACTGGAAGCCGTCCTGTATGAATAAACAGTGCGAGCTGCGCGCGGTGGGCGGTCAATTGACCCGTACATCGCGAGCAGTGAAGTCACAGGTTCTCGCAGCGAGAGAGGCCAATTAGAACGGGAAGTGTGAATTAACTTCCGACAGACAGATGCCCTGCCAAAATGTTCCGGGACATTCTCTCCACAAACACTCTTTGATACATATAGACAGGCGATGGATTAAAGGAAAAGATTTTAAAACAGAGCGCAGCAGAGGACAGAAATCTGTAAACTCCACATTTATGATTTGGAGTCACACAGGCTGTCGCTCACTTCAAACTTACCATGCCACATAGAAGCTTTTAAAGGACTCAGTGGCATTGCATCTAAATGCACTGGCTGACCATGGTTCATTTTGTGAAGGGCCGTATTTTAATCCAAGCTGTGAACCTTTCCCAAACCAAACTGACTGTCTCCGTCACATTAAAGTAAAAACAGCATGTCAACCTCTTTGCGACCAGAAAATTGAACTAGAAAACTAGAAAAGCTGGTGATTGCACTGCATTTTTTCATGATCGAGTGCTGCAAGTAGTTGCGACACCAAAAGCATGAACACTTTTGATTGCCTGGAGGGAGGCAACCTGTCTTGAAACAGACTGCAATCACTCTGAGACCACTTGGCAAAAGTTTGCAAATGATCCTAAACGCAAATTCAGAAACACAGATTTCCAGCATTCAATCAATCTAAGTCAGTCTGCACCAAATGAGCATGAATCTCTGTGCAACATGAGACTCAACTTAACTAGTACTCCCCCTTGTAAAAGCAAGGCTGCTGAGCACCAAGATCATTTTGCAGTTAAATGAGTCATGAGAGCGTCTGCTTCGCGAAAATCCGCTGGCAATGAGTCTTTCACATCGCTGTGGAGGAATTTTGTCCCACTCTTCTTTGCAGAATTGTTTTAATTCAGACACATTGGAGGGTTTCCAGCATGAACGACCTGTTTAAGGTCAGTGCAAAGCATTGCAATCTAATTTAAATCCAGAGTTTGACTTCACTCCAAAAACATTTTGTTTATTTCTGCTGGTGTGTCTCTGATCATTGTCCTGATGCATAACCCAAGTGCTCTTGAGCTTCAGGTCTTGAACTGATGGTTGGACATTCTCCTTCACGATTATCTGGTAGAGAGCAGAATTCATGGTTCTATCAGTTACAGCAAGTCGTCCTGAAACAGCAAAGCAGCCCCATCACACTACCACCACCATGTTTGACTGTTGCTGTGATGTTCTTTTTATGAAATGCTGTTAGTTTTATGTCAGATGTAACAGGACTTGAACCTTCCAGAAAGTTCAGCTTTTGTCTCGTCAGTCCACAGAATATTTTCTTGGGGATCATCAAGATGTTTTTGGTAAATGTGATACAAGCTTTTGTGATCTTTTTGGTCAGCAGTGGTTTTCTCCATTTTTGTCCAGTCTCTGTTTTATTGTTGAATCATGAACTCTGACCTTAACTGACACAAGTGAGTCATGCAGTTCTTTCAATGTTGTTGTGGTTCTTTTGTGGCCTCCTGGATGAGCCATCGAAGCTGTTGGAGTAATTTTGGTTGGCTGGTCACTCCTGGGAAGCTTCACCGCTGTTCCAAGTTTCCTGCATGTGTGGATAATGACTCTCACTGTGGTTCACTGGAGTCCCAAAGACTCAGAAATGACTTTTTAACCCTTTCCAGACTGATAAATGTCACTGACTTAATACATGATTTAATAAAGGGGGCAGTTACTTTTTCACAGCACCGGGATTCAGGCTGCTGGATAGTTCCTTATTCTATTAACGCACATAATCTGTGTCCTCTGTTTCCTTCCTCTTAATGACCAAAGTTTTATGATTTGTTGTAACCTTCCTCTGAGAGTTTGTAATGAGGCCGTGAACGTACAGCCTCGCTTTCTCTACTCAACACCACAAGTGAAGAAATGTTCTTCTATCTGATGTTATTCTCTGCACCAGTAATCTTGCAGATGACGAAATGGGTGATAAATGAAATGTGGCCATTAGGGGGCGCTGCAACCAGGACACCTGTAGCTGGTGTGTCTAATTAAAGCTGCTCGCATGTGGAAAAACAAAAACAAATCGTCTGCCTGTTCGCTTTAACTGAGGAGATGCTCAGCAACAACTGAATGGGCGTTTGCGCTGCTCTCTGTTTTCAGCCCGGCTGTTTTATATTTAGCTGCGATGGCAGTAGCTCTAGTTGCTAGGAGATCTCTGATGCAACTACAAAGACTCTACAGAGGAAACAAAATACTCCTGGCAGCCAGGAGCGAGCGTGCATTATAGAGGAGTTCTGCAGCAAGACGAAGAGGGGAGGAAGAGGAGGAAGTTTTAGTAAATGAGTCACCCTGCTGCTGCGGACGGCTCCGTTGTGGTAGATGGGCGAGCTGCCAGCTGAGGCATTGTAGTAGGAGGAAGTGGCTCGGACCAGCGGCCGCTTGGCTTTCTCCTTGGTGCCGTTGGAGTCGTTGTCTTTGATGATGTCGTACTGCCGGCAGAAAAGGGCGATGACGGCTGGCGGTGTGGAAAGCAAAGAGAAAAGAAGTCAAAAACATCCCTCGCTTGATGAGTTTGCGGTCTCAAGCACTAGATTCAGGTCATATTAAATTAACACATGAATTTTATTGAATACATTAAGGCGGTTAACGGAGTTAGAAAGGAAAATTATTCAGAAGAGATGCTTAGAGTGTCCATTGGATGGTGTCTGTTGGTGCAAGCTGACCTGCCCACAGCAACAGCACAGTGGTGATGATCAGCAGCTCTCCAGTCTCCAGTTGTGGAGTCATACCCAGACCCTCCATCGCTGGCTCATCTGAGGACAAAGACAAGTCTGGTCAAACTCTACTCAACAGAATATACTACAGTTCTATCTTCTACCAGCAAATCCCATTAAAAAAAATAAAAAAATCTGAAAGGCTCACAGTACGTTTAATGTGGACTATTTTTAGTAGCGGATTGATCCACATTTTCTGTTGTTTTCATGGTAATAATGCAACATGTGAGTCAGTGCAACAGTGTGACTCACTGATGTGTTTTTAATGACCACCACAGTGAAGCTCTGAGGCACACAGGAGTAACATGTACGCTATGACACTTTGTAAACACAGTACTTAATGGGATTTTTCCTCCCAGATGTTTGTAGTTGCTATGGCTACTTTACAGGTATTATTTTTACTGCTACTGTTCCACCCTTATACTACAGTGCTATGCAAAAGTCTTGAGTCAACCCTTTCTTTATATCTTTCTAGGAAAATGTGATCTACTGAAACGTGCAAATATATGAGGCAAAAACAGAGTTTGTACAACTCTAATGAGTTGTGACCATCTTTATTCTTCAGGACAGTCTTAGGCAGCTGGAATAGTTCTCCAGGCTTCTTGAAGGACATTCAAAGCTCTTCTTTGGTTGTTTCTGCCTTTTGTTCCGTTCTCTGTCAGCATGATCCCACACTGCTTCGATAATGTTGAGATCCAGGCTCTGGGGAGGCTAAATCCATGGCCGATAGTGTTCCACTATGTGTTTTTCAATCGAGGTATTATTTTACTGCATTGGCATTGTGTTTAGGATCATTGTCATGGTGAAAAATGAAGCTGCTGCCAATCAGATGGTTTCCAGATGGTATTACATGATAGATCAAAAATTCATAATTCAACAATTATGACAAAGATCGCCAAGATGTCAGCCTTTCCTCCCTGTTTCCCTCCATTAATGATTGCTTCCTGACAGCCACGCTTTCACTGAGACCATTTCAATGAGGCTTCAATGAACAGTAGCTGGATCAGCTGAAGGTCCAGATGCATTTCTCGTGTCCTGTGTCTGTTAGGAGACCTGGGTCGTTGACCCAGAGTTTTGAGTTTTCATTATTGTTGAACTTTGACTTAGCCATTTTTTATCATTTCTAGTCTTTTGGTTTATTTGTTAGAGTTCTCTGTCCTATGGTTTATGTATCTGTGTTCTATAGTTGCTCTGTCTCCTCTGTCATCTTTATCCCCTTGTCAAGTCCGCGTCTCTGTATTATGTTTCCTGTTTTACTTTGAAAGTCCCTGATTTTGCTTCCCTTGTCTCGTTAGCCCTGATTTGTCCCAGCTGTGTTTCCCTCCTGCCTTCCATTCCTTGATTGCGCCCTCTGTGTATTTAAGCCCTGTGTGTTCCTCTGTCTGTGTCACGATCTAGTGTCTTATCATGCTGTGTGGTCTGCCTGTCAGCCTGTTTGGTTTTGTCGTTTTCAGTTTAGTTTTTGGTTTTTATTTTACAATAAATCTAAGTTTGAGTTTACATTCCATCTCTGTGAGTCTGCACTTTGGGTCCTCCTTACCACCACTCCTGCCTGCATACAGCCTCACCTGACAGTGTCAGGTCTTTGCTGGATTCCCCCCCCCCCTGTTTCTTAAGAACGTGACTTTTAGATAGTATTCATCTGCTGTACTTGTCCAGTTTCCTCAAAATTTTTAAGGACACAGTGCACACCATGCTGAGATATGCCAAGCTTTCAGCTATATCTCTTTGTGAATCACCTTTCTGGTGCAAAAATACTATTTTATGTCTGTCAAACTGTGTTATCTTTGATATTTTTCACAGATTCAACCAAAGAAATTGAAACAAATGGTGTGTTTTTATGATAGGTTGCTAATAACAAAGTAACTAAAGATACAAAAGAACTATGCCTTTGAAGTAAAACACAAAGACATGAGGAGTGGCTCAAGACTTTTGTATACTGAATAACGCGTACAACATTACAACTACATCATTTTATTATTATTGCCAGTGTCTGTGAAGGTTCTCAGTCATCCAGGTCAACATAGTCTAAGGAGCTTGGAAAGAAAAGCGTCTGGACTTCTTTAAGTTGCTTCAAGACGTTTCACCTCTCAACCGAGAAGCTTCTTCAGTTCTAGGGTCAAATGGTGGAGAGTCCCAGATTTTAGCCCTGTGGGAGTATCCCCCCCGAGAGGGACAAAGGACCCCCTAATGATCCTCTACCTAATCACATGAGCCAAGTTGTGAAAATAGGTGTAGCTCACAATCAGCCAGGCTTTCGTGTGGGCTCATTGTGAAACCTAGCCCCACCCTATCATGTGAGTACCTGAGTTTAGAAGGCCCAGGATGTGCGTGGGCGTTAAGGCGTCTGGGAAGGGATCTCAAAACTGAATTTTAGATAGCAGACAGTTGGTGTCGTAAAGCCCCGCCCTCTGTTCATAGATGGTTTGACTGATGGCCCTTACTATAAAGATTTGTTTTGGACTTTACGTTTCCCAATTTTGCTTTAAGTTATAAAGTTATTTTGTTATTTACATATGGCCTAATAATTATCCTTATTGCTGTTTTAGATGCTTCAAAGGATAGTTACAGATTTCTGTCAGAATCTGCAGATTATACAGTACTCTTGAGGGTACACCAGTACTGAAGGTCCAGATACACTCAACTCAAACGCTGCTCATGACATCCTTCCATCTCGTATTATTAAAGATGGGTTTAACATTATCGAGCCCTGTATTCTATCATTAATTAACCTGTCATTGTTATCGGGTTGTGTTCCGGCTGCTTTTAAACATGCTGTAGTGCAACCTATACTCAAAAAGACCTCCCTTGATCAGAATTATCTCGCTAACTTTAGACCCATTTCCAAACTCCCGTTTCTGTCTAAAATCCTAGAGAAGATTGTTCATTCCCAACTTCAAACTTATTTGGATGCAAATAATATCGAGGAAAAATTTCAGTCGGGCTTTAAGCCACGCCATAGCACGGAAACTGCATTACTGAGAGTCTTTAATGATCTTCTCTCAATTGCTGACTCAGGGCGCCCTGTGGTGTTAATTTTGCTTGATTTGTCCTCTGCTTTTGATTTGGTGGACCATAATGTCCTTTTAATGAGGCTTAAACATCTGGTGGGCATCACGGGCAGTGCCCTTAGCTGGTTTAAATCCTATCTCTCAGAAAGGTCCTTTTCTGTCACCATGGGTACCTACTCCTCCTCCATTGCCCCTGTTACCCCTGTGTCCCCCAGGGGTCTGTGTTGGGTCCCATGCTGTTCTCTTTATACTTGTTACCCTTGGGCCGAATCTTTGATAAATACAATATTTCTTTTCACTTTTATGCGGATGACATTCAAATCTATTTTGAACTGGCTGAGGATGTCACGTTGTCGTTGCAACACTTCTCCGATTGTATGAATGAAGTTAAAATCTGGCTACTGAGCAATTCCCTCATTCTAAATGATAAGAAGACTAAAATTGTAATCTTTGATACTCCCTCCTCTCAGGCTGAACTAATTGGTATTCTCAGGCCCTTTGCTGACTCCCTTTCTGACACTGTGAGGAACCTGGGTGTTGTCTTGGACAGTTCCTTCAAGTTGCACAAACATGTGTCCTCTGTAGTTAAATCGAGTTTCAATAAATTACGTCTAACCTCTAAGGCCAAGCCCTACTTACCACGTAAGGACCTGGAGAAACTTATCCATGCCTTTTATTACATCAAGGTTAGATTACTGTAATTCCCTTTACACTGGTCTCAATTCTGCCCTTGTTCACAAACTGCAGCTCGTTCAAAATGTGGCTGCGCGTCTCTTAACTGGAACTGGCAGGTTTGAGTCTATTAATCCAGTTCTTTCCGACCTGCACTGGCTCCCTATTAAATTCCGTATTGATTTTAAAATCATATTGCTCACTTTTAAAATCATAAATAACACCGTGCCCAGCTATCTTACGGATCTCCTCAGCTTTTATACCCCTGGGAGAGCGCTTAGATCAGCAGGTCAAATGCTCCTGGTGCGACCTAGATCTCGGCTCAAGACCAGAGGTGACCGCGCATTCGCCGCTTTCGCCGCTTTCGCACCCTACCTCTGGAATAACCTCCTTCTAGCTATTCGGGCGTCTGATTCAATTCAATCTTTTAAATCTCGATTAAAAACGTATTTGTTTAGCCTTGCTTTCCCCGCCTCCTAGAGCCCGCATTTTTAGTGTATTGTAACTTATCTTTTTCGCTTTATTAATGTTTATAATGTTTTAACCTTCAGCCTTTTGGGTTGTGCCTACTATGCCTGGTGTATTATTGGTTAGTTATGTCTCCCGCCTGTTAGTATATTTTATTTGTTTTTTGTATTTTGTGTTTTGTACTTGTATTTATTATTGCTCTTAACTCGTTCTGTGAAGCACTTTGGCATACAGTACCTGTGGTTTTTTAAATGTGCTATATAAATAAAATTGTATTGTATTGTACAAATAAAATGTTCACATTTCTCCAACGTTGTCTTCCCAACAGTTTCACTAACATCTACACTGGATGGCCAGGAAGCATTCACGATGTCTTCTCCGGCGCTGATAATTGGTGTCTGTCTTGTGTCAGTGACATAAGACACGGATTTAATGCGACATGACCATTCAAACAGCAGTCGCTTTCTAAAACATCAGATATGTATCGGATTCAGTAACACATATGAAAGTAGCCCAGATCGGATTTGAAAATATCGGATTTGTGCTGTTCACACTGTCATACCATGATCGGATATGGGTCGCACAGGGTCAAAAAAGTCGGATTTGATGTGCTTTCGCCTGCCATCTGAACGTAGCCATAGATGGCTTCTTTTCCTCCTATTTCAAACCATCTGTCTTCTCTGTCCAAAATTTGAACATTGGCGTCCTCAAAAGAGTGACCTTTGTCCTTTAGATGGAGATGGACCGCTGAGTCTTGTCCCGTCGAGGTGGAGCCATGCGTTTGTGAAGTGGCTGTTTGGTCTCTCCAATGTAGAGGTCTGAACATTCCTCGCTACACAGTACAGCATATACTATGTTGCTAAGTTTGTTTTTAGGAGTTTTGTCTTCGGGATGAACCAGTTTTTGTCGGTCTTAAAGTCCAGACACATTTCTTTCGAAGCTCCACAGACTATTATTGCCAGTATTTAACATGTGCATACACACCTTGAAAACTTGACTTAAAACAGCGTTTCTGAGACACCAAACTTCTGCGTACTTCATGCAACAATAAAATACCTCAGATTTGTGTCTGTGCTGCTGAAACACGGCACGTCATGTGTTTTACTTTAGGAAGCTCCCCTCTGGAGTGTGTTTATGAGCACTCACGGTGGTCCAGGACTCCGGCTGGATAATGGTCGGTCCTCTCCAGAGTCCTGAAGTGGACGGCACGGCTGGGTGGGCTGTCACCGTGCGGCCCAACGGACTGCACCTACATCCAACAAGGGGGAAAAAAGTATTTAGAGGGAATGTTAAGATATTTTTAAGCAAAGGTAGAGCCAAGCTGATGACAGCTGAGCACAAACTCTGGGTGCATTCTTACAGTGGCATTAACAAAGGACAACATTATGCAACGATGGTAAGAAACTGGCTGCCGAGGGTATATTTAGTGAGCGAGCGGTGCTTTGGCTTTTGGCCGTGATCCTGAATGATCATTGGAGGACGCTGAGTAAAAGCTTGAAAGGCAACAGAGAGAATATGAATTTAAGCTATAAGCTCATTTGGGGACATTTTCAGTCACTGGGAAAGATTATAAAATTAGGCTTTGTGTAAAAAATAAACACGTGTTAATGGTGTTTCACATTCAAATCGGGCTGCAGTGGAGTTTTGTAACAGGAAGCACTCAGTTTAATGCACACACAGGGAAATCAATCAATCACAGAGATAAAATTACATCCACACGAGGTCTCAATGTGCCACAGATGCTCTCTCCACCTACACAACACAGCCAACGGCAGTATGCAGCAAGTTTTCTGTGGAGTGTATGAAGTAAGTCCTTGAATTTAGAGTGTTTGTTCTCCTCTAATTCTACAGTCTGATGCCTGCAAAGTGTCCTCTGCAAGCTCTAATCTGTCCCCTCATCCTGGATAACAACACCCAACTCCATTGGGAAATTCATCCTTTAATTTTTAACCTCCCCGCACGCCAAAGGGAGGTCAGAGGTCAAATTCAGCCCCCTCTGGACCTCACCGGGCAGCAATGCATTGCTCAATGACACTTTCGCAGGACATCTGTCTGCTGACGAGCACATTGAAGCAAGTCCTGCAGCTGAAGGACAGTCTGCAGTCTGCGTCAGTCTGTTAGGCTATAAAAATTTTAATAGCACCACGATAATGGAGTCACATTAGAGACTCCCTCTTCAGAGAGGAGCTGCAGTTTTAGTTTAAACTTTCAGAACAGAGACGTGTCACTGTTTAGGTTGATCAAACACTGACACTTGATTTAAGAAAAAATGCTTTGTCATCATCTAAGAAAGTTTCTCAGCTGTGATGCAGATGATCCATCTATTCGCTAACCAAGCATTAAATGATACTGAAATAATTAACATAATTAAAATGGTAATTAATGTTTTTATGAGAGGTTCAGCAGTGTTTTTCAGCCCTGGATAAGCAATTTGTAAGGTTGCCAGGTTGTGAAAATATCAAATTATTTTACATTTATGTGGACTTGTGCTTAAAATATGAGTTTATAATCAGCTTTCAGCTTCATTACACTGAGTAATACATAGATATACAGTTTTGGTCAGACGTTTACATCCACTCATCATAGGCATGAATGTCGTGGTAATTTTGGGCTTTTAATTATTTCTTGGAACTGTTCTATTTCTAGGGTGGGATGATTGTACAGGATAAATCTTTAATGACTTTGAAAAACAAGAACTGGGTAAGTTTCAATTCAGTTATCTATTTATTTTGGATTTTTTCTAATCCAAACAGGCTCAAAAATATGCATACACTCTTAAATCTTTTACTAAATGGTGCTGATTGTTCTATGATGTCTTTTAACTCACAAGGCCAATTAACTTCTCGTTAGTGATCATGACTGTGTACAGCTGGTAGTTTCTCTTTGCAGTATTAAAAGGATTTGTTTGACGGCACTCATTAGGCTGACCAATACTCGGAACAATGGGAAAGTCCAAGGAACTCAGTGAAGATCCAAGAAGGAGAACTGTAGATTTGGGAAGGTTGTGAAGGTCTTGCAGCCATTTCTAAACAACTGCAGATTCCAAGATCAGTGATTCAAACAAATGTACATAAGTAGGCTACAAGTTATTCAGATGTGTCACCACTTTGTTGCTACATCATGAAAATAATGTTGATCGTGGACCAACATTATTATTACCTAAGAACGCCGTACCAGCTGTCAAGCATGGTGGTGGCAGGTTCATGCTGTGGGGCTGTTTTGCTGCCAGTGGTACTGGTACTGTCACAGTCTGGCGAGGGCAGACTGTATGAATTGAGAAAAGGACCCAAAACGCAGACTCCAAGGAACAGGGAACAGAACTTGAAATGTTAACAAAAGGCAAGCCGTTTAATATGGCTGGTAGAAGAGATACAAACAAAGGGCAAGGCAAACTGAAGCAAAATTAACACAAACCTAAACTGGGGAATCTAAACAAACAATAAGAAAAACCCAGACAAGAAACTTGGAAGCATGGCATGGCATAGGAAACATGGCGTGGACAACAGACGACCTGACAATCACACACTGAAAACAGAGGACTTAAATACACAGGAGGTGATTAGGGGAAGTGGAGACACATGAGGAAACAGCTGACTAGGATAAACATAATGATGCACAGGCAAGAGTAAAACTAACCGCATGAGCACAGAACACAAGACCCCTTTTTCAAAATAAAACAAGAAACATGCAGACTTAGACACGACAACCAGAACTTGACAACGTAAGACACAGACATGAAACGCATGAAGAGCAGGGGAGATTTAACATGGTTGGAAACGGAGGGGGAAATAATAAGAACTAGAAACACTTAGGCATGATAATACAAACTTGATAACATAAGACACGCAGCATGAAACACAAAGGGTGAGGGGAAGCTTAAATACAGGGGAAGAAAACACAAGGAGTCTAATAACCAAATGAACTTAGATAACCTAATGAACAAAATAAACTCAAACATAAAACGCTGGGTCAAAAGACCCAGGACCATGACAGGTACACTGCAAGAAGTTGATGGAATAATGAAGAAGGATGACTATCTCCAAATTCCTCAAATTCACCTCAAATCAGGACAATGATCCCAAACAGATCAAAACTAGTTGGGAATAGATAAAGCAGGCTAGCATTGAGCTTCTGGAATGGCCTTCCTAAAGCCCCGACCTCAATCCTGTTGAAAATCTCTGAACTGGGCTTAAAAGCCGGGTCTGTGCCAGGAAACCATCCAATTAGAATGAGCTGGCAGAAAGTATAATAGGTGAGTTTTGAAGGTAAAGATATTTGATATTAAAGAAGATATATATATATATATATATATATATATATATATATCTGGGACTTATATCTTTGTCCGTCTGTATCTGGGACTTCCAGATACAGACGGACAAAATGGTGGTGGCTAACCAACCGGACATAGTGGTGGTAGACAAACAGAAGAAGACGGCCGTAGTGATCGATGTAGCGGTTCCGAATGACAGCAATATCAGGAAGAAGGAACACGAGAAGCTGGAGAAATACCAAGGGCTCAGAGAAGAGCTCGAGAGGATGTGGAGGGTGAAGGTAACGGTGGTCCCCGTGGTAATCGGAGCACTAGGTGCGGTGACTCCCAAGCTAGGCGAGTGGCTCCAGCAGATCCCGGGAACAACATCGGAGATCTCTGTCCAGAAGAGCGCAGTCCTGGGAACAGCTAAGATACTGCGCAGGACCCTCAAGCTCCCAGGCCTCTGGTAGAGGACCCGAGCTTGAAGGATAAACCGCCCGCAGGGGCGTGCTGGGTGTTTTTATATATATATATATATATATATATATATATATATAGGTTGCACACACAGTAGGTATATATATATATATACCTACAACCACGATTACCGACACTAACAAGCTGATCTACAATACGGCAGCAGTGATCAGTGAGATGCTTGGCTACAAGTTGAACAGCCACAAGGTGCAGTACCCCCCATGGAGAAGGAGGCTAGAGGGCAAGATCAAAGTAGCACGGAGGGAGGTTAGCCAACTAACGGAGTTGCAGAAAGGTGCGACAAATAAGGTGCCTAAGACCAGGAGTGACATGTTTAGCCGCATGTTCTCCTTAAATTGCTGGCTGTCTGAGTGGTGTCCCAGAAACGATGTGGGCTTCATAGATAATTGGCAAATCTTCTGGAGGAAACCTGGTCTTGTTAGGAGAGACGGCATCCATCCCACTTTGGATGGAGCAGCTCTCATTTCTAGAAATATGGACAAATTTATTAAACCCCCAAAATATGACTATCCAGAGTTGGGACCAGGAAGCAGAGTTGCAGTCGCCTCTCTGCAGCTTCTCTCCTCCTGCTACCCCCCCAAAAACCCATCTCCATAGAGACTGTGTCAGCTTCCAAAAAGACAAAAAACAAACTAAAAACCAGCAACAAACAACTTAAACATAAACAATTACAAAGAAAGAACAATACAGTATCCACATCTGAACCAAAGAGTAAAACAGTGAAATGTGGATTATTAAATATTAGGTCTCTCTCCTCCAAGTCTCTGTTAGTACATGACTTAATAATTGATCAACAAATTGATTTACTCTGCCTTACAGAAACCTGGTTGCAGCAGGATGATTATGTTAGTTTAAATGAATCAACACCCCCGAGTCATTCTAACTACCAGAAATCTCGAAGCACAGGCCGAGGGGGCGGTGTGGCAGCAATTTTTCACACCAGCCTATTAATTAATGAAAGACCAAGACAGACTTTTAATTCATTTGAAAGCCTGATGCTTAGCCTCGTCCACCCCAGCTGTGAAACTCAGAAACCAGTCTTACTTGTTATCATCTATCGTCCACCTGGGCCTTACACAGAGTTTCTCTCTGATTTCTCAGACTTTATATCTAATTTAGTTCTGAGCTCAGATAAAATAATTATTGTGGGTGATTTTAACATCCATGTAGATGCTAAAAATGACAGCCTCAACATGGCATTTAATCTGTTATTAGACTCAATTGGTTTCTCTCAAACTGTAAAAGAACCCACCCACCACTTTAATCACACTCTAGATCTTGTTTTAACATATGGCATAGAAACTGAACATTTAACAGTGTTTCCTGAAAACCCTCTCCTGTCTGATCATTTCCTGATAACATTTACATTTACAATAATTGATTACACAGCAGTGGAGAGTAGACTTTATCAAAGTAGATGTCTTTCTGAAAGCGCTGTAACTAAGTTTAAGAATATAATCCACCCACTGTTATCATCTTCAATGCCCTGTACCAACATAGAGCAGAGCAGCTATCTGAACGCTACCCCAACAGAGGTCGATTATCTTGTTAATAATTTCACCTCCTCACTACGTACGACTCTGGATACTGTAGCTCCTGTGAAAACTAAGGTCTCTAATCAGAAGTACCTGACTCCGTGGTATAATTCTCAAACACGTACCCTAAAGCAGATGACTCGTAATCTGGAGAGGAAATGGCGTGTCACAAATTTAGAGGATCATCATTTAGCCTAGAGAAATAGTTTGCTGCTTTATAAGAAAGCCCTCCGCAAAGCCAGAACATCTTACTATTCATCACTGATTGAAGACAATAAGAACAACCCCAGGTTTCTCTTCAGCACTGTAGCCAGGCTGACAAAAAGTCAGAGCTCTTTTGAGCCAACCATCCCTTTAACGTTAACTAGTAATGACTTCATGAACTTCTTCACAAATAAAATTTTTATCATTAGAGAATAAATTACCAATAATCATCCCACAGATGTAATATTATCTACAGCTACTCTTACCATTGATGTTAAGTTAGACTCTTTTTCTCCAATTGATCTTTCTGAGTTAACTTCAATAATTACTTCCTCCAAACCATCAACGTGTCTTTTAGACCCAATTCCTAGAAAACTGCTCAAAGAAGTCCTGCCATTAATTAATTCTTCGATCTTAAATATGATCAACCTATCTCTAATAATCGGCTATGTACCACAGGCCTTCAAGCTAGCTGTAGTCAAACCTTTACTCAAAAAGCCATCTCTAGACCCAGCAGTCTTAGCTAATTATAGGCCAATCTCCAACCTTCCTTTCATATCAAAAATCCTTGAAAGAGTAGTTGTCAAACAGTTAACAGATCATCTGCAGAGGAATGGTTTATTTGAAGAGTTTCAGTCAGGTTTCAGAGCTCAGCACAGCACAGAAACAGCTTTAGTGAAGGTTACAAATGATCTTCTTATGGCCTCTGACAGTGGACTCATCTCTGTGCTTGTCCTGCTAGACCTTAGTGCAGCATTCGATACTGTCGACCATAATATCCTATTAGAGCGATTAGAACATGCTGTAGGTATTACAGGTACTGTGCTGCAGTGGTTTGTATCATATCTATCTAATAGACTCCAATGGAGTGTCCTCTTCACACACTGAGGTTAATTATGGAGTTCCACAGGGTTCAGTGCTAGGACCAATTCTGTTTACATTATACATGCTTCCCTTAGGCAGTATCATTAGAAGACATAGCATACATTTTCACTGCTATGCAGATGACACCCAGCTCTATCTGTCCATGAAGCCAGATAACACACACCAATTAGTTAAACTGCAGGAATGTCTTAAAGACATAAAGACCTGGATGGCCGCTAACTTTCTGCTTCTTAATTCAGATAAAACTGAGGTTATTGTACTCGGCCCTGAAAAGCCTAGAAATATGGTATCTAACCAGATTCTTACTCTGGATGGCATTACCTTGGCCTCCAGTAACGCTGTGAGGAACCTTGGAGTCATTTTTGACCAGGATATGTCCTTCAATGCACATATTAAACAAATATGTAAGACTGCGTTCTTCCATTTGCGCAACATCTCTAAAATTAGAAATATCCTGTCTCAGAGTGACGCTGAAAAACTAGTTCATGCATTTATTACTTCCAGGCTGGACTACTGTAATTCATTATTATCAGGATGTCCAAAAAACTCACTGAAAAGCCTTCAGCTAATCCAAAATGCTGCAGCAAGAGTGCTGACAGGGACTAGAAAGAGAGAGCATATTTCTCCTGTTTTGGCTTCCCTTCATTGGCTTCCTGTTAAATCCAGAATTGAATTCAAAATCCTGCTCCTCACATACAAGGTCTTAAATAATCAGGCCCCATCTTATCTTAATGACCTTGTAGTACCATATCACCCTATTAGAGCACTTCGCTCTCGCTCTGCAGGCCTACTTGTTGTTCCTAGAGTATTTAAAAGTAGAATGGGAGGGAGAGCCTTCAGTTTTCAGGCCCCTCTTCTGTGGAACCAGCTTCCAGTTTGGATTCGGGAGACAGACACTATCTCTACTTTCAAGTTTAGGCTTAAAACTTTCCTTTTTGCTAAAGCATATAGTTAGGGCTGGACCAGGTGACCCTGAATCCTCCCTTAGTTATGCTGCAATAGACGTAGGCTGCCGGGGGATTCCCATGATGCATTGAGTTTTTCCTTTCCAGTCACCTTTCTCACTCACTATGTATTAACAGACCTCTCTGCATTGAATCATATCTGTTATTAACCTCTGTCTCTCTTCCACAGCATGTCTTTATCCTGTCTTCCTTCTCTCACCCCAACCGGTCGCAGCAGATGGCCGCCCCTCCCTGAGCCTGGTTCTGCCGGAGGGTTCTTCCTGTTAAAAGGGAGTTTTTCCTTCCCACTGTTGCCAAAGTGCTTGCTCATAGGTGGTCATATGATTGTTGGGTTTTTCTCTGTATCTATGAAGCGCCTTGAGGCGACTTATGTTGTGATTTGGCGCTATATAAATAAAATTGAATTGAATTGAATTGATTCTCCTTATGGGGACCTGATATGTTTAATATGCTGCTGAGAATATAGCCCAGAAGAAGCGTATAGTATAGCTTTTATTCTGGAAAGAGCCATTTCTCTGTAATAAACTCTCTTTTCCAAAGATGAGTGATTCCTCAATCAGACATATTTTTTTTTTTAGTACTTTGTTGTTTCAGCAACATTAAATTTAAAAACTGTACTTATGAGTTAAAATATATATTTATAATTTCAATAAATGACAAATTAAAAAGGCATGAACATTTTTTTTGTATCAAAAAATATCGAACCGTGACACCGTGAATTTTGTGTATCGTTGCACCCCTAAATGCACCCCTAAATATATATATATATATATATATATATATATATATATAAAACACCCAGCACGCCCCTGCGGGCGGTTTATCCTTCAAGCTCGGGTCCTCTACCAGAGGCCTGGGAGCTTGAGGGCCCTGCGCAGTATCTTAGCTGTTCCCAGGACTGCGCTCTTCTGGACAGAGATCTCCGATGTTGTTCCCGGGATCTGCTGGAGCCACTCGCCTAGCTTGGGAGTCACCGCACCTAGTGCTCCGATTACCACGGGGACCACCGTTACCTTCACCCTCCACATCCTCTCGAGCTCTTCTCTGAGCCCTTGGTATTTCTCCAGCTTCTCGTGTTCCTTCTTCCTGATATTGCTGTCATTCGGAACCGCTACATCGATCACTACGGCCGTCTTCTTCTGTTTGTCTACCACCACTATGTCCGGTTGGTTAGCCACCACCATTTTGTCCGTCTGTATCTGGAAGTCCCACAGGATCTTAGCTCGGTCATTCTCCACCACCCTTGGGGGCATCTCCCATTTTGACCTCGGGACTTCCAGGTTATACTCGGCACAGATGTTCCTGTACACTATGCCGGCCACTTGGTTATGGCGTTCCATGTATGCCTTGCCTGCTAGCATCTTGCACCCTGCTGTTATGTGCTGGATTGTCTCTGGGGCATCTGTACCCTCAGAAGGTCTGCTAGATGATGTTAATGCAGCACTACGGGCAATACCTACAACCACGATTACCGACACTAACAAGCTGATCTACAATACGGCAGCAGTGATCAGTGAGATGCTTGGCTACAAGTTGAACAGTGACAAGGGGCAGTACCCTCCATGGAGAAGGAGGCTAGAGGGCAAGATCAAAGTAGCACGGAGGGAGGTTAGCCAACTAACGGAGTTGCAGAAAGGTGCGACAAATAAGGTGCCTAAGAAATACAGCAAGCTGTCCATACCTGAGGCCTTGGAAACTGCCAAGCAAAGACTCACAGCCTTGGCCAGCCATGAAACAGGCTAAAATGAGCTTTCAAGGTGTAGGTCTTAAAGAACAGGAGGTAAAACTACTTGTTTCAGACAGAGGATGAACTGAGGAGCTCTATAAACAACCAGTCACAGTTTTTTAAACTGTGAATCATGCAAATGTACTCTAGCTGACTCATAGAATGAAAATAAAGAAGAAAAGGATGATGATAGGTCTCTTTTTTCCATACACAGAGGTAAGAAATCTCAATTTCAAAGCACTTACAAAGACCAAATCGTCCAGTTTTATTTCTAAATGTATGGCTTTGTTAATATATCATTTAGACCTCATGTCTATTTGTACAAACATGATGAACATTTTCTTACCTTATGGCTCAAAACTATGAGTCCCTTTTTGCAACATGCTGAAAATTCTTTGGTCTGGCATCTAAAAGATTGTCCTGACCTGGACAGACACATACTCTTGTGACACAACTTCATTCATTTAAGGTGCACAGAGAAGAGCATTAATCTGAAGACATTAAAGTTCTTTTGCAGCAACTTTTGTGGAATACAGGACTTTATTGTTTAACCCAAATGGTTTGGCTTAGCTTCCATGATTGTTGTCAATTTTTTAAAATTTGCAAAGTTAGGAGGACACAGACAGTTTTTCTTTAGTTGTTTCCTGTTTTATTCTGCTGGCTGATGTCAAGTCTACCTACTTCCTTTTTCTATTTTTCTATTTCTCTGTTGCTTTAGCCACTTCCTGTTTTATTCTGAAGTCTCAGCCAGTCTTACACTTCAGTCAGACGTACTTCCTGCCTGTTTTCAACTGCTTTTTCATCATACCTGTGTTCAATCAGTAATCAATCTCTTAATTTTTGAGGTTTTGTAGACGTGACCGCTAACCACATGATGTTAACTTGTGCACCATTTTTGGACACCTGGCTAAAGCAAAAGTGTCATTCAATGCCCGTTTTCCTCCATCATTTTTCAACTGTTCCTATCATAACAGCCTAAAAGAAACAGCTTCCAATATCAAGAATGTGGAAGCTGGCAGACATGCCAGTGAGCCCCCAGCAACCATCTGTAACTAAGGGAAAATGTATATTCCCCATCTACCTGGCAAAAACTTTGCTGTGATTGATTTTGTTGCTAGCAGATTGCTGTGGCCGTAATTTGAATTGTAGTGATGGGCTTGCCTACAAACACCTGCTCTCTCAGGCGCCGTGAAACTGTGAAAAGTGTGACAGACCAGAAATGGAGAAGGTTTGCCTTCAAAACAAAAGTTGCCTCTTTTGAAGAACGCTGGCTTCTCTTTGAAACTTCTCCATTTTCAGTTCACATTGCACATTATCAAGTTGTGTAACAGTGAGTGATTTGTAGGAAAATATGGAAAAAATACAGGCAAATGGAGGAAGCTTAGGCCTCACTCACACAGACCTAAGGACACAGACCACCCCCTCTCGGTAAACACTGGTTGCTAGGGAGCAGTGTGTATTCCCCAACTGATTGGCAAGTGGTTGCTGGAGGTTTCTGGCAGTGAGACATCACGTGAGAAACCTCCTTAAATTTGCCAGATTGCCTTGTTGCATTCCTCAAACTTCCCAGCCATCATTCCTGGTTTTCCAGAGTTTTTTCTTGTTTCCTTGTGTACAGCTGTGGGCTGAACACTTCAGTCCTGTTCACGGTGCGTCCTGCATGTCGTTCCTCCTCCTGGGTTTCACAACTGCTCCAAAATACTTCTGAATTATCAACTTCTTCTTCTTTTGCTATTTTGTGTTTTGTAAGCCTACATTTGCATAAGACCTTTTGTAATGGCAGTGTTTATGGGTTACATAGCCAATAAAAATGGTTAGTTACACCATTACACACCTGCCTTTTAGAAAAAGATACCATCCAACTAATACATACATCAGTCTAATTAGCTATTAGCTATTACATAGCTATCATTAAATAGGTAATAGCTATTACACTTCACACTGTGTGTGTTTTTCTCTCACCTGGACACTGTAGTGTGTGTCTTCGTCCAGGTCCCACAGCACACACCAGCGGCTGGACGTGTTCACCTCTCGTATGGAGCGCTGCATCAGGCCGTCCTGCCTCTGGAGACAGGATACGTGCACACATGAGGAATACATGTGGTGGATGCTTTTGCACACACAAAGACATTAATGTGCCACACTTACGGCAAATTTAAATCAAATCTCGGGATCTGATCAGCGTATCCGGCTGACAGCTTAAGTATTATGATCTAATAAAAGCAGTAATGGCCTCGTACTTTGCTCGAGGCAGATAGTGTTGTCTTAAAAGGAGAAGAATCTTTTCTGTTTTCTTTTAAAGTAAACTTTGCTAAACTAATTTACCAATAAAAAAAAATCATCATTATGTCACATTTAAAGGCAAATACTTGAAATGCAAGCAGAATCCCTGCAGTAACAAGCAGCTTCGCCTCATAGAAATTCACCTCACACCCATACAGCCCCAATGGGAGAAATTAGGTCTGCAGGCAAGGTAACACCAGCAATAGTCATTCAAAATAAACAGAAAAACACATGTTTAGGCAGAGATGCTCTGTTAGTATAAGGAGCTGCAGAATTAATGAAGAAATGTCACTTTCTGGATCAGCAGGTAAACAGATGGTGACCCCGTGGAGATAAAGTTTACTTTTTAACAGCTGTATTTAGTGAAAATTTGGGGATGGGTGGATTTATAAATTGTAAATACAACACAGACATATTATCATCTCCATTTTTGCAATCAGAAGGTAAAACACAAAAAGATAATTATTAATTTAGAGCCATGCTTTAATTCAAGTCCACAATTTAATCAGTTTTAGCTCCATTTTTGGTCACCACCACCTCCCTGGGGAAATATCTGAGTTTTCAGCTGCTTTAGCACTGAGAAGATCACATTCACTGTGTTTATTTAAAGTCCAGTGATAAAAGGTGCCTGCAGAAGAAGACAAAATTAATGGAAAGACAACACAAAGCAGTATACATCCATGAGGGGCTGCGAGAATCGAGGCAAGAACATTTTCACAAGGTTACCCACCAAACTCTACAGTTCATATCTTTAAAATGAGCTGTGGATTCAGAGGGTAATATGTAAATACACTGTGCACGTGGATTCAAAGTAACAATTGCAAATCAAATCCTTCATGTTATGTGAACATGAAGACTGGTGGAGTCCCAGAACCCTGAATTGATAAGAGGAAGAAAATGGATGGTTAATAATAATAATGTCTGCAGAGGATTCTCTGCCAGGCAGATATCTGCACTATATTTATGGAGTAAATAAACTTACTAGTAGTTCAGTAAAATTAAGAAAATGGCAAAAAACAAACAACAACAGAAAACACAAGGCTTCCACTTAACGTGGCACCATGGTAACAGCAGTTAAGATGCATTTTGGTTCTTCATTCCCCCTCGGACACAGAAAACAAGCTAAGAGTTTCCAGCATAATTTGCATTTGTGTTTGTGTGTCTGGAATTGCTAGGCCAACACAATGAGACCTGATTTTAGCCTTTAAGATTGGTGATCTTGATAAAACTGCACATGTGGCAACGCTTGATTGCAGTTCTTGCGGCCAAGTGTGGCACAGCTAGTTATTAGATTTAATTTAATTAATTTAAATTCAATTCAGTTTTATTTATTTGGTGCTAAATCACAACAGCAGTTGCCTCAATGTGCTTTATATTGTAAAGTAGACATCCTACAATAATACAAAGAAAACAGAGAAAACACGACAATCAGTCCCGTACAGGCTTGGCGAGAATGGGGATGAAAAAACTCCCTTTTAACAGGAAGAAACCTCTGCATGAACCAGGCTCAGTGAGGGAAGGCCATTTGTCACAACTAATTGGGGTTAAGGGGGGAAAAAAAAGACGAAAACATGTTGTGGAGAAGAGACAGAGATTAATAATAACTAATGATTAAATGCAGAGAGGTGTATAAACACATAGCAAGTGGGGAAAAAATCAAGTGAAGAAGAAACACTAAGGGGGCAATTACTCTTTCACACAGGCCCAGGTAAGTTTGGGTAAATTTTTCTTCTCCTAATAATCAAAATTATAATTTAAAAACTGCATTCTGTATTTATCTTGTTTAGCGTGACAAAAAAAAAAAAGAAATCATGTTTTTGTGTGGCTAAGTTTTCCCGACAACACGAGACTTGCACGAGACTTTAATTGCTCTGATTGGAGACTCTGTATGAAGGAACCTTTAACTGTCTTCTTTTTAACTGCAGACATCCTGATGAGCGCTGCTCAGAGATAATTGGTGTTCACACAAAAGCACCAGCCTGCATTCTTGTTTTTGAGATTGTAGAAAATGGCTCATAATATATTCAAGCTTTTCGTTATTGTCATTGGTGTGTAACTTGCCCATTACACACCAATTACACCAAATATTCTAAAAAACCACCAGCTCGGCATCAGAACAGCTCATAATGAGGATTTTTTAACAACTGCTTGGTAAGCATCATCTAGCGACAGCTAGTCCAGTTTGAGAAAGTTTCCCAGATTGCGAACGTGCCTGTGGAGCACTGAAGGCTGAGGAAGAGTCAATAAATAGAAAGCTGTCAGGACGCTCGAGGCTCTCCAGATGTCTCGCGTGGAGAGTCAAAGTGGTGTTTGCTGCTCCTCTGGCAGCCCTGCAGGCAGCGAGTCAGCCAGGACACTTTGATCTAAAAGGCCGTCATATAAAAGTAAATACTGAATCAACGGGGGTTAAAAGGATCGTTAATCAGCACCAGTGACTCAGCTGTGATGGAGGCATTACCATTTTGGAATAAAAACTCCAAAACCATCTAATTTTGAAAAGTGCCGCTGACGTAACTCAAGATACTTTCTAATTTTCAGGTTTTGTCAGTTTATCTCATAGGCACATTTAATTCTGCAGTTTTAAGTAAGACAGTAAACCAGGAAATCAAAACTAATGGACACTTGTCACAGCCATCTAAAGGTCTGTGCAAAAGTCTTGAGCCACCCCTTTTTCCTTTATATTTTTGTGCCACAAAGGTCAGCTCCAAAATAGATAACCGCTTTTAAAAAAAGCTGGTCATCTTTATATATATTTTCTAATTGTAGTTCACATAGGAATACCCATGGGAAAACAGATTTTTTCTAATTCCTAACAAGCAAAAGAGCATTTGATGATGAGCGTTTTATACTGTTTGATGACAGAAGAAAGTAAAGCCTGCAGGTTTGAGGTGCCTACTGAGAGTTAGTCTTTATATTTTCAAGGTAGGTAAAACAAACGTTCTACATTGACAGACTCTCTGCTTTTAGTTGATTTCATGAGTGTTTTATAATCCCTGCATCCATTTACAGGATGGAAAAAATAGGATTTTTAAAGTATGCATAATTCAGTAGTTTGTAGAACCACCTTGGGATCAGCGACAACTTGAAACAATACATTTCTGTATGTCATATCAGTCTCTCACATCGTAGAGGACTTTGGGTCTGCTCTCCTGTCCATGCAGCGGTGCTTCGATTCATTGAGGGTTTGAGGGCATTTATTTATGCACAGCTCTCTTTTGCCAAGCCACAGCATTTCAATCAGGTCGAGGTCTGCACTTAGAGGTGGTCATTACTTTGATCCACACTTTAACTGCCTAACAGATGTCTCTAGAGTACTTTGGTATGCAGGGGAGTTCATGATTGACTCAACGACTGTAACTTGCCCAAATCATTACGCCTCCACCTCTATGCTGACAGCGGGTATGAGGTGTTTGTGGTGATACGCGGCGTTTGGTTTTGTGCATTATGAGCAAACATAATAACAAACTTTAGCCTCATTCCAGGGATTTTGTGGGTTGTTAAGAGCAAAGAGGCTTTCTCCTGGAAGCTCTTCCAAAGAAGCCATACTTTTTCTGTTTCTTTCTAATTGTACTGTCATGAAGTGTGGTGTAGCTCTTTTTGCAGTTTCTCTGAGCATTGCACAGTCTGACTTTGGGGTGAATTTGCTGGGACGTCTACGTCTTGAAAGACTGTGGCATTGTGATTTCTGAAGACCAGCAAACTACCCAAATGTCTGCTTTTATAGAGGTGCTCACACTCACTAATGATCAGTTTATCAAATGGATTTGATTATCAACAACTGGCTGCTACAAACCCTAATGTGTGCTCTTGGAAGTTCTCTGACAATTGAAGTAAATATTTTCTTGTTCTTGCAGGGGGTTTTGAGCTTTCTTTTAATTTTGGCAGCAGTCTTAAAGTTTGATTTGTCAGGGTTCAGCTTCAGACACTTTAAAAAGGAACAGAAGGCACCTTTACTTCAGTAAAATGTGACCGTGAAGTCTGCAGGTGAACACGAAGTTTGGGTGCATCGCTATTTTTAGGTCAGGAAAGAAGTCAGCAGCAGCCTAATGCATTTCAGAAGGAAAGTGGTGCAGAAAAACAAATCTCTCCTCTGATGTTGTCACAGTCTGACAATCTTCTTCTGGTACAAACATCACAACACAAGTTTAAAACAGGCACTCTCTGCAGGTTTTATTTGATAAGCATTGCCCTTGCACTAATCATCAATTAACCCTGTGTGTTTGATATTTGAAGTCATAGAAACCAGGACTGCTGGGAGTCTCAGACACAGAAACTTAAACTGGGTTACTTCATGTGTTTGTGTGCTTGGGAGCGAGGTTGTGTAACGCGTGCATCTTGGCAGCCAGCACCGTGGGATTTGGAACAACTTTAGATGAGTGAAGCAACTCTTTGTCTGGGCACATTCACTCGTCCTGCTTCTCCTTCACAAACAGAAGGCTCGGCATGTCACCGAAAAATACTGTGAATGAAATAATCCCACAAAGCAGCCACGTTTGAATCCTAATCAAGACTTAAGCCTGATGCGAGACCACTCTTGCAATAAGGAAAATAGAAATGGTAGAAAACATACTTGATTGACAGAGCAGCCTTTTATATAACAGCATTTTTTGCCCTTTTGTAGCAGCTCACTCTGATCCAAGGCAACCTTTGATGACTAACAATGGAAAATACGGGCTCGGTAGATAAAACCTGCAGCACGGATACCCGCTGCATCCACCTGCTACCATCACCTCCCCGATTAATATTTGAGTAAGTGTTTTTTACATAAGTGCTTTCTGAGGTTAAAGCAGGAGATGTTTTAAATCCCGATCCTGTGTTTTCTTGAAAATGCCAAAAGGTTGATGGATTCTGACTCAGATGTGAGGTGACTTGGGAAAAAAACCCATAAAGAAAGAATAAGAGTTGTTTGGCATCGACACCGCTGTGGATGTTTCTCCTGTGAGACGAATCCTGGCCAAATAATTTCCGCTAATGGAGACGACACCCACTCAGAGCTCAGCTAATGTCTCATTCTCCTTTTGCCAAAACTGTAGGTGGTGAAGACTGATTAAAATGAGCCAAGCTGAGCTAGCAGCCGAGGTTTTTAAGAGATCTCAGACAGACAAAATGTTGTTATGTAACAGCAGAATTAATGTGAAACGTCTCTTACGGTGACGCAAACTTCTTGTACTTTAGGTGACAGTTGTGTTCTTTAAAGGTGCTACGTGGAAGGACTGCAGCGTTTAATTAAATGAAATGTAAGCAATGAATCGATGAATTCATGAAGAAAAAAAAATACATTCTGAACAATCATATTTTGTTCAACCGCTCATTAATGCAAATATCTAATTAACCAGTCAGCTGGCAGAAACTCAATGTATTTACACAAGTGGACATGGTTAAGACGACCTAGTGAAGTCCAAACTGAGCATCAGAATGTGGAAGATTATGTTAATGTGGTAATGTTGTTGATGATTTAAGTATTTCAGAAACTGCTGATCTGCTGTGATTTGCCTGCACAACCATTTCTAGTGTTTACTAGTGACCTGAAGAAGAGAAACTATTTGGTGAGCATCAGTTCACTGAGGGAAAATGCCTTTTTGATGTCAGAGGAAAATGACCAGTGTGCTTTGAGCTGATAGGAAGGCAACAATAACTCAAATAACCACTTATTACAACCAAGGTATGCAGAAGAGCATCTGAACAGCAGCAGCAGAAGACCACACCTGTAAGCTGAGAGCAGTCTGTATTTCTTCTTCCAGATGTTAGGGTCAGAAAGAGGACAAAATACACTATTGTTCTATTGTCAGCTGTCTGAAAGGCAAACAGACAGCTGTATGAAGTACAGCTGAACATAGTATCTATAATACTAGACAGAGCAGTAATGAGTGAATTCATGGCTTTAATAAAGCATGTGCTACCAATGTGTCTGTTGCTTTCAGCTATTTGTTGGAGTCTTTTTTTTCCTGAATTAATTAAATACCTGCAACTTCTTATGAAGATCTCTAAAGCCCATTTTTGCATTAACACACCGTTATGCATGTGGCCCAACAGCTGTGCAACTAAATTATTTATGATAAATTACCCCAAACACAGGCAGAGCATATGACTTTTGTTAACCTCACACAGTTGAGCTGACACACCAGTGCACAGCTGTGGATGTCTTACTTGTGAGCGATCTTTTCCCCCTCAAATCCACGGCAGGATCTTTCCTCCTGGGGGATATTTAAAGATCGATTAATTCGATAATCAGGTTTTTCTTGCTAATTGGATGCTTGGAAAGTCCTTCTTTTGGCTGCACCTTATGTAATTAAGAGATTTGGTTTTTTATTATTACCTACGTCAACCAGTAGCCATCCTTGACATTAACGAGCTCCTTAAGAAGTAAAATGTTAATGAGCAAATTCCTCTGAGAGGTTTCCAAACTTTCCCACCCCTCATGACTCAAAGTGTCTTTGAGCCGAATGCTGACTGCCTACCCGGCTAATGAATGACGCAGCATTTTAATAAATCCCAGAAGACAGCAGCAGGAGGACAAAAGAGAAAGAAGTAAGCCCTCGTGAGATCGAGATGAGCATGAGAAATACATAATTTATCTTTGAAAAGCTGTTCTAGCCCCGAGCATGGCACCGGTCCAGCTTTTCTGGGCATTCAATTCATAATTTGGATCCCTGCAAAATTAATCGGCCTTCAGCTGAATGAGAGGGCACATCAGGATGTATTTGACATTCAGTTTAAAAAGAAGAAAAGGCATGGTCCATTGGCCGTGCATGCTCAGTGTATGCATGCAGCGATGATACGAGGCTGCTGTATTGTACCTGCTGTGAGATGGCGTATCCGATGACGGTGTCTCCCTGAGGGACATTCCAGGTCACCATGGCCGAGTGTGCCCTCAGCTGGGTCACCGATACATTCACCGGGGGTGCTGGCACAGCTGTTAACACACACACACACACGCACACACACACACACACACACACACACACACACACACACACACATTTATATAGTTTGTTAGCGACGGTCAGTGAAGGCCAGGTAACACATGCAGTCTGCAGAGCATTTAAACTGAGATGATCACAAATATGTAGGCACACCAACATTACTTGCAATTCATTTATGGGCTCCTTTTTTAAGTATTTATTTATGCCTTTATTTGATCAGGATAAACAGAACAAGTGGAAGGAGAATGATCAAGAGCCTTAATCGAAGCAAGGAGGACCTAAACCTTTGGTCCATTCAATATATATATCAATCAGTTATAACATTATTACCACCTGCCTAAAATTGCATTTGTCCACCTGACTCATCGAGGCATGGACTCCTCTTTACCCCTGAAGGTGTGCTGTGCTATCTGGTACCAAGATATTAGCAATAGATCCTTTAAGTCCTGTAAAATGTGAAGTGAGCCCTTCAGGGGCCAGACTTGTGTGTCCACCACATCCCACAGATGTTTGAGTGGAGTGCATAGTAGGGCTGGGCCATATCATACCGTTCACGGTAATACCAGTATAATGTTATAAGAAAATGAAATATCGCAATAGAATATGGGTAAAACGCGCATGCGCAGTGCCTTTGTTTTCATACGCACATGGCGGAAAAAGCATGGCAGAGACGGAGAATGAGAAGGCCGAAAGCGGATCGTTGAATGAAACAGATGAACCAGAATTGGTTTGTAAAAACGTCGCAGCTCCAGTGGTGTGGAACTGGTTTGGCTTTTGTCCGTTAGATACACACCAAAGCACATTTTTTGGTAGAGCATGCAAGCGGGCCGTCGTTATTACTGTTATTACCAAACCGATTTTATGTGGTACACGGCGCTCAAAAATCTGTCAAAAAATGTTTTAGTACGACTTTGCTAAGCTACAGTCTGAACTCTCTGTTACGCCTGATGGATTGTCGGAGCATTACAACTACCGTAGTCGGGAGCCTCGCGGAGTAATACATACTGTGTTTCAACATAAAATTATGGTATTGTGTGTGTATAACCTCTTTTTAAGTTTTGTGGATATTATACATGGTTATGCTGAGGATATGTCGGCCAATTTCCACTGGAAATGCCTTTTGGCAAGTAATTTGCATTTGCACTGTTAAATTTTTATATAGCTTTAATGCACATAAAAAACAGCTGCTTGTTTAAGTGAAAATACATTGATGGGGGTTTTTTTTGCACTAATAAAGTTGTGGAGTTGTAAAGTATTTTGTCTCACGTCAATTATATCGTCAGTTATATCGTTATTGCAAATTTTCAAATGTATATCGTGATAAATATTTCTGGCCATATTGCCCTGCCCTAGTGCATAGTGCATCCTGGTATCAGGTGTTCCCCAGGTAAATGACTCACATGCACCTGGCAATCCACATGATGTAAAAGAAAATGTGATTCATCAGACTAGAACACCTTCCTCGGTGGTCTAGTCTGATGCTCACATGCCCACTGTTGGTGCTTTTGACACTGTGCAAGGGTCTGCATGGGCATCCAGAGTGATCTGCAGCTATGCCGCCACATACGCAACAAACTGTGATGCTCTGTGTATTCTGTCAGAACCAGCATTAATGTTTTCAGCAGTTTAAGCTACAGTGGCTCGTCTGTTGGATTGGACCACTCAGGCCAGCCTTTGTTCTCCACAAGCATCAGTGAGCTTTGGCCACCCATGACTCTGTCGGTGGTTCACCGCTGTTCCTCCTTTGGATCGCTTGTGATAGATACTGACCACTGCAGACCAGGAACACCCCACAAGAGCTACAGTTTTGGAGATGTTTTGACTCACTCGTCTAAGTCATCCTCAACTTCGCTTAGATTCTTACACTTGTCCATTTCCCTGCTTCTAACAAGTCAACTGTTTTTCACTTCACCTGTCTGTGGTCATAATGTTGAGCCTTTTCAGTGTAGAGACATCCAGCTGCACCAGATGTTTTGTCATTTGCTTCCAATTACTTACAGGGGTATTAGTGAAGGCTGATGCTGATTTTGATTTAAAATCTTTCCCATAGTAAAACTGAACCAAAAGTTTAAAGTCAAATTTTAATATCTCTGCATCTGCGAAGTGTTCAAAAAGCTTTCAAGTCTTTATCTCTGTCAGGAAAATCAATCCATTAAGGATGGATTCAATCATATGAATAATGTACTCCAGCCCCCTGGCATTTCATAAAGACCGTTCTCCCATTTATTCATAAAGAAATACAATTTAAAAATGGCTTATGACCTAGAACAGAAGCTGTGCATTTGCAGAATTATAAGTGAAACTGTATTTAACTGTAAAATAGCATTATTATGATAATAATTTAATGTACTCTGCCAACAGTACAAAAGTATTCATTGCTGTTTGATCGGTTCACACCTGAGTGTCAGGACTTGCTCCAGTGGATCAAACAACAGATTTGAGAGGTCCATGGATCAATTCCAGTCCAAATTTCATCTTTCACAGAAATTCTAGCAATTATTTGCAGTCCCTTCATTTTAAAGAGGCCATATGCTAACTGGGAGGTAACTGGATATTTTAAAATGTCTATGTTTAAAAAATATGTTTAAAATTACATGGATGGATAATTTGTAAAGGACAACCATAGAAACACGCTGACAGCTGCACAGCTGCACAGACTGTGTCTATATACACTCAACAAAAATATAAACGCAACACTTTTGTTTTTGCTCCCATTCCCCATGGGATGGACGTAGAGACCTAAAATTCATTCCAGATACACAATATAACCATCCCTCCCAAACAGTGGTCACAAATCAGTCCAAATGTGTGGTAGTGGGCACATCTGCTATATTGAGATAATCCATCCCACCTCACAGGTGTGCCACATCAGGATGCTGATCTGAGATCATGAGTAGTGCACAGGTGTACCTCAGACTGCCCACAACAAAAGGCCACCCTGGAATGTGCAGTTTTTTGCGCTATTGGGGGTCTGGGGAGCCAGAACCGGTCAGTATCTGGTGTGACCACCATTTGCCTTATGCAGTGCAACACATCGTCGCATGGAGTCTATCAGATTGTCAATTGTGGCCTGTGGAATGTTGGTCCACTCCACTTCAATGGCTGTGCGAGGTTGTTGGATATTCATGGGAACTGGTACACGCTGTCGTATACGCCGGTCAAGCACATCCCGAACATGCTCAATGGGTGACATGTCCGGTGAGTATGCTGGCCATGCAAGAACTGGGACATTCTCAGCTGCCATCTGCCCTGAACAATGTGAACCATGATTCATCCGTGAAGCGCACACCTCTCCAACGTGCCAGACGCCATCGAATGTGAGCATTTGCCCACACAAGTCTGTTACGGCGACGAGCTGGAGTCAGGTCAAGACCCCGATGAGGACGACGGGCATGCAGTTGAGCGTCCCTGAGACGGTTTCTGACAGTTTGTGCAGAAATTGTTTGGTTGTGCAAACCAATTGTTCCAGCAGCTGTCTGGGTGGCTGGTCTCAGACGATCTTGGAGGTGAACCTGCTGGATGTGGAGGTCCTGGGCTGGTGTGGTTACACGAGGTCTGCGGTTGTGAGGCCGGTTGGATGTGCTGCCATATTCTCTGAAACGCCTGTGGAGACGGCTTATGGTTGAGAAATGAACATTCAATGCACGGGCGACAGATCTGGTTGACATTCCTGCTGTCAGCATGCCAATTGCACGCTCCCTCATTGCTTGTGGCATCTGTGGCATTTTGCTGTGAGACAAAACTGCACATTCCAGGGTGGCCTTTTGTTGTGGGCAGTCTGAGGTACACCTGTGCACTACTCATGATGTCAGATCAGCATCCTGATGTGGCACACCTGTGAGGTGGGATGGATTATCTCAATATAGCAGATGTGCCCACTACCACACATTTGGACTGATTTGTGACCACTGTTTGGGAGGGATGGTTATATTGTGTATCTGGAATGAATTTTAGGTCTCTACGTCCATCCCATGGGGAATGGGAGCAGTAACAAAGGTGTTGCGTTTATATTTTTGTTGAGTGTATAACCAAAGCTAATGTCCAAAACCAGTCCCTTCGTGGATGTTGAAAGATGAAACTATTTTGTTACAACTGAGACAAGTTTTTGATGTCAACAGAAACAAACATTCATCTGTTTAACCCTTGTTTCACTCTGGTGTGTGAAAGCCGATCAAAACTTAACCCTGTCATGCATGAATTATGACAACCTAAATCAGGATTTTTTTTCTTAAGTATTTTTATTCATCTTTAGGCATGAAAAAAGATTTTTGAACTTCATTTTTTTAAGCATGTACTTTTCAAATAGTTTTTTACATGTTCACTCAGTCAGTCCGCTGGCTGACCAGTGGGTGGCAGGGTATGGAGTGACACATTAGTGTCCAATGTAGTAGTTTATGTGCAAGTATACCATCAACACTGACACAAATACAAGAAAACAGCCTTTGAATATGTTATGACTTCAGGATAAAAATGCTCGGAAACTCAGGTGCCACTTTTAGGATGTTTACTGACCACTTTTAGAAACAACCACAGCTAGTCGCAACACAAACAGGAAACTGTTTCTCACATAACATTCTGACAGAGAAAACCCTGAAAAACCTCTAAAGGTTCTGGGGTGCAACGCCCCCAAACATACATTAACATCAACACTGTCTATAACAGAATAGCTGTCCACTGTTATGACCACTATGCGTGAAAGGGTTAATGCAGATGTTTGGTCATAATGCACAAAACCAAACACAACATATTAGCACAAACACCTCATACCAGCTGTCAGCACGGTGGTGGAGGGGTCGTGATTTGGGCTTTTTTTGCAGCCACATTAGCACCTTACAATCATTGAGTCCACCATGAACTCCTCTGTATTCTAGAGTCAAATGTGAGGACATCTGTCAGACAGCTAAAGCTTGGCTTAAACTGGGTCATGAAACAAGACAATGATTCCAAGTACATCAACACATCTACAACAGAATGATTAAAAAGGAAACATCAAGGTACTGCAGTGGACCAGTCAAAGTCCAGACCTCAACCTGACTGAAATGCTTTGGTAGGACCGCGAGAAAGCTGTGCATAAATGAAAGCCTGCAAATCTCAATGAACTGAAGCAATGCTGTAAAGAAGACTGGGCCAAAAGTCTTTCACAATGATGTGAGAGAATGATAAAGTCATGCAGAAAACAATTACTTTGAGTTATTGCTGATAAAAGTGGTTTACAAACTACTGAATCATGGGGTGTAATTAGTTTTCCACATGACTGCAGAGAGACCTGCAAAAACGTTCTTTGTCATGGCTCTCTATATATCACAAGTTATTCCTGCTTTTCTGGCCGATTTATAATCTCGAGCTTGTTTTATATCTTGTCAATAGCAGGAAAGGATTATAGTGCCTATAAGGTACCTTAGGTAAAGCTGTAAGTGGTTATCAGCTTTGTAAAACAAATTATAAGATTGTGTTAGATTTTGATGATGATCAGAGTGTGATTTTAGGTGTTGGAGGGCCACTGCAGAAGTCTTTAGTTTGGAAGAAGTCAGGCACAGGAAGGAATTACCAAACTTTAGATGTTCTCGCAGGTTGTATAACCTTTGGACAAAGTCAGAATAACAGTTTCCCCCTGAGGGTGTGCTGTGCTATGCTACAAAACTGTTGGATCCAGCTTCATATATTATCATGACAGTGCTACCTGTCACCTGTCTCTCAAACTAATCGTCTAACTCTCAGCAAGAAAATATTTACAGTGTTTTGTATTGTTTTGTATTTCTTGTTTTGTATTTTGAGTTTGAACGATGAAGAAATCAAAGAAAAGTAAGAAAAATGACTGAAAGTCTTTCTAACTGATTAACCTGAACCTTGGAAACATGAGATAATATTTCCTTTAAAATCTTATGTTAGACAGGTCTTTTAAGATGTTGTTAAAAATGTTTTTGTCCCCAAAACAACTTTCTCCTAAACCAAACTGAGTAGCTTTCTTCCTAAAACTAACCAGACTGAAAGGCATTCTTCATCGTTTGCTTCCATCAGTGTTCTTTAGTACGACCGCTCCTCCCGCACTCTGATTCAGATTGAAATGCCAACTAAATGGCTGAAATTCGTATATTTTATTTATATTGTCTCTGTATTTATATATATGTGTGTGTGTGTGTGTATATATATATATATATATATATATATATATATATATATATATAATATTCTGTAACTTCTATCGGTGCTGTGCTTTTTTGGAAATCGAATTTCCCAGAGGAACCCACCCGAGGGATTAATAAAGTTCTATCTAATCTAATCTAATCTAATCGAAATGTAAATGTATGATCACACCCACGCACATACTGTACTTACAGGCGTGAATGATTCTCTGGGGGCCGGTTAAAACTGATGGGAAATCTAAAGCACTCACAAATGAAGTGTGTGATTTCTTTTCTCTTTTTTGTATTTTAATGTTACTAAATCATCAGGAAACATCATGACCTTCACTGAGAGTGAGACAGGGAGAAAGTAAACTCTAAATGGGAGTTTAAAAAGGGATATTTGCTTTTAATGGAGAAAACAGAAATGGAAAACAGGGGAAATGAACATTTATGGTTACAGTAACAGAAAGTGGATTATTAAAGGACTAAGCTTTTACAGAGACCACAATTTGTTTGCATTTATTTAGTTAAATCTATGAAGAAAGTCAAAGACAACAGTTTGACAGACAAAGTAACATTTTTCCCATCATTCCCTAAAAGCTATTAGCTGAACATTTGTCTAAACCTGACAGGTCAAGGACAAAAGAAGATGTGTCAGGCCTAGAAAAAAACACCCCAAAAAACTATCTACAGCAGATGAATATTTTCTGAAAGTCAATCTCTTAAGAGACAGGAAAAAACCCAGCAAAGACCTGAAACAGACCTGAGAGACACATCTGAACCTTCAGCTCATTCAGCTATATCACTAAAGCCTCATCAGAAATGGTCTCAGTGGAAGAACTGGACTGAAAAATCAGTGGCAACTGTTGGAGTGATGAGTCACTAATCACTAACAGTATGTATGGAGGAGGTAAGGTGGAGGCTCTGTCATGGTTTGGGTCTGCATTAGAGCCAGTGGTGTTGGAGATCTTGTCAAAATTGATTAATTATAAACAAAGAAAAGTACCATCAGATATTGATCCACCATGAAGTACCATCTGGAACTGCACCTGATTGGCACCGGCATCATTTTTTAGCATGACAATGATCTCAAACACACTGCCAATGCAGTAAAGTCGTACCTGGATAGAAAAACACACAGTTGAACTCTATCAGTCATGGATTGGCCTCCCCAGACCCCAGACCTCAACTATTGAAGCAGTGTGGGATCATGTTGGCCAGAGGGGCCGATGGCGCGATAGGGCAGCCTCGCATCTGTCAGTCTGCCCCAGGGCAGCTGTGGCTACAACTGTAGCTTGCCTCCACCAGTGTATGTGAGAGTGAATGAATAGTGGTATTGTAAAGCGCTTTGGGTGCCTTGAAAAGCGCTATATAAATCCAATCCATTATTATGTTGACAGAAAATAGAACGAAAGGCAGAAACATCCAAAGAAGAGCTTTGAATGTCCTTCAAGAAGCCTGGAGAACTATTCCTGAAGACGACTTAAAGACATGACAAGAAAGCTGCCTAAGAGAGTTCAGACTGTGCTGAAGAATAAAGGTGGTCACACTAAATGTTGACTTTCAAGCTTGATAGAATTGTACAAACTTAGGTTTTGCTTTATATACTGTATATAAATGTAATTTGCACATGTTTCTATACATTGCTGAACCTATTCCACAATTTCCTAGGACAACACAAAGAAATGACGGGTGACTTGAGACTTTCCACAATACTTCAGACTAAAAAACAAGAAAAACGTGTTAAAAAGACAGAAAACAAGATGAAACGAGCTTCAAAAAAGTGAAAAAAGAGAATACATAACGCAACAACACAGAAAGCTGAAGAAGTGAAATTTAGAGTCAGAAAACTTCCAGGAAAAAAATGAAAGTAAAAACAAGAAGAATTCTAAATAAGTCAGAGAAAGAAAGTTTGAAAGCGAGAGACACAAAGACAAACCCTGGAACAATGAAAGGAAATGACAGATGAGCAGCCATCCCTACTTTCATCTTACTGATGATAAAACATCTAATGGACTCAATAACTACTTCAAAAGCCATCGATGAGTCTAGTCTGCCCACTCCAGCTCCTCCTCCTTTACTGCGGAACAGGAATAGCACCCCACATTTCTCTCTTTAGTTTTCTCATCCTCAATTAATGAGTACGCGCTGGTAGAGTGTGTGTCCTTGTCTGTTGGTGTGTGTTTGTAGTATGAAAAGACACAAATACACGATGATGAGGGAAAAGGAATCAGCGCAGCAGCCAATTAGGACATCAAGGCTAAAAAAAAGGACATTAAAATGCTGCGATTTTGCATTACACAGCACTAACTTGCATTCCTTTCTGAAAAATGATGCAGCATATTGTTATGCTTCAGTTTAAACTGCATTTTACTCAAGAGCAGCAACCTCTTATTTCATGGCGGTGTCACGATCCTGGGTCTGTTGACCCAGCGTTTTGAGTTTTAGTTTTATGTAAGCCCTTCGGGTTCCTAAGTTCATTTGTTATCATGCCTAAGTGTTTCTAGTTCTTATCATTTCCCCCTCGTGTTCCCAACTATGGTAAATCTCCCCTGCTCTTCATGTGTTTCATGTCTGTGTCTTACATTGTGAAGTTCGGGTTGTCATGTCTAGTTTTAGTGTTTCCTGTTTTATTCTGACAGTGTCATGTGTTCTTTGTTCATTGTATTTAGCTTTCCTCTCCTGGTCCTGTCATTAGGTTTATGTCAGTCAGCTGTTCCCCCATGTGTCTCCACTTCCCCTGATCACCTCATGTATGTATTTAAGCCCTTTGTTTTCTGCATGCTGTTGTCAGGTCGTCTGCTCGTCCATGTCTCATCTCCAGGTACCCATGTCACTTCACTATGGTTAAGGTTTTTTATGTTTTGTTATTAGTTCACCCAGTTTAGGTTATTGTTTAGTTTTCACCGATGCCCTATTATTTTGTACCCTCGTTGCTAGCCTCAATAAACGGCTTGTTTTGTTAATCCACACCACATTTTGGTCTGCGTTTGAGTCCTCCTCTGCAACACATACGGTCTGCCCCAGCCAGACCGTGACAGGCGGAGGAGAAAATTATGGTTTTCAATCATTTTTATGCAAAACTGAGTCAAACTAAAGACTAAATCCATGACTCTTACTTTCTGCAAACCAGCATTTATTTGTTTCTGCAGTACTCAAAAAACCTATAGATTAAGGTGTGTGAAATGGTGTCTTAAGTAGCATTATACTACCATGGTCAGGATGTTGTGACTTCTGTGCTACTGTTTCAAACTAAATCTGAGCAAACCTCTACTCTGGACATCAAATATTTTTTGCAGAAAAACTAATTAAAAAGTGAGGTCTGCATTTCTTTCGATGTTGTTCTGGGGTCTTTTGTGACCTCTTGGATGAGTTATTGAGTCGCTCTTGGAGAAATTTTTGTCAGCCAGCCACTCCTGGGAAGGCTCACCACCTTTCCATCTGTGGATAATGGTTCTCACTGTGGTTCACTGAGTCCCACAGCTTTGGAAATGGCTTTTCCAGACTAAAAGATCTCAGTGACTTTGTTTCTCATTTGTTCCTAGATAAGATAAGATAAAACTTTATAAATCCCTCAGGTGGGTTCCTCTGGGAAATTCGGTTTCCAAAAGCACAGCACCGACAGGAGTTATCATAAATTTGGATATCTGCCGATACCGATATGAATCCGATATAGTGTTTTTTTAATCAACAAAACTGTTTTTTTTAAATATCTTGCTGCATTTTGTATAAGTTCATACTCAAGTTTAAAACAACAACTACACTAAAGCTATTCTGTTATACCTGTATGCAAAAAAAAATATTTCATAGTTCAGCAATACTGATCAATCTAATAAACTTAAACCTACACCATCCTCCCTATTCTGGTATTTTAAAGAGTACTTAGCATAAATATTAAGCAACCTAACTAATAGGGTTCCAACTCCCAGCAACAACAAAAATAAATAAATAAAAAATAGGGAACCACCCCTCACGCTCCACCTCATGATGCTTAATCGACGTAATCAACCTTAATTTGATGCAGTGTGAAAAAAAAATGCACAGAAATCAATTATTTTTTTCAATATATTAAAATATTAAATAGATTCAACATCTTTCTTCAACAAAATTGCAGACTGCACAGATGGTACCTTCCCAAAGTAAAAAGTACTATAGCTTACTAGGGTATATATATTAGACTTAATAGTCACTATATACAGTAATTGACTTCTATTCATTTTACATCAAATTAAAACTTTGGGTGTCAGATAATTATTTATTAAAAGCTCGACATTTTAAATGAGAATAAGAAAGAAAAGTATGTCTTTGTGCCCCCTTTTCCCTGTTCATGCCCTATCGGCCCCCCTGGCTAAACTTTGCTAGATCCGCCCCTGCACAGTTACCAGCGTCAGCTAGAAAAAGATCCTCGAGTAGAAAGTAATATTAAATAAATTCTAACAACAGCTGATCAAGCTTAAACGTGCTGCTGTTGTTCAACCGCTGGTTTGCTCTTTCTGGTGCAAAGTGGGCCAAAAACAAACAAGAGACACGGACTCGCGACAGAAAAGCCGATCAGCTGATCATTAAGCAGTTTCATGATTGAAGTAGCAGCAAGAAGAGGCAGTCGTTTGTTAAGCTTAACGCAGGAATGCTTTACAAACATTCAGAGATGGACTTACACACTTGCTTTACTTCTCTCGGGGATAACTTTGTCGGAGATGAAATGCCGGGTTGCTAGCGAAGCTCCACATGCTATCCAGACCACCACAGGTCCTGCATGCCACAGCCGCTCTATCACGTGATGCATACTGCTCCGACGTGCTAACGTTCTGAGGTGAGTTACGGCGTGTTGCAAGTTTTGTGAGGTGCTTTCGTGATATTTAATGGATCGGATTACATTTTTTATTTTTCTCCGATATCCGATCCAGTAATTTAGGTCAGTATCGGACCGATACGTAATATCGGATCGGTCCATCTCTAATATATATATATATATATATATATATATATATATATGAAAGGGATAAATAGGAATAAGAATACAAGGGACTTGCACATTTCAAGTATTGAAGTCTATTGCACCGTTGACTATTTACAAAAAGTATTGCACAAGGTATTGCACAGTGAGGTGAAGAGGCACTACAGCTTAGGCTACGTTCACACTGAAGGTCTTAATGCTCAATTCCGATTTTTTGATCAAATCCGATTTTTTTGTCTGCTCGTTCACACTACAAATAAAATGCGACAGCAAACGCTCTCTAGTGTGAACGCTCAAAGCGGCCCGCATGCGCAAAAGAAGATGTCACACACAACGCGCTCTGTTTAGACCCAGAGCAACAGTATTGTTTGACTGATGGCCCTTAATATAAAGACTTCGGTCTTCACGTTTCCCAATTTTTGCTTTAAGTTATTTTGTTATTTACATAATAATGTAAATAACCTAATAATGATCCTTATTGCCGTTTAAGAGAGGAGCGGTGCTTCAAAGGATAGCTGTAGATTTCTGTCAGAATCTGCAGATTATACAGTACAAATAAAATGTTTACGTTGTCTTCCCAACAGTTTCACTGACATCTACACTGGATGGCCAGGAAGCGTTCGCGATGTCTTCTCGGGCGCTTCTCTGGCGCTGATAATTGGCTTCAGTCTTGTGTCGGTGACGTAAAAGGCGGATTTAATGCGACTTGACCGTTCAAACAGCAGTCGCTTTCTAAAACATCGGATATGTATCGGATTCAGTACCACATACGAAAGTGACCCAGATCGGATTTGAAAATATCGGATTTGCGCCGTTCACACTGTCATAGCATGATCGGATATGGGTCGCATAGGGTCAAAAAATCGGATTTGATGCGCTTTCGCCTGCAGTGTGAACGTAGCCTTAGTTGTTCCCCCCTCCTTTGTCCTCCTGTTTCCCCTCCAGAGAGGAGTTAAACAGTCTGATGGCGTGTGGGACAAAGGAGGTTTTAAGTCTGTTGGTTCTTGTCTTTGGGAGAAGCAACCTGTCACTGAACAGACTCCTCTGGTTGTTTACGGCCGTGTGCAGAGGATGCCCAGCATTGTTCATAATGTCCAGCAATTTTTTTTTAGTGTCCTTTTCTCTGCCACTGTCACCAGAGTGTCCAGCTTCATGCGACCACAGAGCCAGCCTTCCTGATCAGTTTTTCCAGCCTGGATGAGTCCTTCTTTGCTGTGCTGCTCCCCCTGCACACCACAGCATGGAATGATGTCTGGCTTTTGAGGATCTTTTGGTCCACTCCACTTTGTCAAACAGATCCTATTTACATGATTTCTTGGTTTGAGAATAGGTGTGGCAGTAATCAGGCCTGAGTGTGGCTACAGAAATTGAACTCAGCTTTCCAAAGATGTGATATACCACAATTAGTTTATGTTATAACGGGGCCGTCTGAATGTTGCAAAGGAAATTGAGACTCATCAGACCAGGCAACTTTTTTTTTTTTTTTTTTTTCTCCACTCTTCTAGCTAGCTAACCCGTAGACTCATTTATCTGTTGTTAGGTGACAGAAGTGCCATCCAGTGCGGGCTTCTGCTGTTGTAGGCCATCAATTTTTGCTGCTTAGAGGAGGCAAAACTATTCTATTCAATTCAATAAAACTTTATTGATCCTGAAGGTTGACCCCGAAGGAAATTGGGTTTAATGAGGGCTGCAGTTTTCTCCATACAAAGGTCATGTTTTGAAACATCCTCTTTATTTAATTCATTATGTTTTTCTGCAAATGACATTTTAGGCAAGGTTTGGAGGCCTATCTCCACCCACCACCACTTCCCCAGCCAGTGGCAGACTCCCTCAGACATCGGTGCGTTGGTGGTTCTTTGTGTCCGGGGATGGGCGTCCAGGTACACACCGGCTCACTCCTTGGCGGCCGCTTATCGGGGCCTGGAGCCTGGGGCTCGCTCGGGCCACTTCGGAGGTGGGGTGCCCCCGGCCTCTCGGCCTGGGGCTCGGTCACTCAGGCACGGCTGGCTGCCAGCGGAGCTCACGGGCGCGTCACTGCAACTCCCCCTGGCATCTGCTCCGCGGCTGCTGAGTGAGCCCTCATCTGGGACTCTCCTCAGCTCTTTCTGGGACAGTGGCATGGCTGCCCCTCTGTTGGTCTTCCTTGGTCTGTTGTGTTCTGAGGGCCTCTGGATGTCTGGAGTTTTGATCTCCTCCATACCTGCTTCATGCCCTGGAGGACGGGGCTGTGGCCCCCCCACACCCTCTAGCAGATTATTACATGAAGGAACCTTTTAAAAAACAAAAAACAAGCGCGTCCATGCTCACAGGTGTACACACAGGTGACCCCCCCCCCCCCCCCAACTACACTGTGTTCTGTTGATCTTATGTGCTGCACAATAATGTTGAATATTTAGTATTTACTGTCATATTCCCATATATCATTGTGATGTTGTTTATTCTATTACTCTTGTTCTCTTCTGCTTGCTTTCTTTTTTCTTTCTCAGCAGGTGATCCAGGTGATTGATATATGCATTTTTTCTTTCTTTTTTTCTTTCTGCTCATTCGGTTGGTTTTTGTTTTTTGCCCTTCTCCCCCGTCCCTCTTCTCAGCTGTTTCTCTTTCCCTCTTTCTTTCTCCCCTTCTTTCCCCCAGTCAAGTCTGTCCCATGTTCAGTAAGTGAAAATAAAATAAACAATAAAAGGTGAATCAAATGGACCATTACGGCAAGGCTGGGATGGTCAATTTGGTAAAGTAAATCCGTTGGGCATCTTTCTTTGCCTTTAGACAACAATTCTGATGGCAAAAGAGCCAAACGGGACAGGCAAAAGAAAAAAAAAAAAAAAAAGGTTCTTAACAAAAGTATTGCATCGATAGCGTGAGAAAGTAATGGGACAGTTGACTGATGTGATTAAAAAGCTGGCGATCACCCACTTTAGTTCTCTACAGCCTCACAGCGCTGGTCTCTAGCCTGATTACGCAATCCTCATGTCAGTGCCACCTTGTCTGGAGGAACGACAACCAAAACAGAAATGCCAGCACTGCCTTTATTTTGTGGTTAGACAACTACAAAGGACACAACTCAATCCCAGGCTGGCGGAGGAGCCGAGCGCGACAAGAACTCTCCAAACCGAAAGCATCTGGCTTGGCTCTGTGGACTGTGACCATGAATGTCAAGCTCTATCTCAGGCTAACAATCTAACCACAGCTCATTATGCAAGCCAGCTTTCCCACACTCCCTGCAGGACACCCAGGCCTGCCTGCCTGCCAAGACTGCTTCAGAGTGGTTAAAGGGAAAAATCCACAAAGTGTCTGTAGCATGACGCAAAACGATCATCAATCTGCGATAAGGCAGAATCCTGCTCCTTCTGTCTCCCTTGTCTGCTTCCATTTGTGACTTCTTACATTTCCCTGGTTGCCCTTTGACAGCTGACAAGGAAGGATTATAAATCCGTTGCATCCATCATGTGTAGGTGGAGTGAATGAAAGCATGGCAAGAAGCACAAGTAGGTGGGAGTCTTTTTTTTCAGTTGAGAAAAAGCAGCATTTTACTGAAACTGTCCTGTGCCTGCATTGAATTCTGGTCTATTTCCTGATGCTGTGGGCGTTAGAGTTGGCCAGTGTGCTCGTTTTCTGACAAATTCCTCCCTCTATGATAACTGAAGACTGTGGGTGCAGAAAAAAGCATTTGCACTTTACAGCCGAGGACCTGAAAAAACAGATGTTTTTCAATTTCTCTTCCTTTATAAAAAAACTAAAACATTTAGGTGAATATCCAAAGATTACAGTTACATATGTGACCATAGTTGTAGATTTTTTTCTCTCTCAATGAGCCACAGCAGCCTGTGGTATTCTTCAGATGAGATGCACATTTTAAAGCAGCAAAGGCAATGAGAAAATGCTGTAGGAGATGAAAAAACACATCCACTGAAAATGTTTTAACTTGGGCAAAAATATATGTGGTTGTACAGGAGCTCTATGAAACTAGAGCAAAACAGGAAAGCAATTGAGGGAAAAATCCTTGTGAGTTTCTTGTGAGATCACTGACAGGTTCAGGATGGGATACGCACTACTAAAACTAGACCCCCATGGAAGATTTCCCGATCGCCGATCTGTTTTTTGTATTTAAGTAATTCACGTCTAAAGTTGGGTACAGTAGTAGGTTTAGTCTTGGGGTCCAGCCTTTATCCAGCAGCACAGCTATCCATGTCAGTTTGGCGATTCCCACCTTGAAAAAGGTGCAGGGCTTTTTTCACCACAAAGTTATCCTACCATCAGAGCATCCTGTCAGGCTCTGTGGACTGTGACCATGAATGAATAACCACAGCTCATTATGCAAGCCAGCCTTCCTCCGCGCTCTGCAGGATATATACAGACCTGCCTGCCAAGACTGCTTCAGAGTCATTAAAGGAAAAGTCCAACAATTCTCCATCAGTGTGACTTGGAGCTGCTTATTTCACATGGAGGCACCTTACTCTATAAGTCATTTCAAGGCCAATTAGAACTCAAACCCATCGCAGACTTCTGAGCATAACTGTTTCCAGATCAAATTTTGTGTAGCAAGACGTTAATGATGAAAACCCTCATCGTAAACATTCAACATCTTAAAGTTAACTTGAACATTAGACAGTAAAGTCTCCAATTGGTGACTTTTATGAACACTTCATGCTTTCATCTCTTATATTTCAAGGTTAGGTCTGGCTTTCAGTTTGTTTTCTAGTTCATCCCAATGGTTCTATGAAGGGTTGAGGTCAGGACACTGAAGGCCACTCAAGTTCTTGTATGTCAAGCTTCTTCTGGAGTTAATTTTAAGGGATTTCCTTATTATCCACATACATTTGTCCACAAACCTTTGCCCACATGGATCATCTGGACATGATGCCAGATGAGGACTTTAAATAGACAGTATTTAGGCATTTAAAAAAACAAACACATAATGAACACGTAATGAAAATATGCGGTGAAAGCACATCCTCCTCCTCCTCCTCACACCCTCCCTGTCTCTGCCAGTGACAGCCAAGATCCCCCCGAACTCCCATCGCGCTACGGTTGCTAAATCCCAACTGCTTTCATCTGCCAGCGCTGCAATGGAATGCTCACACACTGAATAGACTTCTGCAATTACATTATACACAGGAGAAGAGAGGAGATGAGAGGGGAGGCTTGGATGGAGTCAGGAAGACAGAGGAAAAGAGAGAGATGAAAGAGAGGTGGATGAAAGACAACAGGAATATGACAGAGCAAAGAATGAATGAGTCAGGAGGGGGGGAAAAAGAGATGGGAGAGCGAGAAGAAAGAGCAATTATCCTGGGCAGATATCAAGAGATGGGGACGGCGGGGTTTTCAATCTTTGGTTTTGGAGAGAAAAGACAGACGAAGGGCAAAGTGGGATGGATGGATGGAGGGGGGGGAGAAAGATCAATGTGCAAGGAAAAAAAATGGAGGGTGGAGGGACAACGGGGGTGGGGAAGTAGTATGTGGATATTGATTAAATGATGAAATACAGCAGTGATCAGGTGGATGTTAGAGCACATACACACAGTTTCTACATGCCCTTGTTTGTCCTTCATGTTTGAGTCGAGTTTGTCTGATTACATATTTATGACCATCCATTTTTAACTTCTGGAATATTTCAGCACACATCTGGCTGCTTTTAAAGTCTGTGTTTCAAATTATCCTAACTTGAGATTTTCATTTGTTTTCTAAGATTATACATACACAACAGGCAATCAAATAAACTGACTTAATAAAAAAAACATGTCAATAGCACTCAACTCTTTTTATTCAAAAACGCCCCTAAAGCGGAAACGAGCTAAACAGCGGTTGATTAAGGGCTTAACTACATTTAAGTCCCGCTTAGTCAAGCTTTATTTATTTTTACTGATAATTTAGAATAAATAAACTATTGCTGTAATTACAATTATGTATGCACAATTATGTATTTAGAATTTTCAAGTTTCTTGTCAAGGAAAAAGTGACTCTCCCATTTATAAGTATAAGAGGTATGATCCAACTGAGCCAACCATCCATCTATCCAACCAACCGACCATCTATACAACAAACCATCCATCCCTCTCCAGCTTATCTGTGGTTGGGTTGGTAATTATAGGTAACCAGAGACTAGTGATGCGCAATGAGCAGTCACTTCCTGTGTGGACACCTCTTTAGCCTCTAGCCAACAGCCAATTTTGGGGGGCTTCCAATTAATCCAGGGTATCCGGTAAATGGATAACAAACAATACACAATGTCTATTCAAATCTGATTCCTCAGATTCTGTACACTGTTCACTCTTTACATCAGGGGTGTCCAACTCCAGGCCTCAAGGGCCGGTGTCATACAGGTTGTAGATGTGTCCTTCACCCAACGCAGCTCATTTAAACGGCTAAATTACCTCCTCAACATGTCTTGAAGCTCTCCAGAGGCCTGAGAATGAACTAATCATTTGATTCAGGTGTGTTGACCCAGGGTGATATCTAAAACCTGCAGGACACCAGCCCTTGAGGCCTGGAGTTCCCCACCCCTGTTTTAGGTAGATTTCTAAAAGGGTCTCTTTTGTCCTCTACAATACTTTTGTCAACACGTACCAAAACCTGCTTAAACATGAACTGTGAGAATGCAGGCGGATTACAGATGTGAACAAGGAGGTTGAGAATTAATTTAGAGCCAATCAACCTCATCCGGATGTGGAAAACCAGGGCTAACCATGTTGGAGTCAATGGAGTTATTATTTTGTTTGTTTTTTGTTTTTTTGATAATCTACAGGGTGGGCCATTTGTATGGATACACCGTAATAACATGGGAATGGTTGGTGATATTAAAGTCCTGTTTGTGGCACATTAGTATATGTGAGGGGGCAAACTCCTCAAGATGGGTGGTGACCATGGTGGCCATTTAGAAGTCGGCCATCTTGGATACAACTTTTGTTTTTTCAATAGGAAGAGGGCCATGTGACACATCAAACTTATTGGTAATGTCACAAGAAAAACAATGGTGTGCTTGGTTTCAACGTAACTTTATTCTTTCATGAGTTATTTACAAGTTTCTCTTTGTTCACAGCCTTTGACATGTCGAAGAGGTTAACATGTGAGGAGCGGATCGAAATTGTGTTGATATCTGGTGAATGCCATAACCGGGTCATTGCAGCAGATTTCAATGCAAGACACCCTACGAGACCACCCATCTCCCATGCTACAGTTAGCAAACTGCTTGCTAAGTTTTGTGAAACTGGTTCAGTGTTGGATTTGCCAAAATGTCGACGCAAGAAAACTGTCACTAATGAAGAAACATCAGTGGCTGTCCTAGCTTCATTCAGCAAGAGCCCACAGCGTAGAACTCGCTGCATGTCACTGGAGAGTGGCATTAGTTGAACATCCCTTCGGCAGATATTAGCTACTCACAAAGGGCACCCTTACAAACTCCAGCTACTGCAGCATCTCAACGAGGATGACCCAGATCGGTGCACAGAATTTACAGAATGGGCAAAACAAAAATTGGAACAGGACCCTCAGTTCACGCAGAAGATTTTGTTCAGTGATGAGACAAACTTTTATGTGAATGGTGAAGTTAACAAACAAAACCAACGCTATTGGTTGACACTAACCCACATTGGATGGATTCATCCAAGATTGTTGGAACAACAAAAGTGATGGTTTGGTGTGGTATATGGGGTACAACGATAGTGGGTCCATTCTTCATCAATGGAAACCTCAAGGCCACTGGATATTTGAAATTGCTACATGATGATGTGTTTCCCTCTTTATGCACTGAAGCTGGCACGTTCCCTGAGTTTTTCCAGCAAGATGGTGCACCACCACATTATGGGTGCCAGGTCCGAGCATTCCTAGATGAACAGTTTCCTGGAAAGTGGATTGGTCATCGTGGGCCAGTTGAATGGCCCCCAAGGTCTCCCGATCTGACCCCCTTAGACTTTTATCTTTGGGGTCATCTGAAGGCATTTGTCTATGGTGTGAAGATACGAGATGTGCAGCACCTGAAACTACGGATACTGGATGCCTGTGCTGGCATTTCTCCTGTGGTGTTGCTATCAGTGTGTGAAGAGTGGGAGAAGAGGGTTGCATTGACAATCCAACACAATGGGCACCACATTGAACACAATTTATAAGTGGTCAGAAACTTGTAAATAACTCATGAAAGAATGAAGTTACGTTAAAACCAAGCACACCATTGTTTTTCTTGTGACATTACCAATAAGTTTGATGTGTCACATGGCCCTCTTCCTATTGAAAAAACTAAAGTTGTATCCAAGATGGCCGACTTTTAAATGGCCACCATGGTCACCACCCATCTTGAGGAGTTTGCCCCCTCACATATACTAATGTGCCACAAACAGGACTTTAATATCACCAACCATTTCCATGTTATTACGGTGTATCCATATAAATGGCCCACCCTGTATATTAATAGAAGTGCCACCGCTTAGAATATGCTATGTAAAAAGGGTGGGTGGAATAAGCTAACTCTTTACAGCACAGGTGTCAAACTCATTTTAGTTCAGGGGCCACATGGAGAAAAGTCTATTCTCAAGTGAGCCGGACTGGTAAAATCACTGTATATATAACTTAAAAACAACAACAACTTCAGATTGTTTTCTTTGTTTTAATACGATCAACATAAAAAATAACGCTAGAGCCTGTGGACAGTATGTTCAAAATAGTACAGGCACAACATAGCTATTAATTACAAAACATTTCAAGCTATTTGAAAGTTCTGAGGACAAAGAACACACAAGCACAAAGTGCCTCAGTGATTCACAGAAGTATATCACAGATCACAGAACTACATCAGGGTGTCTCATGCAACACTTTCAGTGGGGTTGCATAGTTTATTTGACTCCTGATACCTGGCATCGTTTAGCTTTCACCAGCTCATCAATATCGATCATCACATCCTGAGCGGCAGCTAACTTCAAGATGTGATTCAAGTGCTTGTGCGTGAGCCTTGAGTGCAGTTTTGTTTTATTTATGCTCATTACAGAGATTACAGAGAAAACTTGCTCACAAAGATATGTGGTTCAGAACATGCACAACAGTTTTGCAGCAAGGGCTGTCAAGCTGGGGTAACCTGGCAGGAGATTCTGATAAAAATGTGTTCAAGCCAGCTGCAGCAAATTTGGCCTTCAAATCCAAGTCACACTGCAAGTCTATTATTTCAAGTTGGATCCTGACGGGCAGATCAAAGGGATTCACGGTGAGTCTTTCTCCAGTTCACCAAACAGGTGAACACTAACAGTCCCGTTATTTTATCTTTGAACCGCTTCGTATCTGCCACACTTTGGGTCGTGCACACATTTTTCAGATAGGGGAAGTGAGCTGCATCACCACCAGCGAGCTGTGTCTCCCACAATGACAACTTCAACTTGAAAGAACGTAGGTTTTCATAATACTGCGTGACAACTTTGTTGCGTCCTTGCAGCTGTTTGTTCAAGTTATTCAGGCGCTCTGTAACATCCACCATAAATGCAATGTCCTGCATCCATTCTGCGGAATGAAATTCTAACACTGGTTTGCCCTTTTCTTCTGTAAACTGTTCAATTTCTTCTTGTAAATCAAAGACACGTTAGTCCTTTATTTATCCAGGTAAAAAAATCTCATTAAGATTAAAAATCTCATTTCCAAGAGAGACCTGGCATGATGTGGTCTTTCTCTCTGAGAAGGCTGTCAAACTGAGGGTGATTGAGGCTTCTGGATCGGATGAAATTAACAGTTTGGATGACTACCTTCATGACGTTATCCATTTTCAGTGACTTGCAACACAAAGCCTCCTGGTGCAAAATACAGTGAAAAGTCCAAAAATCACATCCTCCATTTGCAGATTGCACTTTATCTCTGAACTTTTTTACAACGCCCGCGTTTTTCTCGATCACTGAGGGCGCACCATCTGTAGCCAGGCTGACAGCACGGGACCAGTCCACTCCGACCCTGTCCAGCACACCGACGAGTGCGGTGAAAATATCAGCTGCATTCATTGTTTCTGTCATCGGCACCAACTCCACGAACTCTTCGGTGACGGTCAATGTGTCGTCAACTCCGCGGATGAAAATTGCCAGTTGTGCAACATCTGTAATGTCCGTGCCTTCATCAATTGCAACTGAAAACGCAATAAATGACTTTAGTTTTTTGCTTCAACTGGCTGTCCATCCGCTGAAAGATCAGAAATCCTGTTGGCAACTGTGTTTCTTGTCAGGCTGATATTTGCAAAGGCCTGTCGCTTTTCAGGGCACACAATCTCCGATGCCTTCATCATACATGTTTTTACAAATTCACCCTCACTAAATGGTTTTAAAGCTAGTGCAATTTTGTTAGCAATGAGGTAGCTAGCTTTCACTGCAGTGTTACTGATGGCTGTGAGTAAACACAGACTGCTGTTTCTTCAGACCCGCCAACAGTTCATTCACCTTCTCTCTTCTCCGCTGTCCTTGAAAGTTGTCATATTTATCGGCATGAAGGCTCACATAGTGGCGACAGAGGTTATATTCTTTCAGCACTGCAACATGCTGGGAACACACCAAACATACAGCTTTCCCATTCATTTCCTTGAATAAATAGGAGTATGACCATTTTTCTTGGAACACTCTGCATCCACTTTTCTCTTTTTTGACAGAGACATATTGGGGCAATGAGGGTGCCAAAGCACATCAGGTTTAAATTTCGCAGGCAAAACTAAGTAGCTCACAATTGCTATTGCGCCATCCAATGGACGCAATTGAACAGCAGGTTCTTTTTTGAAAAATTGCAGCTCATTTTCATAATGCATTTTTTAAATTTTATTTGGGGTGCCTTTCAGAAACCCAAGGTCACCTTACAAAGAACAAAATTAATAAAAGGAACAGTAGTCATAAAATACATAAGATAAGTTAAAATTGCAAAACAGAGGTTGACAACAGATAAAATCAGCACTAAAGTGAATAAACCAGTTTAAACAGATGTGTTTTGAGCTGTGACTTAAATACGGAGAGGGAGTCAATATTTCTTATGGCTGGAGGAAGAGAGTTCCAGAGCCGAGGAGCAGAGCGACTGAAAGCTCTGTTCCCCATAGTAATAAGGTGTGAGGACGGAACAGTAAGATGAATAGCAGATGATGATCTGAGAGGGCGGGAAACAGTGGTGATATGGAGCAGGTCACACCAATATGAAGAAGCAGATTTATGGACACACTTGTATGTAAGACGTAAGATTTTAAAATTTATCCTGGGTTCTACGGGCAACCAGTGAAGCTGCTGAAGAACTGGGGTAATATGAGCTCTTAACGGAGTGCAAGTTATGACCCGAGCTGCAGAATTTTAAGAAGTAAGATAAGATAAGATAAGATAAGATAAGATAAGATAACCTTTATTAGTCCCACACGTGGGAAATTTGTTTTGTCACAGCAGGAAGTGGACAGTGCAAAAGTTATGACGCAAAAATTAGAATACAATAAGAATAAATACAGTACACAGCTGTACAGAATAGAATAAAATAATATACTATATACAGTAGAATAAAATAGAATAAAAATATACAATAAGATAAAAATAGAATACGAATGCTATATACAACTGAGTAAAAATACAACGATGCCAGAAAAGATTATTGCACTTAGTGTTATTGCACATGTGTGGATGTGTGTGTTTGTTCAGTTAAAGTCTTTGTTGTGGAGTCTGACAGCAGTGGGGAGGAAAGACCTGCGAAATCTCTCCGTCCCACACCGTGGGTGCCGCAGTCTCCCACTGAAGGAGCTGCTCAGTGCTGTCACAGTCTGCTGCATGGGGTGGGAGACGTTGTCCAACAGGGATGACAGCTTAGCCGCCATTCTCCTGTCACTCACTCACCATCAAGAAGTTGGAGTTTATGAAGGGACCTTTCAGGGAGACCAAATAGGAGGGAATTGCAGTAATCAATACGGGACGTAATAAGATTATGGACAAGGATGGCAGCAGCATGGGGAGTAAGGAAGGGACGGAGTCGGTTAATATTACATAAGTGGAAGTAAGCAGACCGGGTTATGTAATTAATGTGAGACTGGAATGAAAGAGTATTATCAAGTATGACACCCAAAATCTTAACCTGAGGGGAGGGAAGGGTGGGAGAATTTTCAACGTTAATGGAAAAACTGTGGGATTTGGTTAAGATAGATGGTGTACCAACAAGTAAAACTTCAGTTTTATTACTGTTACGGTAAGTTTGAGAAAATTGGAGGAGAACCAGGATCTAATCTCAATAAGACCGTTTGAGAGGGAGGTAGGTGGGAGGGATGAATTGGGTTTAGAAGAAATGTAGAGCTGGGTGTCATCGGCATAACAGTGAAAATTTATATTAGATTTTTGAAATATATGACCCAAGGGCGTAGATTTGGTTTTGGCATTGGTGGGGACGGATGATTCAACCACCAAACTATATATGCTATTCTACATGCTTTTAAACCATTTAAAATTACAATTCATAGTTTTATATGTGAATTGTACACAGCAAATCCAGCATGTCCAAATTAACACTGTCGGATTTGATTTCAACACTATTAAAGTGTCTATATGGGTCCACACCAGAGAGTGTTAATTTAACTCTTTTTGGAGAGTTGGTACGTTAACTCTGATTTAGTGTTAAACACCAAATCTGTCTGGAGTTGATAATTTAACACTTGGTGTTAAGAGTTTATATATATTAACTCTCAAAGAGTATTTTAGTTTAACTACGTAAGAGTTATCTTCTAATTCATTCTAAAAAGCGGGAATTTTACTGTTCTGAACTTCCAGAAATTTCTTTTGGAAATAAACATTTACTAAAAAGACGCAATGGTTTTTGAAAAACATTTATTCTGAACTGTGCACCACAATTTCAAAACATTTTCTGAAAGATGTAACAGTATACATGTTCTCACTTTCATTAGAATTTTGTTTATCAAAAGGTCTGACATGGTAAATGCAAATAACAGCATTCTCATCACTTATTTCTTCAATACAATATGCATGTCCTTCATTCATCCCTTTGTGGAACTTCAACACACTTCTGCTCTCCCCCATATTCCATCTTCACAAGCATATCCTGTGGGGAGATTGAATAAAAATTAGTTGACACTAATTAATGGCACAAATAATCCAGTAAACAATTGCAGCACAGTAAAAAAAAAAGAAAAGGGAATCCTCTTTGAGCCATTACTTGTGTAAAGTATTTTCCCAAAAGACAAGGACACAGGCAACAGGTAATACTGAACTAAATGTAAAACCTCAACCTTTTTCATTTTTACCTAAACTGTGTGCACAAAACTCTGGAGGGATCTATGCTAACGTAGAACCCAGTCAGGACGTCTGCTACTGCTGTTTGCTCGTTTTTTTTTTTATGGGCGATCGTTTTCAGGCTTCAAGTAGCACCATTATACCAACATTTCACATTCTAGACATTGTTTTAGGTGTATTTGACCAAAAGTTTGACTGAAAATTCACATGCAAGCTTTTTTCAAGGCTGTGGTATTTGCCCGCAAACAATACCTTTCAGCTAGCTAAAACAGAATATTATGCTATCAGCGAGCAACACGGCTAATGCCTTTCACACAGCTTTGTCTCAACTCCAAAGAGCCACAGAAGTAAAAGCTCATAATAATAATTGAAACAATCTTTGAAAAAATGACTTACCAAGCATGGCAAACAACTCAAATATGTAGAGCAAAATGTTCTGAAACGGCTTCACTTCAGCTTCGATTGGAGCCGTGCTGGGGGCGGAGTCTGTGAATTTACTCTGTTGGTGTCATAGCCCCTCTAGGAGTTCAGAGTTAAGAGGTCAAGAGTTAATGTTTCCATTGTAACACCTCCAGATTTGACAGAGAAACACTCATTTTTAACACTCGATTTTAACTACTATCATTTTACACCTCAGAGTTACATTAAAAGAATGTGACTCTGCTTAGAGTAAAATTAACTCTACTTTTGCAAGAAGACTATTAACACCAAAACATTTAACACTTTTGAATTTGCTGTGTATAATGTTAAATTACTATTAATCAAATGACTAAGTATTTTAGACTTTAGTTTACTTCAGCCATATTCCATACAAATCAGGTATCATGCAAAAATAAAAATAGCTTCAAATACAGTCATGACAATAAAAATATGACTTTAAGGATTTAACAACATTACTTTAGTTATAGTACACCAACATGTCTTATACATTAGCACTAAGGGAAAACTGAATGATCTGGTGGTTTTTGTCAAAAAAACTACTCATCTAAGATTACCACAAAGTAAAAGATCTGTCAGCAAAATTATGCAACATTTTAGGCACACTATCAAATCAGTGAGCTGGGATTTTTTATTCTAAACATGAACTACTGTTACAGCAACAGACATGGACACAACTCAATGTTCACTATGTGAAGGAGCCAAACACATGCCTTCTCCTCTCGTTAACTGAGATAAACTGCTGCCATATTTGTTTTACATCTATACTGTCCAGTCTCTCCTGGTGGACATGGTACAGCCTCTGTAAACTAATATCCTGGCTTGCTCGAGGCTCTCTGACAGTTTCAATCAAAATTAGAAATGCTACTCTGAGACTGAGATAACTAATAGTGCTGCCTGTTGTGCAGTTAGTTTCCAAAACACTTATTCATGGTTACATATACTTTTAGATTGATGTGGGCCAAAACCTAGGATAGCCTGTAACGTTATTATGACACATCTTATGAGTGAACTTGACTTTAAGTGACTTACAGGTTTCTTTGAAAAATACTTTCTTATATCCAGGTTCTTTCTTTTTGCTGCCGTCCTCCTCTCCTCCTTGCAGGTCCTCGCAGCGCAGCTTTGCTGCCATTTGTTTATGTTTTATTGGAGGTTTTTTTTATTGTTCTTGTCATATCAAACTGCAGTATGGAGCAAAATAAGTTGAAAAAAATCTCTTTGGTTCTGGAGTCAACATTTTAAAATAGGTTTTTGTTGCAAAGGAGAAAATGCACAACTTTTTTTTCCCTCTACAGATTTTCAAAAAAGTAAAAAAGAAATGCATGTTTGATGCTGCCAATTATCAGCAAGAAAATGCAGCCTGTTCTCAATCCCAGGGTTTCAGATACCTTCTTTTGTCAAAGCATGTCTGGCATCTCCTTTTGCACACAGTGTCCTTCTGAGCCTGCAGCAGCATGTTTGACCTGCTAAAGGCTGAAGGTAATTAGTTTTTGTGGCACGTTCCTTCAAAAGCAGCCGTGGAATTAATAAATGCCACAAAACGTTATTGCATTTCTCCAAAGCAGACCTCAGAATGCAGAATAATAACCCCTTTTTCAGGTCTTGGAGTTTCTCTCACAGCTCTGCTTGTGCTGAGTTTTGGAGACAGTAATCCTAATCCGGATTTTAACAGGAAAATAAAAAGATAATTTAACAGAGATGTGAAGTTCGGCCTGGATGTGCTTACTCTGGAGAATTTCCCTCATCTTCCCGTCCTTATTTGAAGTAAAAAAAACAACAACCCTCCCACACTGTGGTTTGATCTCTCCACACGGTGCTGTATCTGTGTGTTGTACTATGAAATGGACGAAAGCCAAATCTACTAAACATGGATTTTTTCGTCGGCCTCCGACCTCGTGTTTCTCTGCAGGACCACAAGATGAAAACAAAAACAAGTCCGGAGATGGCAGCTGTTTACCTCCGCTCGTCCTGGAGTACTCTGTGACGTGTGACTCGAGTCGGACGTTCAGCTGTAAATCACAGCGAAGAAACAGTTTGACGATTGACTCAGACAGCCTAATCTCACTAATGGCTCCCTACCACTCTCTGAGATGGATGGATGTCCGTGGATGTGCACGATCTAATATAGTAACATCCTCTCCATACTGATTAAATATACAGTATGAGTGCATTATGAGACATTGTTCCCCTCACTCCTCCTACATAAGAGCGAGACAGAATGAAACTTGTTGTTGCTTCACTTTGTGTTTTTTTTTCTGTCCCTGGCTACCTTTGAGGTCATTTCGTGCTGCACTAACTTTCTTTGGTGTCTCTTTGCAACTGTTTGTGTTGATTTCCATAAAAGTCTTGATTCACCACTCATTTCTTTATGTTTTGCTCAGAAAACAGGAACTTAGGATGTATTGAAACGTACAAACATATAAGGCAAAAAACCCCAACAGAATTTGCGCAATTTTAATGAGCTGAAAGTAAATATTTGGTTTGACCATCTTTATTCTTCAGCAAAGTCTGAACTCTCTTAGGCAGCTTTCTTGTCATGTCTTTAAGTAGTCTTCAGGAATAGTTCTCCAGGCTTCTTGAAGGACATTCAAAGCTCTTCTTTGGATGTTTCTGCCTTTTGTTCTGTTCTCTGTCAACATGATCCCACACTGCTTCAATAATGTTGACAGTGTGTTTTTCTATCCAGGTATTATTTTACTGCATTCTCATGGTGAAAAATCTTGCTTTTGTTCATCAGATACTTACCAGATGGTATTACAAAGTGGATCAAAATCTGATGGCGCTTTTCTGTGTTCATAATTCATCAATTTTAAGTGGCTCAACAAAGAAAGCCCCCCAAAATACTTGGGGGACTGGACTGGGTTAAAAATGAGTGGAAAAGTAGCCAAAAGAAACACACTGGAAAACCTCCACAAAGTTTTAAGAACTACTGGTCCAGAGACAGAAAGTCTGGCTCCTTGGAAGCAAAAATATAAAGAAATGACAGCTGGCTCAAAACTTTTGCACAACATTGTATGTGTTCCTTTCTGTTCATTTTCAAAATATTTTTTGTAATTTTGTGCCAATTTTCATCCATCCGTGACTCTCTCTGGTCACTCTGTGACTGTTGTTTTCGGATGTCTTCATCGTGTACCATGGAGGCTCTGCTATGCTTGTGATAATTTTGTGTTCCCGCAACGTAATTTTCTCCTTCTCTGTGAACCATTTGCAAATCTTTTCAGTCCTTTTGTGTCATTTTTCCATCATTTTTGCCTCAGTTTGTTATTTGTTGTCATTCTTTGCCACTACTCATTTTTTAGGATGCTTTCCATTCTTGTAATAATTTTGCATGATTTTTCATTTGTTTTTGTTTTTGTTTACAACTGTCTGTTTTGTTGCTTTGTGCATTTTTTTTAACATTTTTTGTGATTATTTTGTTTTTCTTTTCCATATTTTTTGTGCTTTCTGTGTCTCGTTATGATGAATTTAGGGTCATTTTTGTGTTGATTTTCAATATATTTGTTACAAGGACACTTCATTTTTTTGTTGTTTTTTCATTTGTTTAGTGAATCCGGAGACACTCAGCTTTTGTGGTTATTTTAAATGTTCTATTTACACTGTGCATTTGTGTTGTTTTCCATTACTTTTGTGCCTCTTTGTACACATTTTGTGCTTTCCATTATATTCTTGCATTACTTTCTTGTTTAGTGTAACTTTTATATTGTCACCTTTGAGGAAATTTTCAAATAGTGACTTTTTTGTTACTATTTGTGTAAATGTCATTCACTGGATGTCTGGATGTGACCAGGTGATAGTTTCTGTGATCATTTTGTTTCTCTATCTACATGGCAGAGCTATGCTTATTGCTTTCCATACATTTATGTTTCTTCGTGATTATGAAAGATTAATTGAACCCTAGCGGCTGACACTACGAGTCCTCCTTACCCCTGGGCGTGTGCCCTGCATGTCCTATTAGGAATCCTTTCATGAGAATGGCAATTTACGTTTGCTGGCCTAGCAACTGTAAACTGTAAAGGGGTGGACATGGTTGGCAACGAGTCTTAGTACTATCCCCCACACCATAACACCACCACCACTAGCAGCCTGAATCTTGAAAGCATGGATCCATCCTGCCTTGTATTAATCTTGTTTATACCAAATTTTGATCCATCTGACTGTTGCAGCAGAAACCGAGACTCATCAGACCAAGCAACATTTTTCTAGTGTTACATTGTCTAATTTTGGTAATTCTGTGTGAATTTTCATTTAAATCATCAGGTTGCCATGGAAAGATAAGGACAATCAGCACTGAGCTGAGGCAGTTATGTGAGGCTGAGCTGAGTATAAAGAGAGGCTTCGCTGCTGGAATAAAACAGCACTTTACCCTGCTCCTTTTAAAATAAATACCTCCTGTGTCTGCAGTTGGTGCATTTTTATGATCCCCCTACAAGCTCTATGCTCATCTTTCTGCTTTGTTCTCCTTTCTGAAGACCCGTGTAGGACAGCTTTCGTCTCACTCCCGAGGTTTTCATCAGGGAGCGGCGAGATGCAACAGAGAGAAACACAACTGCAAATAAATCTTGGGAATTTATTCTAGGCTTTGACAGCATACGGACTAAAAATATTGTCGTGCGAGGTCCAGTTACTTGACTAGACTTTTTAGCCACATCCCACGTAAGCTGGCAAGAGCTTTGCCACGCGATAAAGAAAGCTCAAATATAGCGACTCCTTTACAGAGCACACACACTGGCCTTTTAAATATAAGTTTATAATGAAGGTCAGAGCTGTTGGTGGTGTCACAGTGGACTGCCTTATATTAAAAAGTGTGGCTAATACTCTCCTTCCTCTGTTAGAAATCCTAGCTTGTAATCACTGTAGAGTACAGATGCAATAACAAACTCATATTGAAGTAGTGCCAATCAGAACTAGACACTGAGTGCATGCCAAATAAAGTGACAAAGTGGCCTCTGCTGAATTCTCTGCTGGTACAAAGACTAAAATGTCACCCCAAACTATTCAAAATATCAGCTGAGCGTTTGCATGTGCGGCTTAAGCAAAGGACACAAACCTGCAGGTGTTTAAATTTTCATTTTTGAAAAAAATGTAAGTAGACTGACCTTGCACATCACCCACATTTACTCTTAGTATCCAAATTAGTTTAGACTAGACACTCTTTGACCTATAACTGTTTTCTCAGTTTCCTTAATAAATAAGACTTGGGATAACATATTCTAATTTTAGTTTGTCATTCTAGATGTGGGATATTATTTGAAGGTTGACAACTTAAGCAAAAAATTGGCTAAAATGAAAAGACGGCTAAGCGATGCGTATTTCTTGCCTCAGAGGTTTTCAGAAACACATTTTGCTGCAGCATCTTCTTAATTCGTAAGATGAAAATTAGCTCCAATGTTTGTTGAAATCTGGGACCTCACAATCAACATAAGCTATTCCTCTGCATGGTTATACAACCATGTAGGAGAAGGAGATCACTGTGTAGTACTGGCCGTCAAGCATCCATTGCAGTGATGCAAATATGCCCCTATGGCCAAGCATATCGTTATTTTGTCAGAACCACAGGCATCCAGGTTCATGCATGAGGTGTCCTTTCGAGCGTGCACCCAGACAGACAGGGTTGTGACATCGAGCAAAAGGATCTGGCACTCCCAACTCATCATTTGCCAATATTCCTAAACCTAACCGAGTCAGGTTTTAGTGCCTAATGCTAACTACTGAAAGCAAAAGTTAAAAGTGAGTGAAAAAACAAAACAAATACGCATGTGAAGAACAAAATAAGCAAAAATGAAAACACACGATGCACTGTATCCTAGCTGAGAAACCTGCAGCCTCCTAAGGCAGACTCGGTAGGTCTCTAAAATAAGACCTTTATCTCTCTGTGTTAGAGCAGCAACACCAGGGAGCAGATTCCTGAAATCAGGAGATGCAGCTGATAAATCAGCATTTCAGACCAGAATCATACAAAGCAAAAAGAGATGGTCATGCTCAAATGAAGACTTGTCACATGTTAAATGACTTGTCAGGCACAAGTCGTTAGCTGAGCAGTGTGTGGCTTCAGAGCCAGATGCTCAGTTCAAGCCTTCATAACAGGACTTCACTAACTGTCGGGAGATGTAGCAGTGACTACGTCCATCTTCAATCTGTGGTCAGGATGACAACATGACGGCACCACCACAACAAAATATTAACTGTAGGTAATGTAACTCATTCCACATAATCCTCTGTAGGGCCCAACATACATAGAAAAGTTAAGACCGATACAGATACCAATACCTAATACTGATATTGATCCTTATACCAATACTGAGCGTAATACCGATACTTGGTGAAAAATCCGATACATTAGCTAATAATTTTTTTGATATGTGTAGTTATTTATGAGTTCTTACTTACATGTCGTAACACTAATATGATATAATTGTTTTACTGACCCAAAAAGTGGTTGATTACATGTTTATGCCCGAAACTGCTCGAGTTGGCAGCTGGTGGTCTCCCAAACATGCGTTTTGTGAAACTATTCAACATCATTTGCTTTTTAGATTTTTACTATCGGCTAATACTCATATATCAGCAAGTAGCTAATATGAGGCCGTCCTGGCAGAGCTAATCCCCGGGATGCATTTTTTCATTTTTACTTTCAAACAAAGACATAAATTGGATCAAAAATGACTGATCATGCCTGTTGAGCAAAGATTTTAGATTTGCACATGTTGGAATTTTAATTTTCTGATTCAGGTTGGTCCCTAGTTTAACGCCCAGTGAACAAATTCCATTTGTTTCAGTGTTAAAATCTTTTTTATTTGACTGAAGACTCTTCAGCCAGTTAACATTGCTTATAATCCTGCTCAGAGTCTGGGATAAGCTAACATCCACCTCTTTTTATGGACTTTGTGGGTATATAAGGCATGCAAAGGAAGATACTTATAAAACAAGAACATACATAATCATAAAGGATAAAGCAACTCATTTATTATAATCCCCCGTGTGCGGGTAATGCATTGTTAAGAATGTAACTCACACTGAACACAGATTGTTGTGCTAGCCAAAGCCTTTTGTTGAAAAAGCACAATTTTCAATCTCATAAAACATAGAACAAATATTTTTACACAAAGCTATAACCAGGTGTAATATCACCTGCTGCTTCAAAGTCATGAATCAATCTTTTTAAAATAAGACGCCGGTCGCTTCCTGAAGTGCTGCTGTCTGTGATTTATGGTGAAGGAGGGAAAAAAAGGCTTCCTCCCGCAGCTGTTTGTCATGACTGGAAATCTGCATTTAAAATTAATGGGTGGCAGAGAGCAGGAAAACGAAGCGTGGTTGATGAGCTCCCATAAAGACATGACGTCTGTGACGTGAGCTGAGCAGGTAAAGGCCGTGTGGGGGGATATAAAGACATAGCAGCTCATTGGATAAATCGATACAAAACCTTGTAAGCGCAGATTAGCTGCTCTTTGGTATTCATCCAAAAAGAAGCATGTTAATTCGGTGCTATTTGCCAAAGGCTACTTTGGATTAAACCTCATGGGAAGGTGCAGAGGAGGGGGGATGTGACCAGTGGTCTGGGTGATTTAGGTGCATTCCTGCAACAGCTAATTAAACAGAGCAAAGGAGGAGTGAGAGAGAGAGAGATTGCTTTGAAATTCTAATCCCCCGATAAGCATTCAATTAAGGTTGGGACACTTTTACAACAGCTGTTAGTCTAGTTGAAATATGAGGCGTAAACAGAGCGCAGCATACGCTCCACTCACCTCAAATCACACAGGTGGACACACAAAGCAGTGTGTCAATGTAGAGTCGCGCCGCTGTCACGTACTTAAAGCTGTAGATGATAACGAAATATCGATCATCTTTCAGGGCCAACAGCTTATTATTACTGCATATAACGCCAGTTTTTACAGGCTAACATCCAGGTTTTCCCTCTTTTGTCCCACATGGTATTTACACTGATGGTTGTTATTTGTGTTTGGCATCTTTGCAAACTTTTGCAGCTTAAAAATGATGATGTGTGGGCTTTCAGCTGTCCATTTTCTGTGCAGAACACCACGTGAACAGTATCGCCTTTTCATGATTGCTTTCAGATCATACAAAAGAATGAAAATAATGAGGCCGTCCTGGCAGAGCTACACACACACACACACACACACACACACACACACACACACACACACACACACACACACACACATATATATATATATATATATATATATATGTAGGGTTTTTTGTTTTTTTAACACTGCATTTAAATCACCATTCCACTTCTTACTTCTTATCAGTCAGACGGAGGTATTTCTAGAGCCAAAGCAAAACGAGGCTCTTGTCCTTGCTCAGATATAACAAGGACATTGGGCTTTTTAAAAATTCGATGTTTTTCCAATGGAGTTTTGAACGCAGCTTGATTAAAAAAGACAAAGCTGCTTCAAATGAGCTTAAATGGAGAGAAACAGCGTGGTAGACATGTGTTCAAACACCTGTGTCCCATCATGCCGTAAAAATGTCATAATTATGTGGGTTATGCCAGCTGTTTGTGCCAATCCTGTCACTGCTTCCTAAAGTTTCTTATATTTAGATTAAATATGACACACAGAGAAGGAAAACGGGACACTCACTTCCTCCGACCATCCCCGGGGTCTGCCAGCAGGCCAACAGTAGCAGCAGCATCAGCCCGAGATCCAGGTGAAGAGACACGGTCATAACCTCCTCCTATGTCTCCACGCACAAATACGCACACACCACCACCACCACCAGCACCTCTGGCTCCTTCTGCACGCTTTCTTCTCTTCCTCACCTTCTCACCTCCTTTACCCCACCTCCCCCTGCTGCTTATTTACTGAAGGTCTCGCCACGGGGTCACCACTGTTTCCACATCACCCGTCATCTTCTGCTGCTGCTGGTGCTGCTGCTGTGGAGGGCACCGTTTTGCCAGACCGCACGGGTCGGACTCCCAACTTGCGCGAAGTAGGTCAGTAGGTGTGCAGCCTAAATCCCAGCCTCTGCTCTCTCACCGAGGGCACGGAAAAGCGCAGAGCGGAGCCCGGAGGAGCAGAAGAAGGTGGAGGGGGTGGGAGAAGCTAACAGGTAGTCTCCGTGTCTTGCGGTTTCTGGTTAAATGTCGGAGATTTCGTCGCAGCAGGTGGAAGGTCGGAGCTCGGTCATTTATGAGGAGAAACTGCGCTCATTCGGGGTTCGTGTGGATACATAAGAGGACGGAGGGGCTGATGCCGAGGCTCCCGACGTCTCTCACAGGAGGACGCAGGAGCCCAAAAGGTGGTCCCGTCTCATCCGGAGAACAGCAGGCTGGTTTAAAATCTGGCAGATTGCGGGGAACCTCTGAGGATCAGAAAATATATGTGTGTGCGTGTGTGTGTGCGCAGGAGCTTCAGCCGGGAACTCCTCACGTCAGCCGCAAACACAGCCGATCTGCACCGACACAAATCCTGTCACTACACAGAGCATGGAGGATGATGAGGATGAGGGGGGAGAGGAGAGGAGAGCGAGAGAGGGAAGGTGGGTGGGAGGGAGGGAGGGAGAGGACAAAGAGGTGCGTTTCTGTTCGCGGAATAACCTGCAAGCTGCCAGAGACGAGCGCTCTGAAGCGCCAACTGTTGCTTATGTAATAAGCCTCGCAGCACTGATCTGAATTCATTCCTTCAGAGATCAACAAGTACAGCCACGAGGCCATCTGCCTCTGACTGGTTTTAAACTGGGTGCTGTTTAACGCTCAATTCCAGTCACAGCCTCCCAGTGGTCTGTGACTCATACTCACTGGTTTTCTATTTGAGCTATAGCTGCCCCATAGCCTGTATGTAAAAGATGGACATAACCACTGAGGACTGTCAGAATTTTCAAATAGTTGTTAACTTATTTAAAAAAAAATATAAAAAAAAATAAGAAAAGAAATATCATTTGTAGGACTATTTTTTTCTCTTAACCCTTTAAAGCCAGTCAGAGCAGGCACGCTCTGTTTTGCGTAACTATTTTTAAATCCGGGTAGAACTGCAACCATGTAATTTTTTTTGCTTATGAAATGGAGGAGTTGTACTTACATCTTATGCCATCAGCTTGATCTATGTCACGGTTTCCTTCCACATATAGCTTTGCAAAAATGGCATAAAAAGCACTTACAGCAACAAAAACATAATATTCCAGAAACATGCTTTGCCGATCCGATCAGCTGTTCATAACACTTCCTAGTCCATCAGCGTGAACTATCGCATGTCTGCCATGACCTGCCCGAAACCGGAAGTGATGTCATTTTGCAGAAATGCAGTTTTTTTTACCTTCAGGGCCTTACGAGCCTATACTGGTGTTTTTAAAAGTTATGTTTGACTTTATGACTTTCTTTATCGTTTCTGGGATGCTGAGGACTCAAATTGCACTGCTGGAAATAGTTAATTTTGGGCTATAATGGTTGTATTGATGTATATCAACTTGAAATGCTCCCAAAAATGGCACTACAGCATGTAAAAATATAATATAAGCTCTGGCGAACTTGGTTCTATGGTAGGTCTTAAAGGGTTAGCTATACACTCACTGGCCACTTGATTAGGTACACCTTGCTAGTACTGAGTTAGACCTTCTTTTGTCTTCAGAACCACCTTAATTCTTTGTGGTATAGATTCAACAAGGTGCTGAAAACATTCCTGGGGGTTTTGAGATTGTAGCATCACACAGTTTAATGCAGATTTGTCAGCTGCACATCACAAGGCAAGATGGATCCATGTTTTCATGTTGTTCATGCCAAATTCTAACCATATCATCTGGATGGTATTAGAACAGGTGATGTCGTTATAGTCTTCTGTTGCCCAACTTTGGTCAGCCTGTGTGAATTGTAGCCCCAATTTTCTGTTCTTAGCTGACAGGAGTGGCATCTGCTGTGGTCTGCTGCTACTGTTGAGATGCTTTTCTGCACACCTTGATTGTAACAGGTGGTTATTTGAGTTACTGTTGCATTCCTATCAGCTCAAATGGTTTATTACCTATTCAGGTTGTGTATCATGTTTTTAAAAAGCACCCAAGCAACTAAGTAATAAAGTAATTAATTACTTTTGAAAAGAAGTAATCAGTAAAGAAACTGGATTATGTTTTTGGAGAAGTAATTAGCAATTAATTACTTTTTCAAGTAACTTGACCAACACTTCTGGTTAGTGAAGTCCAGTTGTGAAGCTCCAGCTGAGTGTTTTACTCGCTCACTGGCTGATGACTCATAAATGACAAGTGATTAGCCAATACAGACGCTGTACTACCAAGTATTACTGCCAAGACTTACTTCTAGAAGCACTTTGGTATAAGAAACTCACTGATACCAAACCTCTTACTATTCTACAGGAAATGAATTTGTGAGCTCTGCCTGTTTGTCTTCTTTTTTACATAAAACACAACAAATATTGTTGTATAATGTTATTTTTCTTTATATGATGAGCAATGTTCCCTCTAATTTTTCATGTGTCTGAGCAAACACACAAACTCCCTGAGCGGTCCCTTGGACCACTGTGAGCAACAGCAGACGTTTGCACTCATTTATCTAAGTTACATGGTTTATTAAAGAATCTAATTACAGTATTTACATTTCTTTTAGAATCCTTTTAATTAACTGCTTTATCCCATTTACAATGAAAAATTTAAAAAATCTTGTTCATGACCTGTGTAGTATGTTAACACTATTGGAAGTAAAACTAACCTGAACTGTACCAATTTGCTACAGTCTGTATCAAATAAGATGCCACACAAATTATTTACACACACAAAACTATCGACTACACTACACACTAATTACACAACGCAACACACTACCTTTCGACTCCAAACACGCTTAACGTCACAAATCTCTCACATCTCCTGCCGCAGTCACTCCTACAACGTCCCCTTGTTCCTAAACAACCAAATGCCATGTTGCCATATCATTTGTTGATTTGTCAACATGGTACATTTTTCCACCAATAGGAAAGGGCGGAGGTTTTTTTGGTTTTTGGCTTTGCTCACACGCTTTCGAGCGCTTTCCTTAGAAAACGCAGTTTTTACAGTTTCTTGCCGCAGTAAATATAAACAACGATAGTGTTCAGGAATAAACATCACATATATTTATTTTAATCACAACTGTGGTTTTACATGGCCCATCAACACAATTTAAAAACTGGTATATAGTTTGAAGTCCACACTTTAAGACAAAAATGGAAATCGGGGTTGTCTTGGGTTGACATAACATCTTTTTGCTATGTCATCTTAATTTGGTCATGTGATTGGTTTACCATGACTACTTTATTCTTCCTCAGCTAATCAGTAGCACATGTGCGATTGTCTCCCCCTCCTAGCTCCCAGTAAGCTGAAGATAGGTTCAAGCGTCTGTGCGTTGAAACATAGTAAAGAGTCCACACCGCATTTTCTTGTTAGTAACAGCGTTGTAATGATTGAAATGGTAATTATTCAGATTACTAGTTACTGAAAAAAGTAACGGCCGTTATTTCCATCTCTGATAATGACACAATTATTTGTATTTCTACTACTCATAAACTAGTGACAGTATTTATTGATCAGTATCCACAAATTAAAATTGTAAATAAATGACACTATGTGCACAAATCTGACTGAGACCCTAAACTTTACCTTAAATTTTCCGTCTTCCCTACTCACATTTCCAGTGGTTGTACGCGTTGTCATTAGTATGTCTTCCGCTTTGCTACCTAAAACACCGGTGTCATAACCTGTCAATGATGTTGATTAGCTGCGTATATACAAATGTGAATCCTTGGCTGGAGCCGCCAGTCACCGGTCACTCACTGACTCACACTGCAAAATGGCACAGAATGAATTGTTACGTATATATTTTAATTTGAATTCAGGTTGGAATTCTTTGTGCGTAGCACAGATTTTCTGTGCTCGGAGACCGTGTCAGCAGTGCGCGATTGCGCGCGCATGCAGCATAGAGTGAACAGTGATGATGAGTTGATTATTGCCAGCTGCCTTACAGCCACTAATGTGATGGAGTAATAATAACTTGCACCAGGTTTTCAGCATTTTCATGACTTTAGAAGCAGTTTCGACAAACAAATATGAGAAAAATAAAAGTACACATGCAAGTGTGCTGCACAATGTTTGAATCACACGCTATGCAAACAGCCCTAACCCTTTTATAAAGCAATACTGAACAAAAATAGCACAAACCATTTAGTGATTTTCTAAAATGTGGTATGGATTTAATGACTTGAAATACTTTTCAACACATGAATACATATTAAAGCTTGCACAGAGGAAGACAGAACCCATGAAACTGCACTATTATGTCTCACAGTACCGACTGTAGTGAGGCAAATATAGTTTCTCATTGATATGCTGGTTTTTCACAGGCCACAGAATTGTCCTTTAATATTTTAACCACTGCTTGGGGTTTGTTATTAAGAGCTTTATTTCAATTATAAGTCTCTTGAGATACATTATGTACAATTCACAATAGTTTTTTCTTTAAAAGATTTACTGAAAAAAATGACGTAACTACATAGAAATACTGTAATTCCGTGTTGCATGATTATAGAAATACACTATAAAGCCATCTCATTATAACAATGTTATCCTAAAACTGTAACTAGAAAAAAAGCTGCCTTTAAATAAGCTAACTATGGGAGGTAGGGCTGAGTATATGGACATATATGGACTTCCTACGTTGAAGCTTGAGTTATGGCAGCTATGAAGCTGTAAAACCTACTCAGTAAACTGAGTGCATGCCTTTCAGCCCTCTCCAAAGCCTTTATATCACAATAATGGTTCTTCCCAGATGTTGGATGGTGTCAGAATAAAGCTCGATATATTTTCATGGTCTTGACTTTGTTCAGACTCATATTGGACTCGAAGTGAAGCAATCGATATTTTCAGCTGATATTTTAATTTTCTTTTGTATACATTAACTTTAGTGTATTTACTGAAGCTTTGCCTTCATAGACTGAATATTTATGAGCTTCAGGCTCCCAGAGCACATCAGGAAGGTTCAAAATTTGGTGCTTTGTCTTTATTACCTCCACCAAGTCATTGGTCATTCTGCCTGTAAATATGAGAGCTCAAAAACTTTGGCTTATATCCACAAAGGTCTTCGAGGTCAGCTTAATGATTTGTTGATGGAAAATCGACAAAAAGCCTTGTAAGAATCATAGTTTCTAAGTTATAAGTGTGGTCTCTGTTGTCAAAATATAAAAAGTACCATGTAAAGGTTTAAAATACCACATCCGATATGACCTCTGACCTCTCCTTTAAGGGATATGAAAGATAGATTGATCTGAAGGTCAGAGTGATAAAAATGCTATAAATGGTAAGGAAAAACTTGTATTAAGGCACTCCATGATGCTGGATGGTCTTTGAGACAATCGTAGGCATAAAGTGTTCTCACACTGTGGTGAAGTATGCTTTGGAGTCGATTGCTGGGACAGGTACTTGCAAAATGCACCAAAGACTAGAATCATATTGAACAGATTTGGGAAAAAAGCTTCATCCGAAGCAAACCTCTGGAAACAGCTGGAAATTTGGAACTCAATAAAAAAAACAAAAAAAAAAAAACAGTTCGAACTTACATATAAACAATGTCAGCAAGAATTTGAAAAGACTTACATGCAAACAAAGCTCTTATTCATAATTACATCACTCTGTGTGAAAACGTGTGCATATTAAAGCTGTTAGATTGTTTGACCACACCTTGATTGCTTCAGTTCAAATCCACTGTGGAAAATAACCGAGGCAAAGACGTGAAACCTGTGTCACGGTCTAAATACTTGTGGACCCAGCAGTGAAATACCTCTTTAATAAAGTCCTTGTTTAGACGCTGTAGGGCAGCAGCTGTCTGTTCTGACAGCCTTCATTCGTCATTTATCTTGAGCTGAAGATTTCGATTTTTAGCACTGCGAGCGAAACTTCACTGCAAAACTACACAGGTTGACATTTTCAACATGATTTATTGATTCGAGATCAAAGGCAGCGCATGCTTTTCTGGGATCAAACAGAGCCAAATGTCTTAAAAACCTCAGAAAGGGTGAACTAAGGAGAGTACACGTGTATTATACAGGGAAACAGCATGAGAATCAGACTGCTCACCAGTATTGGGAATGAGCCACATCCTGTTTGAAAAGTGAAATTCATGTACTCAGCTGCAGATAAACCCTTCTTCCTACTAATAATTCAAGAAGTCTTGCTGCTCGTGTCTTCTTAGTCAGTCTCCAGCAGTTCATCCAAACTGCTTCAAAGTTGGCACGTCAGTGGGGACAACAAGTAAGTGTAGTGTTGAGTTTGATGTTGTCATGAAGAGTGTAGATTTAGACCCAGATGCAGACTCATAAACAGAACTGAACAAAAACAAAGCTTTATTTGGGAGAGCAGAAAGTCCAAAGGCAGCCAGTAACAGAACCCGACAAACTCAAACTGGAAACACGGGAGGAAAGACCAACAGAGAGCAAAGGACAAGACACAACTGAGGAAAACAGATGAAGTTAATCAGCCATAATTAGACTGGGGATGAAAACTAAATACAAAGCACACGGACCAAAAGACTATCAAAGTAAAACAGGAAGTACATACCAGAGGAATGCCTAACACTGAGACTGAAGCTTAACAGGGAGCACAGTGACAAAGTGAAACAAGGACTATGACCATGAACATGACTTAGACAGCAAAGCTAAAACTTAGAAGGTCGATGAATATATCACAGATAAACTAACCAGGTGGCATCTGCTGAATATAAATCTCGAAGTGCCATAAACGATAGGCTAAGGGTTTATGGCACCAAAGTTGAGAGAGCATGACGCATGGTGCCCCTTTTGTCATACAGCAAACAGTGAGCATAGCCAGATAGCAAGGCGATGGGTAGGTGGAAGTAGTCGTTACGTAGCAAAGACGTGCGCTTGCTCACTTGCAAGAGGCCGTTCATATGTTGTTTAGTGCTGTCTTGCCTCCGTTTCACCTCTTTCTGCACGACCCACATGGAGAAGCATTCGGTAGCATTAATGTCACGTTCTCAGCGGTGAGACATCGATAAGAAACATCTAATGTTTAAAGAGTTAATATGAAAGTAAACCACCCTGTTTTGCCTGGAATTTAGGCAAAATAAACTTCCAGCTGTGCAGAGTAATGCCAGACATGAAAAGATGGTGATAATTTTTTGAGTGTACCTCCCAATTTTGTCATATTGCAGATATGTGCTTTGCCTCATGTCTTAATGAGCTGGTATGTTGTGTGGACGTGGGGTTACAAATCTCTTTACTTTAATTTTTGGGGAGTTTTCGAGGATTGAGTGAAAGTTTAGTCATAGATGTTTTATGTCTTAAAGTAACTTAAACTAATTATCCTGACACACAACCAGTGTTTTGCTTTGTTGACAGGAGCCAGGTGAGGTGATTCAGACATCTGCTTACAACGCCTCCAGGACGCCTCCCTGTGGTGGTTATTTTGAGCCACTGGGAGGAAGACAAAAGTGGGGAAGATCAAAAGCATGCTGCAGGGTTTAAATATCCCATCTGGTATGGGAACGCCCTGGGATCCCCCTGCAAACACTGAATCATCTGCTGGAGAGATTTTTGATCTAAAGAGGTGAGAGAAGACAGAGAGGGAGGGAGAGAGAGAGAGCCCACAGAAGCAACAAAGACGAGCACATAAGAGGAAAATATCTGAGGTCAATCAGCAAAAAGAGCCACAGATAAAATGTCTTTACAAAGGATTATTTCACCCCACAAAAGAAGCACATAGTACCAGTTATTCAGTTGTTCATAACTCCAACTGGACACTTAGGAGCACCTGTTCAGCTGGTGTATATATCTAATCAATCAACCATGTAGACAACTCGGGGTATTTAGGTACATAGATTAAGATGACCTGAGCATCAGAATGATTAAGAAAGGTGATTTAAGTAACTTTGAATGTGGTATGGTTGTTGGTCTGAATATTTCAGAAATTCCCAGATCAGCTGGGATTTTCTGGCACTTTTGTCTCTCTCTGGGAGAAGATGTCTTTTTGATGTAAGAGGTCAGAGGAGAATACAAAACTGCTTTAAAGTGTCAGGAAGGCCTCAGTATCTTGTCAGAAGAGCATTTCAAGAACAGCAGAAGACCACACCAGGTGCCACTCCTGTGAGCTAAGAACACCAAACTGAGGTGTAGGCTCACCAACCTTGGACAACAGAAGTTTGGAAAAACATTGTCTGATCTGATGAGTTTTGATTTCTTCTGCTACATTCAGATGGTAGTGTCACAATTTGGTGTAAACAACATGAATGCATGGATCCATCCTGCCTTGGGATGTGCTTACGGCACATCTGCATCAAAATACATGATGCTAAAATATCAAAATCTCTGAGGAATGTTTCCATTACCTTGCTGAATCTGTGCCGCGAATGATTGAGTCAGTCCTGAAGGGGCCTAGCCCAGTATTACCAGGGTATACTTAATAAAGTGACCAGTGGGTGTAATTCTTCCATAATGAATCAGATTCGCATGCAATAAAGTGGCTGGCGACTTTATATGCTTGTGTGACGTTTTTAATGATGACGATGTTTCCTACTGAGAATTTGTCTGTTTGCTTCTACTACAGCTTCTCGTAGTTTTACTGGAACTGGCTCTCTGCTGCAGTGGGGATAATGGAAAGTTCTGTGAAATACTCCATATGCACGTTTTAAACGTTACAGGCTCTGATTTTATTGTAATTTCCCACTTCAAATTGCTGTGTTGTGATGTTCTGGAGAGAGCCATGACTAAAAAATGCAGAGAACCCAAATCTGCTGCTGCAGAAGCTTCAACTTTGAGGGTTTTTGCACAAACTACTTTAAAAGTGACACATCTACAAACCTTTTTACTAGGGGTGCAACGATATTCCTATCGATATTGAACCGTTCGATACAGTGCTTTCGGTTCGGTACGCATATGTATCGAACATTACAACATTTGTAATTTATTTTATCAATTTTCCTTCTGACGATGCTGTCTGTGTTGAGCGCTCAGTGAATCTGTGTTCGACTACTCCGCCTAGGCTGCACTGTCGAGCGCAGATCCACTGAGCGCTCAACACAGACAGCATAGTCAGAAGGAAGAGCGCAGGGCAAGCTAGCGAGACAGAAGTTAAGCTCTCCTTGCAACAGGCAAATTGAACCTCATTCAGATCTGGCGTTTGGAATTATTTTGGTTTTCATGTGACGTATGACCCTGAAGGTAAGCGAGTCATGGACTAAAGTAAAACAGTATGTTGGATGTGCCATGCAATGCTCAATTACATTGGTGTGAACTAGTGTGTTAGCGCAGTTAGCTCGTTAACGTGTTGGCCGTCTAGCCCCATGCACGGGGCGATCGGCGGTAGCTCGTTAACGGAGATTTGCCGTGTTGTGGCGTTAAGGTCATTTCAACGAGATTAACCTGAAAGCACTAGTGGGAACACAACTAATATGACTGCACATTTACGCCGACATCATCCTAGTGCAAAGACAAAAACAACAAGCATGCTACTAACTTTAGCCGAGTCATTTAGACAGCTGTTAGCGCATGATTCTCCTTATGCTGCTGAGAATATAGCCCACAAGAAGCGGATAGTATAGCTTTTATTTTGGAAAGAGCCATTTCTCTGTAATAAACTCTCTTTTCCAAAGATGAGTGATTCCTCAATCAGATACAGGGCTTGCAATATCGCTAGCCCGACGTCCCGGAGCTAGCGATTTTTTTCAGTCGGGCTACCAAAATCTATCTCTTCCCTGCCCGTCGGGCTATTGTAGGAAAAATATATGTCAATGCTTTTGCATTCTTTCAGAAATGTAGCTGGGTAATTATGTCATTGGCATCGGTGAGCCACTGTCAATATGTGACATATTGAAGTCGCGTTTGAATTTGCGCTTGTTTTTTTGCTTTCACTTTGCAATCGTGCGAACTGTGTATAGACAGCGACAGCACTGATCTGTGAGTGATGATAATTTGTGCACCAATTCCTCTGACATCGTCTTATTAATCGTTAGCTTACTATGCAAACATGACAAGTGAAATCTCCCGCAGCTTAAACATGTGAGAGGTTGATCGCGCAGAGAATCGCTGAGCTTATGTGAGTGAGCGTGTAAAAGCATTTCAGTTTTGCTGAGCCAAATAAGACAGGTCGGGGTGAAGAAGTGACAGCCAAAGAAAAGCTTACCACAAAACGGAGAAGTTATGACAAATCAGACTATAAGGCAAAAAGAAAGTGCAGCTTTATGGTTTCATGGACAAAAGAATTTCTGTGGCTGCAATATGACGAGCTAAATAACCAGGGCTGCACATAAGTGGTCCGCAGGTGCGCATTCGCTGTCAAAATAAAAAACACGCACAAGGGTTAGGGTTAAATTTAAAAACTGTACTTTTGAGTTAAAATATATATTTATAATTTTAATAAATGACAAATTAAAAAGGCATGAACATTTTTTTGTATCGAAAAAATATCGAACCGTGACACCAAAGTATCGAACCAAACCGTGAATTTTGTGTATTGTTGCACCCCTACTTTTTACCATAAGCCACATTCACTCTTTCTGTCACACACATTCACGCTCCGATGGATGCATCAGGGGCAGTTTGGGGGTTCAGTATCTCACCCGAAGACACTCTGACATCCAGACTGGAGGAACCCGGGGATCAAAACAGCAGCCTTCTGATTGGTAGATGGCCTGCTTCCTCCACTCTGTATTGAATAAAAGTTGATGGGTTTGGATGTTTTGGAGTTGGCTGATGTGACAAAGGTTCTGTAACAACCGTGATCATCACAGTCTATTAAAAACACAGCTGCTTTATTAAAGACGTAATGATGAGCTCTGCTTTTCCATCTCTGCTCCTGGTAGGACTCGCTAGCAAAAATTAAGTTTTACTTCCTTATTTATGGCAAAATGCAAATGTATGTTTCAGCTGCGTGGGAAAAAAAGCAGAAGGGAAGAGCCCTTAAGTGAGTATGCAGAGTAAAAGGATTAAAGATGCCTCTGGTTTGACTGTTACACAATGCAGGGTAAACTTATTTGACACATTTTAAGCCGATTTTTGGCTTTGAATATTTAAATTTGACCTAATTTTGTTGAAGCTTCTTTTCAGTCAGGCCTAAAAATTAAAGATGCACCAAAGAATTTAATTATTTTGCTTCCTGAATACATTTCCATGCAGCTCTCAATCACGTTGGCAGGTTTTGTGTGTTTGTGCTGGGATAATTAAATCTGAATAATAGCAATGAGAGTACATCCCTCCTTTGACTTTAATGTCCATGGGTCATTAATGGCAGATTTTGGGGGAGCTTTAAATCCAGATGAAGGTGCACAGCAGTGGCACGCTCCTGTTTACTCCTGCAGCGTTTCAGTGTACCCATTCTGTCCACCAAGGGGCGCTAGCAGCCTGCACTTAATCATGTGTCCTTTGGCAGTGCCAAGATTATGAGTCAACCAACTTGAAATCATGTTTTCCTTCAGCACAGCACAAAAATCCAGTGAAGAGAGGCTGGTTCATGAAGGCCAAGCCTCATCGCACAATAGGATTAGCCAGAGGATTTGTCGAGACTTTACAAGCAGGAAATGGAAAGAAGAGCCGAAGACCGAAGAATACTGAAAAAAAAAGCAAAATCATTCAACGGGAAAGTGAGCTGAGGCTGAAGGAAAGGTCTTTAGTTTTACAGATATTTTGTCAAGAATCTGAACTGATTTGAGGATTTTCAATTTAATCCACAATAGCTGTCAACTATTATATTTAAGAGTGAAATATTAGCATTGTTTCAACATTGCACGCATAATTATATTAAAAAAAAATGTGCGCAGACTCGCAGACTGTTTTCTTATCAACATGCACTTGTATTTTTAATTGGTTTAATTAATTTGCTTAAAAATGAATTTGACTGGTAGCATTAATGTTACTTTTTAGGTATTTTTTTCATTATTTCATTTAATTCAGTTTAATTTATATAGATCCGGTTCACAATAACATTCATCTCAAGACACTACAGTGTTAGAGAGATAAGTCCAATAATTAAATGACCACTATGAGCAAGCACTTGGTGACAGTGGGGAGCAAGAACTCCCTTTTAACAGAAAGAAATGTCTGGCAGAAGAGGGTGAGGGAAAAGAGAAGGAAGAAAAAGAGAGCATAGGTAGGCAGGACAAGAAACAAACCATGGGAGAGAGAAGGCACATTCTGATGGCTATAAAGCAATAATAAGGGGATGGTTCAGCCCTTATACTTTATCAAAAAGGACATTTTAAGCCTAATCTGAGGGGAAGAGAAAGTGTCTGTCTCCTGAATCTAAAATCCAACATTTTATTTGAAATCCTTCTATGGAAGCCCATCTTCTATGGAAACGGCTTCCAATTTAAAGGGATTTAATGAAGCTATTATGAAAGAAATACACTCGCTGGTCACTTTATTAGGTACAACTTGCTACTACTGGTTTGAAGCCCTTCAGAACTGCCTTAGTTCTTCATGGTATAGATTCAACAAGGTTCTGAAAATATTCTGCAGAGATTTTGAGACAATAGCTTCATACAGTTTGATATAGATTTGATTACTTTCAAGCTGTTTATGCTAAATGGTGACCCTACCATCTGAATGTTGACCAGGCAAAATTTTTTCAACCTTATATTAATCCAGTTTTTATGAAGCTGGGTGAACTGTGGCTTTAGCTTCCTGTTCTTAGCTGACAAGAGTAGTGCTCAGTGTGGTCTTCTGCTACTGTTGAGATGCTCTTCTGCATACCTTGGTTGTCACAAGTTATTGTCTGAGTGGCTGTTGCCTTCCTATCAGCTCAAAGCAGTCTCACCATTCTTCTCTGATATCAACAGAAAACTGCCGGTCATTGAATTTTTCTGTTTTTTGAATCATTCTCTGTAAACCCCGGAGTTTCTGAAATACTCAGACAAACAACCATGCCACATTTAAAGTCCCTTAAATGATCTTTCTTCTCCATTCTGATGCACAGTTTCAAGTTCAGCAGGTCATCTTGACGATGTATTGACACCTAAATGCACAGTCCCTACCATGTGACTCGCTGAGTAGATGCTTACATTAATGAGTAGTTGAACATGTGTACCTAATGAAGTGTCCAGTGAATGTATCATTCTAGTCCCAGTTAATACTATTGCTGCGGTGTTTTTGAAAACAGCCTGATAATAATAAATAGCAGTAATCCAGCCTACAAGTAATAAATGCATGAACTAGTTTTTTAGCATAACTCCGAGACAGGATGTTCCTAATTTTAGCGATATTGCGCAGATGAAATAACACAGTCCTCTCTCTTTGTTTTATGCACAAGGACATATCCTGGTCAGAGATGACTCAAAGATTTCTCACAGTGCTACTGGAAGCCAAGGCAATGCCATCTAGAGGATTCAGGATTAAAATCTATCCAATATTTGCTTAAAAATATCACACAAATGCTAAAAGTTCCGCATAAAATACAAGGTAAACATGGTGTGTAAACGCTTGTTTGTATGTTTTTAACATATTAAATGCAAAACTAGTTCATGACAATGACTTATTAAAGATACCCCTCTGTCAGATATGCACTGTGCTGAAGGGTTCATTCCCATTCTTCACAGCTCAGCGGTCCGGGCCACCTAAAAGAAACCCTCAGAGATGTGAATAAAAATAATAATAACACATTAGAAACAACATCAAGAATTATGCATCACAAAGCCTCCCTGCTGGGGTTTAATAGAGAAATTAATGCTCTTATTTAAAGCTTGCCCTCACTTGATTTTGGCTTCTTGATTTGCCTTCTTATCTTATTTTTTCCTCTATTTTACACATTTATGCAGCCAGCACAAATCAGAAACCACCCACTCGAGGAAAAAAAACTGCTGGATCTTTACTGGAGGGCGAACAGAAACGCTTGAAATTACAAGGCCTAATTTATTTATTTTTCCTCTATCCTTTGCTAATGATGAAAGCCAGTCATGCGTGGACTAAATGAGCAGCTCCGCATATGGTGCTGCAGCCATGAGGAATGTCAGTTTTAGTGGGCAGCAATTGTCTGCGTGTCCGTCCTGCTCGATTCACTACGCTGCTTCAACATGATCTGCAAGAGTAAAAGAAATCAATGGAGGGGCTGGAAACCTGAGGTAGACACTGCCCAGAACTTTATGTTGTCAGAAATATAAATAAATGAGGCTTTTATCTCCATAGCAGCATTTTATCCACACATAGAGGAGCCAGTTATAATTTCATACAGACATGAGTACCAGACAGCTCATTTGGCCCGATCTCAGCTACAGCTACCTCATGCAAACATTAATGTCACCCCCTTGTGCTGAGCTTTAATATCGGTTAACTGTGCACTTTTGTTGATTGCCTGTTGTAGATGGTGTAGATGTAGAAAAAATTTCCTTCCTTCCTTCCTTCCTTTTTCTCAAAGAAACAACATGGTCAGTCGCCACAGTGGGTAGCTCTGCACGGTTGATCTGGCAGATTTTTATATACCAGATGCTGTTTCTGATGCAACCCTGAAGAGATTTGTCTCTTCGCCTAGGATCAAACTGGGAAAAATGATATTCTTCATACCTTGAGTCGTTTCTCTTCTTCTCCAAACGTTTTCTTCCCATCATTCTGCTACAAGTTCATCTTATTTTTTAATATGTCCAAATAATTTATTACTTTATTAATGATTATAACTATGCAGGCTTTCAAAATCTAAACTGATCTTCTTGTTCTTGAGTGCAACCAGTGGTTTGCACTCCACTGTGTTTCCATTCAAGAAGGCGTCTGTTTATTGTAAGCCTCGACAATGATACCCCTGCCTGCTCCACAGTGTTCTTGACTTGGTTAGCTGTTGTGAAGTTGTATTTATTAACTGTGTAAATAATTCTGTCATCATCTGCTTTAGTTTTTTTCTATGGTCTTTTAGTCCTTTTGGTGTGCTAGCGCACTCCTTTTTAAAAAGGAACCAGCCTGTTGCTTTGGGAACACATAAAGTTTTTGTTGTCTTTTACTTTCAGATTTTCAGCCTAATGATGGCCTCCCTCACTTGCATCAGCATCTCTCTGGACCTCATATTGAGAATACAGAACAGCTACCAAATGCAAGTTTGTCATGGAATAATTAGGCTAATGATCTCAACTGGCTCTCAACTTTGGGGTAACTACGGTGGACTGTGTATAACTATGGCTGTAATTCCTAAAGAGTAAATGCAAGGATGTCAAACTCTTTTTACATTGTGGGCTACATACAGGTGGACCAGTGAAACTCCTTTTTCTGGCAGTGTAAAGTTTTTTAACTACGCATTTAATCCCTGAGAAGTGCAACATCAACAGAACATTTCAGTTTTTATTCATGATAAGGAAATGCCACTGTAGTAAATTATTGTAATTATAAAAGATTTTGTTAATTCACAGAAAATGCCTTTTTTAAAACTGTAGACCCTTTGTTTAAAAAGAGCTATATTTTTAATGACTATTCTTTCATGTAATTGTTTATCTGTTACTCATTTACTTGGTTTAGTATGAATGGCAACGATGGAGGTCTTTATCCGTTCCAAAGCTCTAGTCTTTGCTGAGTCGATTCTGTCCCTTCTCCTTAAGTTTGAGTTAATGCAATAGTTTTCTCAAACCCCTTAAATTAAGGCTAAAAGTCTACACTTCAAACAATCCACTGTGGTGGTGTACAGAAGCAAACAATGGTGGCATTGTGGACCAAACTCACTACAGGTTTATGTTGGGGGTCGAAACAGCAGGTACCAATGCAAAGCAGCAGTGATGACATCCCAGAGGGAGAGATGAATGAGACATTTTGCACTTTAAACAGACTTCAAAATGGGAGGGTGTGTTTTGTATGAGGAGAGAAGCATGTATGATGTGATGTAGCTGCCTGAGCTGGCTCGCAGGCTTTTGCTCCATTCAACTCAAAAAAATGTGCAAAGAGTTTAAGCCCATTATTATCGTGACCTTCATACTGGAAGTAGAGTTTCAGCGCCACTCCAGCTTCATTAAGCCAAACTAATTCACCCAAGTGAGTCATCTTCATCTTGCCTGACACTAAACTGTTCATATCTGTCCGACTATCAAACATCCCCTAATCTGGTCTAATCTATGTTTAATACCTCAAATCAGGATTTCCTTCTGCTGCTTTGGTTGTATAGATTTTGATCAAAATCCTCAAATCTGCCAGGCGCTCTGATCTAAATGTGCTTGCATGGATTTGTGATCCCTGAGAAACACTTCCCCTAAACATTTAGTACTTCATATAAACTGTGCACATGTTTGAGGTATTTCCCAGTACACCTTCTGCTGGCTCTGGTAAATGCAGAAGAGTACACACACACACACACACACACACACACACACACACACACACACACACACACACACACACACACACACAGGCCCTTTGCATACAGTATGGAGACACTCAGACGTGCACCCACACGCTAACAGTGACACTTCCAGTATATTCAGGGCATCAAGGCTTCAGTCCTACTGACACCCAGGGGAACTTGTGTCCTTTGTCAAAGCAACTGGTTCTGTTGCAATGGCAGCTTCAGCTAGAAGGCAGCCAGACTGTGTGTGTGTGTGTTTGTGTGTCTGTCTGTGAGTGTGTGTGTGTGTGTCTGTGGATAAGAGACACTATGAAGGTGAAATAACTGTATGTGTGCAGTATTCGATTGGCAGGTCTACAGTAACACCTACAAACCCAATCTGCATAAAATGCAAATGCAAAAGTGCTCTCAGCTGCCAGGTTTGATTAGCATGTGAGCTACAGCTGCTGCTCGGCTAGTGCTTAGCAACAAGAACGGAGACAAGATGCATCAGCACTTAATCTCTTATCCTGAAAACATTTTCCCGGCAGGGACTGCAGCCAAAAAAGGAAAACAATTGCTGTATGTCAGAAACGTCCACATTTAATTAGAAAGACCCACTGAGAAAACACTTATCAATAATCTGGAGTCATGGAGCAGTGCCAAATCTTACATCACGCCAGCATCCAGCATCCTAAGGTTAAATCAGTGGTTTTCATTACAGTTCCACCGTAATTTAAAAAAAAAATCCATTATACAATACATAATAATCTAAAAAACCTAATATTTTGCATGGCCTCCTTTAGCCTTGATAACAGCTTGCATTCTTGCTGGCACTGTTTAAGTGGGAGAAAATGAACGGCTAGATAATCTCTGCAAACACACATCTACATACAAACACACAAAGTCTTTCAGTGGGGCTTAAGATTTACAGAGTTGTTTGTAAAAAGTAAATTGAGATCATTTGCTCATCAAACATTACTTGCTTCAATCATTCCTTTGAAAAACTGCTCTTCTAATGTGAAGATTTGCTGCTTTTCCTGGTGTTCATTTATAACAAACAGAATGATTTGATGGAGAAAAAAGGCAATAAATCCGAAGACTTTATTTGGGAAGTACAGAGCAGATAATCAAGAAAATAACTAGCAGATTAAAGGAGAGTTTTTTGTTTTTTTTTTAAATCCGTGCCACTCTGGCTGCTTCAGTCGACTGTACTTGAGGCCCCCGAGGTTGTCTGGAGTGTTTGTGCATTACGGGCCCTCTAACTTTGCTAGCGTCAAAAACTGTCCTTCTGAGGTTCAGTGATGTTCCTTCGTGTGTGTGTGTGTGGTTGTGTCTCATCTCCAGCCTCTGGCATGGTCAGGTCCAATTTCTATCACTGTGCTCTTTGGATGGGCTAAGAAAAATGGTTTGCTCTGCCTCTGCAATGCACCAGTCATCCGTCCATTTGCTCATGCATCCTCTGTTCGTCCACCTATAGATCCTTCTGTCCATTGATTTATCCAACATGAGTTCTCTTCGCTTTAAATCATCTCCAGATGTGCATTCTTGTACTGCCTGCACTGCAGTTACCACACCCATAATCCCCTGGCTCATATCACTGCAGTTCAGCACATGGTTGCCCCTTGCAACATCATCATCCTCATCTGATTTCACATCTGCACATACCCCGCATCTTAACGCGTCAGATCTCATCGAATGGCATGAGTCTAAAATCCTATCGGGACTGTTCCGGAGGAGCCTACGTGTCGATGAGTTGTGATGATTAAAATAGATTTCAGTCATAGAGTGTTTGCCGTGACTCAATACTAATGTTCTGTCCTGTATTACCACCGAGGTAATCCTCGGATTGGAGCAGACACCCTCAGAGAGAGACTGTGCCACTTCCAACGCCTCTGCGTGTCTGCGGAGAGCAGAGAGACACACGCTGAAAATGTAAGCAAGGAGCACAAAAATCAACACAACTGCCGTGGTGGTTTTAAAGCTGAGCGGGGCAAGATTTTAATAAGATACTACAATTTTATCAGCACAGGCAAACGATTCATGAATCTGCCCTCAAGAAATGACAAATATCAGTTGAACACCATCAAGGCTGGTTTGCAGCTTAAAACAGTGACTTTGAGGTATTTGATGAAGTCTGATGCTCTGCAAAAATGTGTTTAATGTTATGATACTAGCATTTCCGAGAAGGTATAAATGTTATAACAGGTGATAAATTAAAGCAGGAATTTCATGTATAATCTTATGCTTGAGAAAAAAAGGATGTTTTTCTTCCTTTAAGTCTCAGGAAAAGCTACAGCAATAAGGCCTGCTGCTCATTTTAACCTGTTCACACAGCAAAATATAAAATAGTGTTCATCAAGAAAAACTGTGCCCTTTTGTTTTTCTTGGAATGAGCGTGAGGACTTTTGTTTCGCCATTTCACGGAGTCAGCAGATATACTGATGCAAAATGTTGTTGATGTAAATTTTTTAAAAAAAGGAGGGAAATGTCATATCCAGTATCATGGGGCCACCCTTCATTTCTTCATGTTTTGCTAGGCAAATGGGAAAAAGGTGCAACAATTTAAGCAAACCTGTGCAAACATACATGGAAATAAAGTATATAAGGTCTGATTTAGACTTCTAACCTATGTATGTGGCAGATGTCATTATCAGCAATTACCATGTGGACATGCCCCAGAGTTTTATATGCGGTACCAGCCGATTGAGACAAATAAAGTACTGTGACTTTTTCCCCTCCTGGTTCACAACTATTTATTGGGGACAGTGTTTTTCAAAGGCAAACATATTTGTCCCTGAAGTTTTTCCACTTATTTGTGCATTTCCCTCAGGTCACTTCCCAGATGTCTCCCTCCAAGCAATTGCTGATGTTCGTGAGTTGATGCTATTACTCTTACTGCTAAATTTAACAGCTGTAGTGGAAAAGTACCTAAAAATACTCAAGATGAATTGACAGCACTGCATCGACCCGACGTGTGGTTACATTTCTCAGGAGGTGCGTGTCAAGTTATGACGTAGAGTTTCTGAGTAGTTTGCGGTTACAATATAACAACGTCACCAATTTCATGCTGAAGTGTAAATCCCCAGTAAGGCCAAAACATAAAAACGACATCTAAACGAATTGCCTCCCCAGAGTCTGGACCTCAACATCATTGAAGCAGTGTGCGATCATCTTGACAGAGAACAGAACAAAAGGCAGAAACATCCAAAGAAGAGCTTTGAATGTCCTTCAAGAAGCCTGGAGAACTATTCCTGAAGACGACTTAAAGAAATGAAAAGAAGGCTGCCTAAGAGAGTTCAGACTGTGCTGAAGAATAAAGATGGTCACACCAAATCAGAGCAGGCAATGTTTTTCTAATCTTCAACTGACCAATTTTGGTGAGCTTGTGTGAATTTTAGCCTAATCCTAATCTAGCATGGTCTTATTAAATTGAGCTCTTGTTTTTTTTTACCATTGGTGCGTTTTTTTGTGTGCAGGCGTGAACATAGTAATCGCACTTGCGTGTGCACCAAAATAACTGCACCGAGACCCCTTTGGGTGAGGTGCTTTCTGTATGGTCCCAACCAGAGATGGGCAGTAACGCGTTACTTGTTACGCGTTACTGTAATCCGATTACTTTTTCAAGTAACGAGTAAAGTAAGGGATTACTATTGTAAAAACGGTAATTAGATTACCGTTACTTTCCCGTAGGAACGCTGCGTTACTGCGTTACTAAAACCGTGATTTTTTTTGCGAGAATGTCTCATGACAGTGACGTAAGCAAGTGCGACATTTGTGACAACAGCTGTGTGCAGATCAACAATGGATCATATATCGAATGCAGGAGAGAGTATGAGTGTGCAGCGTTTAAAGCGTGGAAGTACTGACCTTACTTTGAGTTTGATTCCATAAAAAGTGACAAAAACATTAGTGTCCGTTGTGCGTGGGAAGAAAACTTCTTTTTACAGCGAAAAAACCCCCTAAACTTCCAAGCAAGCACCGAGTGTGCTACGACGTAATGGGAAATTCACAGAGAAACTCGCGGATTCTTCCGCTGACCGCCGCGGCACACCTGCACCAGGGTAAACCTCCGCCTACCCTACTCCTGCTTTACAGGTGAAAATAAAGCAAAAGGACCGCTGAGTCTTTGATGTTATTTATTTTCTGCTGTGTTTTACTTGCATCTATTTGAAAGACTGAGTGTAAACACACACAAAAAAAAGTATGTGCTGGAATGTGCAGAAAATAGGTTTAAATATTTAACAAATTTCTTCCAGTCAGAGAATGTTGCATATAATTTAATTTTTGCTTGATGCATAAAGTTAAAAGATCAAAACTAATAAAACAAGTTTTAAAAAGAGACTTTTCCATTTGATTACATTTTGTATGATGGATTATGCAGAAAAAGTAGAATTGGGCTGAAAGATCTATCGCTTTATCACCTATTCAGGTTGTAAATCGTGTTTTTAAAAAGTAATTAAGTAACTAAGTAATTAATTACTTTTGAAAATAAGTAATCAGTAAAGTAACGGGATTACTTTTTTGTGGAAGTAATCAGTAATTAGTTACTGATTACTTTTTTCAAGTAACTTGACCAACACCGGTCCCAACAAACTTCAGAGTGACTCGTTTACGATGTGAATGTGGCCCAACACCACTCTGAACCAGCTACCAGGTGTATGTTAGAAGTTTGAGCTAAAAGATTTCCCGTAGCCACGTATGCTTTGTATTCTCAATACAGGATGGTGCAATGGTCTGCATAGGCTAGCAACTAGCTGCGAAATGAACGTAAATTATCAGTGTTTTCCGATAGCCCAGAACACAACACCATCTTACTGTACTTACTGCTGTTGCCCCCACCTCAAACACATCTGGTCACTGAGGAGAGTGAATATTGTCACATGGTTTGTAGGGATGCATTTTGGTCTGCTTGGAGTTCACTTGGGTTTTTCTCTGTGTAAAAACAGACCAAACTACGCAAAAATGCTACAAGTTTACAAACGAATCAACTGATCTTGACCAGAATACACAAACTATAGGAGTGAAAACATCCTAAGTTTGTTGCTCACAGGAGTGGCATGTGGTCTTCTGCTTCCTCTTCAAGTCTAAATATCTTGTGTGTTCAGAGATGCTCTTCTGCATACCTTGGGTGTAACAAGTGGTTATTTGAGTTACTGTTGAAGAACTCTGAACTCTGTGACCTCTGAGATAAAAAAAAAAAGAATTTTCTCCTGGAGAACTTGATATTTTCTCTTTTCCAGATCCTTCACTGTACACTCTGTAGATGGTTGTGTGGGAAAATACCAGAAGATTGACATTCCCTGAAAGTCTCTTAAATCACTTTTTTGCCTCCTTCTGATGCTCACTTTGAACTTAGGTTTGGCTACATACCAAAATGCACAGAGCTGCTGCCATGTGATTGACCAATTAGATACTGGTGTATTTAATGAAGTGGTCAGTCAATGTATGTAAAGCTCCGTTGCACCGACTTGATTTTTACATAAAGTGTTTTATAAATAAAAGACTATTTCTTCTTCCAGAAATTTAATTCAGTGTTGATAATAAATTCTGTAGCATTTAAAGGCCAAAGAAAAACTACAGCAACTTCTTTTAAAGTCCTTAAAAACTGAGGCGACAGTACTCTCTTTCATATAAAACCTCCAAACTGTCATGTTTGTTCTGATGTTTCATGTTTCATTTTTTAAACAGTCAGTTTAAAAATTCTTGCCTCTTTCAAAAAAGAGGCAAGAATTTATCCTAATGTTTATCTTCTAAGCGAGTTAGACCCTGACAACTGTGAAGCAGAAAGAAACGAGCCCCTAAGATGTTGAAGTCTATTTTTATTCATGCTTTTCTCTTCTTCTTTCAAGGTAGACAACATCTGCATTTCCTAAGGGCATTTTGGTTTTTCTAAAGAGGATATACTTTGAGAAGAGATTTGAAGTAATCTGCAGCTTTGGAGTCAAGATAAGGCCACGTTCAAGTGTTGAGAAATGTGCAACTTCGGAAACTTATGAGACCTGTTTTCCATACAAACTTGTGTTCATTGTTAAAATCGCTCCAGGAGATCAAGGTTAATATTTCATTGCATCCCCCTTCAGAGGACAATGAGATGGGAAACAAAGCCTCCCTCCTGACTCTGGTCATCAATGTGTAATATGTTTTCTTTTTCCTCCTGTGTGCCATCAAATAAACTAAACTTCCTTACAGATAAATGCCCAACATATCTCGCATTTGTGTTGTTTTTGAACACTAGTAAAGTACGACCACAGCATTGGAGGCTAGAGGAGTCGCACACACTCAAAGCTCCTCACCAAACAAAAGTCTATTCATCATCGGTTTTTGCCAGGAGGCAATGTGTACCCATTATGGGCCGCATTGACCACATGAACAGAAAGGGTCAGACAGTATTTTCCATTAGGAGCGTGGAGCTTTAGAGTTGAGGGCGAAGGCTTTTAGAGCATGCTGAACACTTATGAGTGCTTTATTGTTCCCAAGACATAGGAGTGCTCCGGTTTGAGCTATCGGGGATAAATTCTCAACATAAAAGAGGATAGGAGCACGTTATAAAAAGGAAATTGGTTCAAAAGGGCTTATATGTTGCTCTTCATTTTTGTCATCATTTATGTTTAAGCAAAGCTTCATCTGTATCACCAAACCGTATATCTACTTCTTTTTTTTTTCCACTACAGGCTTAGAAAAATAATGTTTTAATACCAATAAAATAGGAAATTATTAGAGGTTTTTATGTCCTCAGCCAGATTTAAAATATTTCAAGAAAGAGCGGAGAGGGTGTATCAACTGTTCCTGTAACAAATATTTACTTTAATCACTATTTATAAGAGGAAAAAAAGATCCCCAGCATTAATACACCACCTTCATCAGAATTAAATGTTTGATTAACCATCAGAGTAATTTGATTTTGGTGTGACTGAAAGGAACCCTGAAATGTGTAGCCAAAGGACAGATATGTGGATGGATGGATGGGTGGATGGATGGATTGATTGAGAGGAGCTTGACATTTGTGATTCTGAGTCAACATCTTAATCTGTTTCATGGATTACAGTGCTGATGGTCCAACTGGCAATCCACCCAATAAGGGTGATTAGAGAAGTCTAAAGTTGGCCAACACTGGCTTATTACCAATTCCTGCTAAGATTTTCACATGTTCAAATGAATATTGTGTCTTAATTATATTTGTGATGGTTATGTGTTGATTTCACTTTTGGGTTTGCAACTGTAAATACTGTGCCTTGTGATTTTTGTAGTGTGACCTGGTCCCTAGTTTGGCTTGTTGGTCGATTTTATTAGAACTTCCATTAGGCTGCAATCTAAAATGATTCAATCCATATCAGAGAGCCAATATAGGAGACCAGTGATACATTTTACAGATTCAAGCAGCCAGACAGCATTGAGAAGTTCTTTTGGAGATACCTGTCTGGTTTCTCTGCATTACTGCGTCTTCTCATCATGGAGTTTATCTGTTGAATCTGATAAGCAGCACTAACAGCACTGACAACAGAAGCTTGAAATACAAAAAGCCAACACTAAGTGCACCGGTTAAAAAAGAAGTATCAAATCTCACATGGTAACAATAGCAGGACAAACTTAACACTTCAGGGGGGAAAATGCTTTGATGTTTATGTATTTGAGTTCTTGGAAAGGGGCTCATGAAAGCAACAACATCAAATTAAAAATTACACTCACCAGCCACCTCATTATAGATACATGTTCAACGAGTTGCTGCCATATGACTGTCTGATTAGATATCTGTATTAACAACCAGTTGAAGTTCAAAATGAGCATCACAATGGGGAAGAAAAGTCATTAAAGTGACTCTGAACGTGGCATGGCATTTAGTCTGAATATTTTAGAAAGTGATGATCTTCTGGCATTTTCCCACACAGCCATCTGTAGAGTTTACACAAAACAGTCTGCAAAACAAAATATATCCAGTGAGTAACAGTTCTCTGGGAGAAAATGATGATGTCAGAGGTTAGAGAAGAATAGGCAGAAGAAAACTTTGCCTGGTTTAATGAGTCTTAATTTCTGCTGTGACGCTCGAATAGTAGGTCAGCATGGGTCTATGCACACTTTTGGTCCCTTAGTACCAACTGAGCATCATTTAAGTACCACAGCCTACCTGAGTGTCGTTGCTGACCACCCTTTTACGACCACAGTGTACCATCTTCTAATGGCTGCTTCCAGCAGGGTGTCACAAAGCTCAGATCATCTCAGACTGGTTTCTTGAACATGACAATGAGTTCACTGTACTCACATGGCTTCCACAATCACCAGATCTAAATCTAACAGGGCTGGGATGTGGTGGTTTTTGATCTGTAACTGACAAATCTGCAGGAACTGTGTAATGCTGTCATGTTAATACAGACCATAGATGAATCTATATCTTCGTGGCATTGATGAATCTATGCCATGAAGAATCAAGACAGGTTTGAAGGCAACAGGGAGTCTAACCTGGATCTAGAATGATTTAAGTAAAAAAGTTTTGATTAGAAGCTGAGTGTATTTTTTTAAAAAGCTCTTGATCACATTTAAAGCCTCAGAGGAATTTACCTCAGTTTGATTTCGAAATAAGTCCAATAAAAACATCAATATACAACAGCCTTCAGCTGAAACAAGAAAAGATATAAATGTAGATACAGAACCTACATAAAGTTCAAAAAGAAGGTAAAGGCTAACCTTAATATAGATTATCTGATGTGGGATGCAGAAAAACTGAGATCTGTATCTAGCTAATGGTAAAACCAACATTGTGTCCTTGAACACTTATCTGAAAACTCACTAGAATCTAGTATTAGAATAATAATAATATATAATATAACAGACAGGTGAAAATCTAAAATTACAGGGGGGCATGAATACTTCCTCGTGCTACACCAAAGCTTTATTAAAAAATAAATTCTGGTCATCTATGGATGTGTCAGCTGTGTAATTTCTCATAAACATGACTAAACCATGCCTGCAGTCATCTTTAAACAGCCATATGGCTTTTTAAAAATATCATATAAGGATTATTATCAGCATATAAGTGACAACACATACAGACAGATGCAGGAGGCCCAGAATATTGCTTTATGACACATACAAGTTTTATTAGAATATTTTGATATAATTTATTTATTCTTTACTTGTTTCATTTCCAATAATCAGCAGACGGTGTAGATTTTGAGGATATTTTGAAAGTTGAATGGCTGTAGCCCAAGTCTATGACAGTCAGTGGTTACATGTTGTTGCTGTTACTCACGGAAAATCAATACTGATTGCAGAGGAAGGGATAACAGGCGTAGCTCAAAGTCAATATGAATCGTCACTCTCCTACTTTGCCTCTTTATTGTCCGCATGAAAGAGATTCTTACATTTCTAAGTTGTGGTGTTTCTCGGAGTCATTTTAGCACTTTTATTCTAGTCTTTTATGCTGATTTTCTACTTTAGCTCAAGATGGCCTAGACTGAAGTCTGTGAATTGGAAACTCAAGGAACATGAGAGGCAATAAGCTGCATATTGCAACTTAGTGTTGTGCAAAAGTCTCGAGTCACTTGTTATTTCTTTATATTCTTCCCCCCAAAAAAGAAAAACAGGTGTAGCAATTTACACTGAAACAGCAAAAGAACACTATTCATTTTGGAATTTCCTGTATTTTGTGACTTAATAATTGCAGTGATGGTAGACACTGGTACTGCTGAGCCACCAGGACAACCCTTTATGAGTCCGAGTTTCACAACTAACATGGAAAAGTTGAATTATGCTGCCAGCTCTTCCATCTCTTTCCCCACATGTGTGACCACTTTCATCCTCTCATCAACAATCAGTGGGATTGACTGTCAGTGCGATCTTCTCTCACTCTCTCCTTCACGCCTCTCTGCCTCCATTAGGACCCTGGTACCCTGATAGGGGATGTGGGTGGATATGAGGACAGGCTCTGTTTGGCAGGAGTGTTGGGGGTAGGGGTGGGGGTACATTTACTGGATCAGCCTGGGTTCATCACCTTGCTGGAGGCCATAGGCGGCGGGGGGGTTGACTCTACTTATAGGGCCTTGGGAGCTGTCCCAACTCTCAGTGTGCCCAAAATCTGCCATCTTGGTCCTAAACTCCCAGACTGCACCCAACCTGCTCTGCCCTGATCAGGAGCATCCCTACATCTTAACCGGTAAGCAGTTTAACCTTTGACCTTTTGGTCCTTGTGGCCATTAACACTCTATCTCAAAACATTCCACAGATTCTCAAAGGACTGTCGTACTTAGAACCAGCAAAGATTAGACTTAATTATACAAGGGTGTTACATAAACTAGCTTTTTTTGATGGTTACCACTACTCTTGGATCTTTTTGGAGTTTTGAAGATGAGCCAAGACATTTTTGGGGGGGGGGAGGGGGGGTGTCAAATAATGAGCAGATTTCCTCTGACGTGGTGCTCCATTTTACCCCACACTCTTTCTCCTTCTTTGCCTCGTATGATTCAATGTGGAGCAAATTTAATGCTCTATTTGTAGTTTATCCCATGGGCCATTTTACAGTCGGGTGGGTAGGTGGGTAGGCATGTTTACCATTTAGTGGTCTATAGGAAGAAAAATTAAAAGCCTCATCACAAAAACCCGCTTTTTGTAATTTGATACATAATCAGTTTTTCCAATGGAGCGCTTCGGTGTCAAATAAAAAACACAGACAAAGAGGTGAATCATGTTCTTCATTGTCTGCACTTGCCCCTAATCCAGACAGTATAACCCCACTGTTTTGCTTTCTCCTGGCAGCTCCCTTAAATGTTCTGCCGCTGCTGCCGTCCCACCCTAATAATGTCAGATTAAGCTCTGCACAACTGTCCATCTGACATGAGGGCTGGATTTGTGCTGGATTTGAAAATCTGGACGGGATGCCTCCATCCAAAAGCTCTGTAATTCAGCACACACACACGCACAGAAGCAGATTAAAAAGCAGAGGATGCGCAAGTCCACGAAGTCTGTCGGTCCGCCACGCTGCCGTGCACAGTTTGGCACGGGTGCATTTTGCTTTGCCCTCGATCGCTTTGAGGTGTCTGGTTGCGTCAAGCCCCGACAAAGTTCCTCAACTGTCCTGAGCTGAGTCCCTCATAAACAAGCACTTTTGCAGCAGTGCCGCAGCATTGTTTTAATCTGAGGTTGGGATTATTTGAACATGTAGCTGGGTTATTCATGTGTCGATTGTTATCGGCAACGACAAGGACGCCGGCTTTGTGGATTTCAGAGATTTGGGGGGTTGGTGGGTGCTCGACCCTCCCCTGGCACAGATGAACACCCCGGAGGCTACAGTTCTGATTCAGACCAGCCTCATCCCCAGACATGCCCCGGTGATGCCCGTGTGCCTCACTGGGCACGTCCCTATTTTGTTGCAGCTGACGGAAAGAGGGGGGTGGGGGGTGTTGGGGGTTGATGGGGTGGTGGGTGATGGTCACCCAGATTATGCCTCATCATACGGCCTATTTACAATTGACACCAAACAGTGCGGCAAACAGCGGCGCAGAAACGCAAACTGAGCTCATCGGGGGAGTCGGTTTTGTTTCATCATATAATTTCGAGGTCCGTCACGTGTTCCTCTGGTTGCTCATGTGACCTGTCGGCAAGGACCAATAGGGTGTAAGAGTTTGTTCTGGGCAGAGCAAAAGGCAAAAAAAATAATTTTCCCTTTGCAATTTTTAATCGTCCAACGCCGAAAGTGGTCGTCAGCGACTGTCTCCTGCACTGCATAAAGGTAAACCCTCTTCTTGTTGCTTCTATTCAGGAAAAACTTGTTAAAGCTCCAGAGTGAGCCTTTTCCTTTACAATAATAATAATGAATAATTTGCATTCTTATAAAAATGATTTGTTCTCTACTTTAGTTAAATACATACTTGAGTTGATTGCTTGACTTCCAGGCACATTAAACAGTTGAAACTTTAAAAAATGCCGCTCCTCGCCGAGTTGGGTATCGCCATCAATAATTAATTAACTTCATAACTTACCCACAGCCAGGATTAAATCATTACGCACATAATGAGCTGTGACATGGTGCAACTTATCGACCTATTGTTACCTAATTTGATGCTTTCAAGTTTACGTTTTTTGTAAGTTAGCCTCAGTGAGTGCCAATAAGATGACCCATGCGGGAGGAAATATTTTGGTTCTCCCTGGGGAATTTTATGGTCAGTCGATTTTGCTTTCAGGCGTCTCTTGATTCACATTGTTTAGGTGTTCGTTGTCTTGGTTTAGATTCAAGCATGAGCGATTTTATTGTTTCGAGAATTAGCAGTGAGCACGAAAACAATAGTAAGTGGAAGAAAACCTGCTTAAATTCTGCTAACGATGAAGCCGGACCGCCCGAATTTATAGTAGAAATGATGCTCAGTGGAATTGATACATCAGCCCCCGTGCCACCCCCCAACAAAAGATCATTATTCCAATTATCGTCACATAGATATTAGCACTGCTGATGGCCTTATTTGCAGCTAGTCATAGACCAAAAATGTCATTTGCCATTACTTCAGAAGCGGCTCTCTGTGTTGCACTTGGAAACCGGCGATGAATAACTCCTTTGTTTGGGTGAAAAGCTTCTGTTTGGCACTCAGATTAATAAGGTCTGATACACTCAGAAATTTTCTGTTGGGAGGTGACAGAGGCCGAAAAAGAAAAGAGGATGAGGACCTGGATGAGGATGCGATTTCAAGCCGTTCTGCTCGACCACTCGGCGAAAGCCCCCACGTATGGAAGCCATGACTTTGTGACAAGCAGTGATCTCACATTACAAATTGTGGCAAATCTAAAATGGCCGACTTAACGCTGGGCTCTTAGCACCGCATTCACATCACAACATGGTGCGCCTGCATTGTAAAGCTTACTCCTCGCCCTCCCCATCCACCCCAGGACACTTGGGCTATTTTAAGGGAACGCAGAGTAGGCGGTGAGGTATTTTTAAAGCCACTTGGCGATACTTGGTCTTCACGTCTTCCTCGCTCAATTTGTTCTCTGATTTGACTGGTCGCGGTGAAGATGTGGTGGCCAGAGTTTTGATTGTGATTTGGGCTGAGGTATCAGGATGCTGGGCTGCTGATGTGGGCTGACAGCTCTTGAGAGCACTGTCATAGTGGCGTACAGGAAGGCTAACTGGGCGGACGCCCCCCCACTCAGCCGCGTACAACAAAAGCCTGTGCCAGACGAGACGAGAGCTGCTCATATACCAGGAAACGCAGGGCGAAAACCTCAGGACTTAGAGCAACTCTTCTCCATTTCTTCTACTTGATCTTGCTACAGTTACTATTTCTGACAGCAGCTAGCAATTATACACCACCATTTTCCTGTTACTTCAACTATCACAAACTGCAACTGAGAAGAGATTTGTGGGTGTAAATGTAGAAGAGAATTGCCAAACAGTGATTTGAGCGGATCCACAGGAAACATATGGATCAATGAGGTCACCCTCTGCCCAACAACCCGGTTTTGGGCAAACATATTGGCAACATTACGGATACACGTTTTCTCTTGGTTGCTTGACATGCACCTGCACACATCTGTCAAGGTGTTTGCAGCATCATTAAATACTGCACCACTGCATTAATTAACCCCATAACTGAAACGCAAGTGTTTACTGAACCTTCTGAAAAATTTAATATAAATGAATTAATACAATAAACATTAAATAGCATATGTACATTTTAATTTGCATCATATTTGTTCAGTTTGGCATTGTTGTGAAATTAATTTTGTTTTTTCAGAAGGAAGAAAAGATCACACTGATGTAGAGGTCTCAAAGACTCATGCATCAAATACGATACGAATGGGGCTGCAGGCTCAACGTTAGCATGGTTGGTGCTGGAGGTGGAGCTAACAGAAGTCAGAAAATTTTAAACAAATCTTGTCAAAATTTCTTAGAGCCAAATGCAGTTTAATTTTTATGACATAAAATACTAAAAAAAAAATACCCCTAAATTTTAATGGAAAGAGAATCTGCTTTAGTCATATTCTCTTGGTTATCAATATGGTGGTCAACCCACATAAGCTCCACCCACCAAGTGCTTGAGAAACTAGGACTGGCGACTAAAGGACCAATTGCATATGTTGTTGTTGCCCTTGGCAAGAGCGAGAGTGACAGCAGACTGTAAAAGTGCATTATCTTTTTTACGGCAGCTTTTGTAAATGGTAAAATTCAATAGTAAAAATATGTTGGTTAAAAATAAAAATTTGAATTTGTGGCAACACCTAACAATGAAAATAACGCTGCAGCTGGTGACAGGTCTGTGCTGATGCCACTGTTTACAACAAGTACAGTAAAAATAACGGGCCCTATTAATTAACCTTTATCAGACCTGTTGCAGAGATGGGAGTGCTGGGAGTGTTGGGAGTGCAGCTGTCCAAAGAGTTCGGGGAGACCTCATAAATGAACACAAAACAAGAAATTGGATGGTAATCAGAACAAAGATGTCCAGATATTTGCATTATTATATTAAAGGTAATTAATTAACTATCCCATGAACACTTTTTAATGACAGAAGACTGCACACAACTCGCTTGAAACTTGCCACCTAATCAGTAAAAATCTTGCCGTCTCAAGCTGCAGATTCAATTTCACAAACCTCGGCCGTGCAGCTTTGGCTCAGGCTCTGTTTGATGTCGAAACGTCATAATGACATATCTGTAGATATGTGGATTAGGATGGAACAGATGACAGAGGCTTTGGCCTAGATTAGACTACCGGCCGCCCATTTAATGATTTTTCTTTTTCTGCTCCTCTGTTATTCTCGTGACACGAAACAGCAGCAGTTAGTGCCTTGTTTTTCTATTCCACAGGGAGGAGTTTGATTAATTATCCTCTTTGTCTTCGACTTTCACATTATGGCGGATGTCACGGTGACGGTTTGCACTGTCAGTTTAGCCCCGCAAAATAAAAACAGCTCACAGTCGAGGCCGAGGGTGGAATGAGAGAAAGTCGCAGAGAGTGACTTCATCCATAATGTAGCCCTTGAAATGCAAAGCACCGACAGCTTCTGAATTCAATAACCTACATTTTAAATCAGTATGTGAGGCACTACATTAGTTTCCTGGCCAGATAAAGTTTCACGTTGCATCTTTAATCTATAAAAAATGGCCTAAAGCTGAACATTTTATGCAGAAATCTGATATTCTGACCCCTCACACCAAGTCCACTTTGATCTGCAACCACCTCTGCCAAATAATTTCCAATTAAGAATAGATAATACAGTTAATGTTAGTTAGCTTCCCTCCTTACTAAAACAATTTTCAAAAAGAGCCCCTTAACTTCACTTCTGCGAGTGTTTTTCCATCATTCACGCAACACCGGCTCTGCACAACAACAGCGTCTCCTCATTGTTGGCGGGAGATAAAAGAAGAGGAGTTCGAGTTTTTCTAGAGCAGCTCTCGAGCCTTTTCTGCGGCGAGTGCCGAGCAGTCGCAGCGTGAGATGATGGGAGGAGAGGGGAGTTGGGAAGAGTGTGTTTGCGGAGGTGTGTGTGTGGGGGGCATTTTTGTGCACTGCGTTGTCCAGCCGAGCGTAAAGCGTGATTAATTCAATAGCCGCCATAGAGGAGGAGGCTAGCAGTGCTGCAACACCGAGCATGACCCACTTTCCCCATCAGATGTCATGAAAAATTCCCTCTCTGCATTCCCCTTCTCCAACTTCCTGCCTGAGCAACGGAGACAAGGAGAACAGAATTATATATAAAAAATAAAAGTATATAAATCAGTGCAACAGCAGAAATGATGGACACAGGAGGAGGGACTCCTATCAGAGACCAATCCTTCTTTAGCTTTTATCAGGATATCTTTAAATTAGAGTTTTTATCAGGCTTGGAATTTTTTTTTTAAAAAGCTGCAAGGTTTTTGCCCATTGGCACCAATGATTCACAAGGCCTTGACCCAATTCTATTATTATACAGGAAACATGAGTAGAATACAGTCTGAGAAAGCCACTACTGAAATGCAGCTCTTAGCGCTGTGACCCCATTCGACTCTGAGGTTCAGGCAGCCTCGATTTTTGTTGACCTAAATCTACAGAGAGGTTTCACGGTCTTAATCACAGGGAAGGAGGCTCCTCCATCGAGGAGGGGGTTTTTTTGTTGCTGGGAGGGGAGCTGTATTGTCCGAAATATTTAAAAAAGAAGAAAGGATGTGAAATGATATTTAATCTGAAAGATCAATCTTCCCAGCAAAGACCCTTCTTTAAGCACCTTCCTGCCCCTGATGTGAAGTTTAGAAAGGGATGAGGATCTTCCCTCGCTCATCTTCAATCCCGTTGTCAATCTTAAATGTTTTTGCTTTTTTTTATTCCCTTCTCTCTCTCTCCAAGCCCCTGGAGAGGACCTGCACCGCTGGCTTGGGTCTTAAACCCGGATTAAAGCTTTTTATGTAATCTGGTCTCCTCTGGGAGATTGGAGAGACAGCTGGCAGCAGAATCCCCGTCCTTATCTCTCGACCCTCCTCTGGCCTCCGACCAGCATCCCAGCGTAGATTAAAGGATGAATCTACGGCTACCGTTTCACAAAAAAGCATTATTTTCAACATATGTCTGTCTAGGTTAGAGGATATAAGAACTGTACATTACAAAAAGAAAGATGAGGCATTTAGTCTACTAATCAATTTTGATATATTCAATTATTAAACCCTGTGGGGTCACAGTTCATGGCATGTTTCTTTTCCCCAGCACAAACCATGAGTCTTAGGTCCAAGCCTGAAATTTCAGTTTAAGACAGTAAAAATAAATAAATAATGGAATAAATAAATGCTTTTACAGGCATGAAATGCTAAATGAAATGATACTTTGGTTAATTTTATTATCATAAACTCAGTATATTTCAGTTTCTGGACTGCTGGTCAAACAAAATGAGAGACGTGAAGCCATGTTCTGCACTTCATGTTGTTAAGGTTTAGGGTTTGGAGTTAATTCATTTTTTTAATGTGAATATTTCCTGCTTTTGTCAATTTTTATATGAAAATCACCTAAAAAATCTTCTGGTTTTTGTACCTCTCTAATCTCTAGCACCCTGACTCCCTCACTTGGACTTTTATTTCACATATTCACAGCCAACAAAAAGACAAAAACTTTTCAACATAACATCTTCCACATAAAGTGATGCCAAAAAGGAAAAATGTACAACCTCTAACAGCTAAAACCCTGAAGAAACTACACAAATCTTGCACATTTTTACATACATTTTTAAAAAGGGAGTCACATACCGTCCTTTAGCTCAGAGCACCGAATAAAGCCGCCTCATCTGAAATGCGAGGCATCATAAAAGCAGATTTTTTTGCCACGTAACAACTGCGACTCGGTCGACTGAAGGCCTCGACAAACATCTCACCAGCAGGCACAGCTGGTCGGGTCACCATTTCAAGCAACACTCATTTGAATGATTCACAGCTACAAATGAGAGAGAGAGAGAGAGAGAGATAAAACACAGCAATAATGACTGTGATTGGCAGACTGTGACATTAACTGTCTCTGTATTCAAGGTCAGCCACTTCAGGATCTCTCCCATCCATATTTCTGTCTTTTTCTTGACTGCATTGTCAATCACCAGAATAAATATTCATACTGACTAAAGCAGAGGTTTCTAAAGCGTACTTGGGAAGGTTAACTCGTCTTGTACTTCCTGTCTCTGAATTTGATCTGAAAAAAGGGACATCTCTCTTCTCCCCCCCCCTTTTTTTCTCTCTCCATCTGCAGTGCGTAACACTTCTATTCCTCTGATTTATTTTAATAGATTTCCTAATAATTCAGGCTCACAAAAATGGCTTTCCCTTCTGGAAAAAAAATTGGATTATCATCATTTAAATCTTGTTATATCAGACAATTCTCCCCGTCAAGATATTCCTGATTTATTTATTAGCAGGCACAGTTTCCAGTTGTGGATTTTAAAAAAAGAAGAAAAAAGAAGAAGAAAGAAATCCTGCAGAGCCACGTTCAGGTACATAGCGCCATCTTGTGCGTGCTCTCATCACTGCGAGTCCTCCCTGAGTCATTACATCACTTGTCAGGCAGAATTAGAGGCGATCTGGCTGAAATGGGCTTGATAAAAATAAATATGGCGCTCGCCGTTTGATGGCTCATCTCGTGACTGCGGAGACATATGCTGACCTACATTTCAACTGCTTTTATTGCATTGGATCAGGAGACCACTTATCCATCCACTTCCATGTCTTCTGTAATATTTGTGGTATTACCGATATATTTAATACCTAAGGGGAGAATAACAAGATGCTCCTCTATTATTTAACCCCTTCTCCCATCTTTGCTTCTGTGTGTGCAGTGGTTACTGGTCATTTTTAAATACAGTTGAGGTATGTGTCACAAAACCTGCACAAAAAAGTTGCAAAATCCAGTTTTTCTTAAAAAAAAAAAAAAGACAAAGCAGCGACATTAAAACCCTGATAATCTTCCTATAACACCTCTAAGACTATTAAAAACACAGGATTGAGCCACACCGTTGCACTGACCTGTTTCTTCATTATTATGAGCAAATACACTGTTGTTTATTTTCACTCAGTCCCACAGAGACTGAGAGTGGATTAATCCACAGCTAAAAATAGTCAACAACAAATCCAGTTTTGTTTTGCTGCTGTTTGAGTGATGGTTGCTATAAACTGCAGTTCACATCCATTTTGTTAAATTACATCTTTCTTTTTCTTTTACGACATTCCCAAATTTAGTAAGAACAAATTAGGCACACAGTCAAGAAAAATACTGAATGTAACCATGTTTGTAGTATTTTTAAATGTACATTTCCAGGTGATTTTACACAGTCTGCATAATGAGCTGGGTCCCAAAGAGAAGCTCTCATGCAGGCCTACATTTTTATAAAAGCATAAGGCAAAGACTGCAAATGTTTACAGCTTTAGACTTGCATGGTTTGGATCCATTAAAAAAAAAAAAGTGCTGCACTGAATCTCTGTCCGACAGCGGCCCCCAGTGGGCCAATAAGGTACTGCAGTTAGGCTTGTTTTAAATTATGAGTTAATATTTTTTAAAAAGTGTAAAACCACAAAAACTAAGCCATGTCGTTTCGTTATATTATTACTACATATTTAGTTTCTTATTATATATATATATATATATATATATATATATATATATATATATATATATATATATATAGATATAGATAGATAGATAGATAGATAGATAGATATAATTCTGAGGATTATTTTTAATTTCTCTGACCTGTTATTGGCACAGAAAGAGTTAAAACTCCTCAGAGGATCGTAAAAGGATGATAAGTACAAAAATATAGTACAATGTAATGTTTAATTTAAAGGAATTTCACATATCAAATTCATTACAGATGTTAAATTTTTCACAGTAAAGGTCAAAGGCTGGATAAAAGTTACCTCCACAACTAAAAAAAACATCATTTCCATCTTACAAATATTAGAATAATGTAGTGTATCAACCACAGTTTGTATTTACGGAGTATTGTGGTTTTAAATAACTGACTGCTGTAAATCTTGTTTGTTCACTGTGGATGTAAGAGCCCAACAAAGGATACATGTTTACAGCTATAAACTCTACGTGCAGCACATCAGTATTAAAACCACGTTAAACATGAATTGCCCCGTTTAAATAAATAAATACAAATAAAAAATAAATTTTTACAGATTTTATGTACTTTTTAAACACACATCAAATTTTAACACAAAAAAGTAGAATTTACTGGCATTTTCTGTTTCTTTTACAGTGTGGGTTGTAGAAAGTGCTCTGATAGGTCAAATTTAAATTAGGGAATGGCTGCCCTACACTAACTGAAGCAGAATAAATTAAAATGAAAGCATCAAGCATTTTTGCATGTCTGCGTTTCTTTTACCTGGCAGGTGACCGGTTGGCTGACTCTACCATCACACTCGCATTGGCCCTCGACTTCCTCTGTCACGTGAGCACGCCCCTTCCTTCACATCCAATCCCAACATGGAGCCCATTAAGGTCCAATCAGAAGGTGGACTGAATGTGACCCTCACCATCAGGCTGCTGATGCACGGCAAGGTACAAACACACGAATTCAAACTTGTCTTTTCTTGTTCTGCTTCTGCTTCCAATTATCTGTAAAAAGAGCAAAGAAAACAAAGACTAATTTCAAGGAGCCCATGGCATCTAACATTTCTTTCTGTTGTTTCTGCAGGAGGTTGGAAGCATCATAGGAAAGGTATTTATCACAAGCACAACAAGCAGAGCATGTAAAGCATGATAACGCCGGTGGGAAATGCACAAAACATCTCACTGCTCTTTCTCCCCTTTGCTTTCAGAAAGGAGAGACAGTCAAGAAAATGCGTGAAGACGTAAGAAGAATTTTTCTCAAACTCTTGTTAATTATTTTTGTCCTATAATCACGTATTTAATGCTTTTTTGCTCTCTCTTTCGCTCTAAAGAGCGGCGCCCGTATCAACATCTCAGAGGGGAACTGCCCTGAACGGATAGTCACCATCACCGGGCCAACAGATGCCATTTTCAAGGCCTTTGCCATGATAGCCTACAAGTTTGAAGAGGTACCGTTCATTATTTTACACCACAAAGAATCTGTTTTTAAAACAACAATAAACTTGGTATTATTTAAGCACTGATTTCAAATCAAATTTGAACCATTTTCCTCTATAAGATTTTTTTTAAATGGCACATTTTAAAAGAAAAATTAGCAAATGTAGCAACATTTTTACTTTAACATCTTAGTGGTTGCATTCAAGAATCTTACAACTGTATGTAAAGTAATGGCGTAAAGGCTTTATGTGCATCTGAGTGCGACCGTACTTATGAGAGAATCCAGCACCACAGGCCGGCTTTAGCACCTGCACTGACTCATTTCCAGGTGGAATACAAAGCAGCTTTGGCCCTGATATGTAGGACAGAAATGTGCTGATCTAACCTTGCAACACCCTCTGAAAATGGGCCAGTGCTGTGTTTTGATTTGGGTGCCATATCAGCATACTTTCAGCCCGACCGAGCCAAGTGTCTCCATAATACAATAGATAGACTCAACCACTTATTATTCAGGCGCTGCACACAAGTGCAGCTTTAACTCTGCAACTCAGCTACACTCACATATTAGTGTAGTCAAGGTGTTATCGATTATGCCTGAATTCACTGTATAGTAAGTGTGAAGGTACGCACATGCAACGCTTACCAAATTATTAGAACCCCACCCCATGTAAGGTTTATGTCCCTGTAAGGGTTAATTCACCAGCATGTGCAGGCTCTTTAATTTAAATTATAGTTTTAATGCTAAAAATAAGAATTTTCATCACTCTTAATCAATTATCCATGAATGGAGTCCATTTACAAAAAAAGGTGAAAAAAGGCAAAGCACATTTTTAAAAAAAATATTACAGTCTTTGCTCAATAATGATACGTTTAGTTTTAAACGCGTTTTTGACAGATTTCTGAAATATTTATCTTTTCCTCCTTTAATGACAGGTGGTAGTAATCACTGTACTTTGTACTTTTACAACCCCCATTAAAATAAATGTTGTGTTTGCTCTGTGTACTATAGGTGAACAGGGACTACAGAATGTTAATCATTTAAATGCTCTATTTAAGTGAAAATATTTCACGGACTGCATATTAAATTGGCAAACTGAGAAGCTTTTTATTTTTTATTTTTTAGGAATCATGGATATCACGCTCTCTAGATAAGAAGATCTGTATTGTTATCAATGATAAGTTTAAAAGCCAGAATCTGTGATGCTAATTGAGTGTTGTGCCTGCAACAATGCAATTTATATGCATTTATACAGGGCTTTACTCAAAGCACTATTATGCAGAACTTTGTTCACAGCTAGCTTGTGGGAAATACATGTAGGCACAGGAAGATCATCTACTCCACACAGAAAGGCTCCAGCCAGGTGAGGCTTGAAACTGCTGCCAGCGGACGTGGTATTAGCATGCAGCACATCTGTGAAGGCCCCATTAATGCTAAACAAAGCACACAGGTTTTAGAGCAACGCTGCCAGCCAGACAAAGTGTTTTTCACCGACGTTGTTGCTTATTTCAGCAAGAATATGCAAAACAACAATCGCATATCCCAGCAGCAGATCTTCATAGAACTTTTCAAAGTTGCAGAAATTTGACTTCTCAATGCCAAAACACTTGAAGTCTGGTACAGTGGTCCCTCGCTATAACCCGGTTCACTTTTCGTGGTCTTGCTGTTTCGTGGATTTTTTTGTGCAATTTTCCATGTTTTGTTTTTGTTTTTGTTTTTTTACGGCACATTGTGTTCTGCGTCCTGATTGGCTGTAGACCATTGTGCAGTGTCTCCTGTACAGTACAGAATGCATTCGGCTTGTCAAATTTACATAAATCTTCTATCGCTAGCAGTGTGACTCTGAAGTGCTGTACTGTATGTTTGTAAGTTTTCTCCCCAACAAACACAACAAACACAACAATGTCGACGAAACGTTTTGCACCGTCAAAGGAAGCCACGGGTGCTTTGGTTTCATTCTATAATACTGGACTTATTTTTCTACGAAGGTTTGAACTTTGAGAGTGTGTAAACAAAAGAGAAAAGTGTGAAAATGTTCATGCCTGTCTGAGAAAAGTGTATAAAGCTTGTAGTGAGGGGTTTTACAGCCTTAAAACGTCTATAATAATTGTAAGAAATAAAGTTGGCGACTTCGCGGATTTCACCTATCGCAGGTTATTTTTGGAACGTAACTCCCGCAATAAACAAGGGACCACTGTATCATTAAAAGCCCCTACCTTCACCCTTTCACCTTTTTTTCTCCTCAAAAGAAGTCATATGCACATGATTTGGACATGCATTTGCCCATTAAACTTGTAAAAATCCTGCATCTGTCACGGCGGGGTGCGCCGATGTGTGCGGAAACAGGACCCAAAAGCAGATGATGACGAGGAATAGTAATGATTAACAGAAAAGTGAACCTTTATTGCGATGACGACAGGAAATGAACCAAGAGACCAAAGCAAACAGGCAAAACACTAAGAAACAAAACACTAAGCTGGCAAAACACTAAGAAACAAAACACTAAAGGTACTAAGACCAAAAACTATAACTATGATTGAGGTGGAAAATAAACAGACTATGACTATGACTGTAACTCTGGTGAGATAAACAGACGAACTGACAATGGCATGAAGAAAACAAAAGGCTTAAATACAGACATGAGGTGATCAGGGGAAGTGGCGACACATGGGGGAAAACAGCTGACAGACATAAACCTAATGACAGGACCAGGAGAGGAAAGCTAAATACAATGAACAAAGAACACATGACATTGTCAGAATAAAACAGGAAATGACAACACAACTTAACAGACCTAATACGTGATGAAATAAATAGAAAACCCCAAAACATAGAAAACCCAGGAACAATAACTGCCTAAACTAAAGGCAAATAGGAAATGACACAAACTAATAACATATCAAAAAATACAAAGAAAACTCAGAGTGCTGGGTCGGAGACCCAGCCTGTGACAGCAACCACAGCTGTCTCTGCCACAAGGGCATAATGGTGCATGTTAATTATGCTATTACATAATAAACCGGGGTAATACACGAGATCATGACGGCAGAAATAAAACAATCGAGACTTCCATGTGTGGCAATCATACATTTACATGGTTCTATGATAAACTCTTTTTCAGTTTCCTTTACTTGATAAACAACTTGGAGTTAATTTTAGCTAAATGCAAAGGACGAGCTTTCTCTTGCAATAACTAGACTTAATTATATTTCTTGAAATAGGATTTTTGGACAGTGTATCAGGATTTTATGCTTCAGTGGCACTGATTTATTTAAGTAAACTCTCTTACGGCTCTGGCAGCCAAATTTGCCTTTTTGCACTGTCATCTCAACAGGATACCTTCTGTTAGTGCTTCATTATTAAATAGGATCATATTAATAATACTGCTTTGGTCAGTTTCTACTGCTGTACACTGGCTGTACAGTACCTTATAAAATAGATTAGGTGGAAAATATTATAATTATAGCCAACAGATAAAATGGTCAATTTTAAAGTAGCATCATACTGAAATACAGAGGCTTTAACCCTGTTTATTAGAACAATATTAATAAAAGCAGCAACTTAAAAGTATGAAGAGATGTTATTGCCAAAAAGTAAACATCATTCTAGCTTTTTAAAGGTCATTTTGTGCCGAAGCAAAGAGTTTTCTCAAAGCGCTGATGGTGAGTTAAGAACCATGAAGGTAGATTTATTACAAAGCCTCCACTTCACAGACAGAAAAACACTATGAAAGTCATCGCATCTGACAAAATGTGGCCTTTCCTCGCCCGCAGGATATTATCAACTCCATGAGCAACAGCCCAGCCACCAGCAAACCCCCCGTAACCCTGAGGCTCGTCGTCCCAGCCAGCCAGTGTGGATCCCTCATCGGCAAAGGAGGCTCCAAAATCAAAGAAATGAGAGAGGTGGCGGCACATTTTTCATCCTAACGATGTCCATAAACATAAAATCAATCATGTTTTTTAAAATAATGACACTGCCAGAGGATATGCTTATATTTATCCCTCATATAGCTCCCATGTAAGCTTCCCAAATCCCACATTTCTGGTTCATGTAGTTTCCATTTAAGTGTTCAGTCTTGCAAAATACCCGGTGTGCACTGCTCCAAGAGCTCATTTTGCTCTCCCATATCGGTTTCTGCTCAGTTTGAAGGGATGCAGGCTCATGTAATGAGATGATATTAATTTTTAAAAAAATGTTTCTTTCTTGCCTCCAGTCCACAGGAGCTCAGGTCCAGGTGGCAGGAGACATGCTCCCCAACTCCACTGAGAGAGCGGTGACAATCTCAGGGGCCCCCGAGGCCATCATCCAGTGTGTCAAACAGATATGTGTGGTGTTGCTCGAGGTACGGTGAGGGGGGTGGGGTGGCCACACAGGGGACATGAAAGAAATGTTATGTAGCTGAAAATTAGTTTGATACGGAGAATTCAGAGGCTTGACTACACTTTTTAAAGTAATTTACTCCTAGAGTTTCTGCTGTATCCAAAGATTTGTTTCTAAATGTAATTTTTCACATTTAATGTATCCGCATGTTTTTATATTGTTTATGTTTGCAAGTCTGGATTATTAACATTACTGCACTGCTGCAGACACATTTCTTTGCCTTTTAGATGGCAAATGCGACACCAAGTACTCAGTACATGACGCCAGAGACGTGCAAATGTCCTGCACTGACTTAATGTTTGCACAGTCGGGAGGAAAGCAGGTTTCCATAGGTTGAAAACAGCAGCCTTAAGACCTCGTGTGTGGACTTTTGGGTGATTTTTGTTTACAGATAACGAACTGACACATCTGTAAATAGGTTCAGGCCATAAGCTGTACATAAAAGATGTACACAGTCATCATAAAGAAACTCTTTGTTTTTGTGAACTCCTATTCTGAAGCCTCAAATTTGGGGTGTAGTGCCAATTTGTGAACTAATGCTAATTAGCTGGGTTATTACAGTTCATACAAAGACCGGGGACTTAAATATGGATAGCTTTAAATAAATGCTAACTTGAGGATAAAACACTAAAATTTCACTCAGGAAAAACTGAAGTACAGACTTCCTCCAAACCAGAAAATAAACCACACAGCAATCTAGTAATACCACAGTCACAATGGAAAGGTTTACTTCACTTGAATTGTATGGTAAAGCCGACAGTGAAGAAACCTTATAGAGCTCAACAGTGAGCTTCCAAAAATCCCATTCCCATTCATATTGTTCATAGGGATTTCGATTATTACCATAATGCTGTGAGTCAACTTACTACAACCTGCGACACTGTGAAACGATGATAATCTCTCCTTTAGAAACCATAATTCTGCATTACACCTATAGTCCATAAATACAGGATTTTTAAGGCCAATACCAGTAGTGATATTGATACCAGTACCAATGCCGATACTGTATTTGGTAGAAACCCAGTATATTGGACAATAAATTTTCTTTCACAGATATGAAACTCAAACAGAGTTACGAAGTTATGTGTCGTTATTTATGAATCCTTACTGAGATAATATGACAGTATAGTTCAAAAGTCACAACAAGTCATGAATTATTATGCTTGGTCTGATTCTGCTCGTCAGCTGGTTGATCTCTTTGTGGTGTTCCAAACATGTGTTGCCAAGAGGGAAGTTGTGGAGTGCCCTCTGGTGGACAAACTATGCAACAGCAACACTCATAACAGAGCTGAAGGGTGTTTCTCCCATCTGTTCTGTATAGGCCTTTAGAAATGCCAGTACTGACATATGAGATCAACTTTGTTTTAGCAAAAACACAGTTTAGTCGTAACTTTGGGGGGAAAGAATACTCTTCCACTTTCCTGAACTGAAACAGCAATTTCTCTGTTTTGTGAAAGTCACTGTTTAAACCTACGAACATCAGGTTGGTTAGTGAGTGTAAAACTTGCGGTGACTGCAGCCAAGAACTAAGCACCATCAAAAACAATACTACAACCTTACAAACTCTGAAAGCTGTGACAATGAAAAGGAGGAGATTTAGACAGGCTGGAAGCCAATCCCATTTCTAGTGCATTATGGGATAAGTTGTTTCCTAACCCTAAAAAGTAATTATGTACATAGTCTTGTACCTCTGTCTATTTTTATTATTATTATTTTCCTGGGTTTTTTTTTTTATCCAAATCTAATTTTCTAATGGTCAGCATGGCTTTACAGTGGTCATGGCTTAGATCAAGGCTTAAAACTCTTTATGTAAGGATCTTATGAAACATTAACAGAGAAAGTTCACTCCTGGAACCGGACTTCTTAAAAAAGTGGGCAGTCACTGCTGAGCTCAATCGATCACTATCTCACATTTACCCCTTATTACAAGTCAAGTGTTAAAATCCCACCCAACCTCAGTTTTAGAGTCAGCCTAAAGATATTACAATTACAGATTTAATTTTTATAGCCATGAAGTGTAGTTTATTAAATCCAAGATTAAACTCAGGATTGTGTTTAAGCTAGTTTGGATCACTGAAAGCTTTAACTTATGATATTTATATCATCTTCTAATGAAGGTGGATGTTGGTGCAAACTTTCACAGCAATCTGTCTCATAGTTGCTGAGATAATTAAGTGTTGGACTTACCTGTGAACAGCATAAATAGCATTAACCCTTTCACGCACAGTGGTCACTACAGTGGTCACTACAGTGGACAGCTATTCAAAGACTGTTTTCTTGTATTTGTGTCAGTGTGTACTTACACATTAACCACTACACTGGACACTGATGTGTCATCCTGATTGAGGTTGTCATAATTCATGCATGACAGGGTTAAAGCCTGATGTATCAGTAAGAAAAATTCACCCAAAAGATCAAAGCAGGAGGCATATATTTGATGTTTTTGACAAAAGTATTGTTACCTTCTTGTAATTCTGTGTCGAAAATGGAAAAAAAAAATGCTTTGGATCAAAGGGCTACACGGTATTTAGGTGTCTCTCTTTTTCTTGCACCATTAATTTGAACTATCTGCACAGCCAGTTCTCCATTGGGCCTTCATGATGGCACCAGCCATGGATACTAGGACATTTGTGACATGACTGTAAGTCTCTAGACTTAAGAAAAACAAAAGTTAAATAACAATATGCTGAGTCATCATTATCCAGTTGAAAGTGGTGTTCCAGGTAAATCCAAGTTTAGTTGTGCACTGAACCACGATTTGGACATGTAATGTCAGCATGAACGCACAGTGAAGAGCACTTTTTGTGTGGGTGTCCACAGGTTGTCTTCCCTAAGGCACTCTCCCTTCTGGTCTCACTTTATGCAACTTCTTTCTTTCTCTCTCTCTATTATTTTCTGTCTTCCCGTTCTAACACTCTCTCCACATCCCGCCCCTTCTTCTTCTTCCCCCCACTCTCTCCTCCTTTGCTCTCCTCAGTCCCCACCGAAAGGTGCCACCATCCCCTACCGCCCCAAGCCTGCCTCCACCCCTGTCATTTTTTCAGGTGGCCAGGTAAGAGCAGACCCACTGGGGGCGTCCACAGCCAACCTCAGCCTCTTACTGCAGCACCAGCCACTGCCTGTTAGTGTCGCACCAGGTTTTACTCACTTTTCCTCCCTTCCTCACTCCCCTCACCCACCCAAATCCCAACTAGCATGAAACCCTCACTGCTTTTATTTGTTTTAAAACTGTCATCCATCACCCCCAGCCACTCGAACCAGAACTGAGATCAATTGCGTTCAGCTCATCTGAGTCAGAGGATCCATCAGGTGACTTACCTTTTATTTAGTGAAAATGGATGCTGGTGCTTCTAGATGAAAATACTCTGCTTAAAAGTCTAAAAGAAAATCAGGAAAAACAAATGTTAAGCTTGATGAAGCTTGGGGAAATTAAACTTTACTCTAAAGCCTAAAACAGTAACCAAGTGACCAAGACAGGAAAAATCCTCTAGAGTAGATACTCTTGGAAACACAGCTTTTTCTTAGTTTGGAACCAACAGCAGTAAAAATACACAAATATACTACTGTAATTCTACTTCAGCCATAAACAGACATAGGGAGTAAAGGAGCTCATAGCAACAGAGCCAGCCACAATGGGGAGGCTCACAGGAGCAAGGTGTGTTGCTATATAAGGTGGTCTGCAGGGGAAGGGAAACTCAGTGGCAGCAGCTAGTGGATAGGAGTAGTATGGCAGGACAACAAATGAAGCAGCAGCTTATATTAATTATATTTTATTCATTTCAAAGTACAATTTTTTATTTTTGGACTCTAATAGAGCAGCTTTGTATGATTCACAGTTAAAAATAATCCCAGTTTATCTTATACTGAGACACGTGCAGCTCCTTTCCTTTTATGGAAATCCATTGGTCAAGCAAGCTATCTTGTGATTGGCCACTCCTCATTAAAAAACAGTAGGGTGGGGCTTCTCTGCTCAGAGGCGGCTAATGGAAAGCAAGTTTTTTTGTTTTTAGAGTAATCCAAAAACTGCTTTTGAGCTGTAGGTTTTGGCTACAAGTGAGGTGTGTCTGGCTCACTTGTAGAGTGCTAAACACATTTTTAGATCATCTATAACAAAAGGAAGAAAACACCAATAATTTAGAAATCTGTCTGTTTAAAGCAAAAAAAATTTATATTGATATTTGTTAATAGTATTATTATTATTAAGACACACGCGCACAAACACAGGTCTTGCTTTTCTTTACTTTAGCTCCAATTAACTAGAGCTTATTTTTTTACTATAGGCTATGTTCCCCTCAGCTTTGCTGATCAGTAGGTTGGAGGCTTTCTATCCTCTGCTATAACAGGACAATGGTGAAAACACCCAGCAAATGGCCTGGGGCAGATTCACACCTGTGCCTCTGCAACAGCCTTAGGTATATGAATCACTTGAGAAACACTGTGAGTTAACCTGGCACCCCTGCTTGGTGGTTACATCAATTATAAAACAGGGCAAAATTGTGAAGGAAAAATCTTCAGAGTCATCTAAATTAATAAATATTCACATCCAAAAAGCTTGAATTTGTGGAAACTTGGCTATATTTATATTCAGCTGTGCAAATTACTGCTGGTTGACAAGTCTATGAATAAAAAAACTGCTTCAGCTCTATGTTATTCAGGTCAGGTTTGAGTCAAAAGATTCAATACTTCCCTTTAATTACCTTTAAGAGTGGAAAAACTTAATACAGGAACCCATAACAGGAGTCCGGAGGCAGATTTTTAATTAAAATATTCAGTTATTCAAATAGTTGCAGGCAAAGTTCTTGTGGATTGACTAACTGATTAATCACTTTAACTACATTCCTGTATAGCATCTATAATTTGTTTGTTTGTTTTTAGATTTTAGTGGTTGATGTCAGACTATTGAGAAAGGCAGTAAAATATCTAAAGCAGAAGCCACAGACTTGGTGTGTTTTTATTCTTATATTAAAAATCAGGTTTGTATCTTGTGGGATAAAATTCAATTTTGCTCAGTTCTGACCTCTGTGGCTCTTATAAACCACATGTCCAATAGGACACGACACCTTACTCCCCTCAGGGTCGCTCCTCTGGTTTACTCCACACCCTCCCAATCACCTTCCTGCTGTCTGATTTGTCCCTTTTTTATTTAGTTCAACTGGATTTGATTGATGAATTGTAGGAGAACTTGACAGGAAATCTGTAATGCATGTCTTACATGTAATATGACTCATGAGATATAAAAAAACATTTAAGTCTATGTTGTCCTTGAGCTGTAGAAATGTCGACAGTTCATTTTTTTCTTGATTTATATTTTGTTTCAGTCCACTTTTGTTTATTTAGCTTTTCAGAACTTATTGAATAATGTGTCTTGTGGGATCATAACAGTGAGCTCTTCTCCTCATGTTTGCAGGCGTATACCATTCAAGGACAGTATGCCATCCCACATCCAGATGTGAGTGCCCCACGAGGCAGTCAACCTTGCACCCTCTATAACTCTGTCTCGCTGCATCCAGATTTTCTTACTTTCTTTCCACCCTTATTAATATTAATTGTTAATATTAATACAGCTTTTATTCTGATATGTTATTTCCTATGTTTCTAACTTTTCTTATTCTTGCCTCTGTGCCCTCTGATTGGCATTAAACCTCATGGGGCTTGGCCTGAAGAAGTTATCAGATTAGTCTTGAAGTTCTTGATGGACTTCAGATCGGCTCCTGACCTCCACTCCATTTCTTTTTACAATTTAATTTTAATTAAACTAACTAACTTTAATTAAACTTTCCATTTGTTGGCATCTTCAAACAAGCTCAAGACGAAGAAGAGGAAAAATGCTGTTTTTGCAAGTAGAAAGGAAACTGTATGGAATCCCAAAATGAGGAATTTTCATTGATTAAAACGGCTGCTTTGATGGTAAAGATGACTTTGAATACAAGAAGGTTTTGAAACTCTCAGTGTTCAACTCACCTCCAATTTGAGTTATTTATCTTAAAGATAATCCCCTGTGGGCAAGCACTTGGTGAGAGTGGGAGGAAAAAGCTCCCTTTTAAAAGGAAGAAACCTCCAGCAGATTCAGGTTCAAGGAGCAGCAGCCATCTGTCATGACCAGTTGGTGGTAAACATTCAAAATGTAAAGTTACAGCTGTTAGAAAATGTAAACTCATGAGCATGATTGATTTACTGACAGTCAGTGAGCGTGAACAATATCATTGACTGACATATGAAAAGGTGATATTAGGCATTAGGGGAAGGTGACATCAGGGGATTACATTGGCAAACATCCACCCATCCATCCACTATCCTCGACTATCTAAAGTTGGATCACAGTTACCTATGCAGCCTATTCCAGATATCCATTTACTGGCAACGCATTACAGGAGGTATCCAGGAGTCATCCTAACAAGATCCCCAACTCAGCTGGTTGGTTGTTCGCTTGTGGACATTCAAGGCTTCAGTTGCCTAGATAATCCTCTAATGTTGTTACCACCAGGTCATATCTCAAAGGTATTTTTCTCTCTCATTGCTTGTAGCTTTAATCACTCACTTGGAAGATGAGAAAAGCTTATCCCAGGTCCTGTCCACTTCGCGTCACCAGTAGTGTCGTTGGCAGGTGCTTGAAGTCGTGGAATGTCATTCAAATTCTGCAGTTTCTGCTCAGCAAGTTGCTGCAAATCACTTTCAGTTTGTATGGCTTTAAGTGATAGTCACTAGTTTCATAATTTCATACCCTCTTTTGCTCTCCACACAGACTGTTTATCTGCATTCAAACAACACCTGCTTTAAAAAAAAAAGGCAAATAAAAATCAGACAAGAAGCACATTACATATGGCAACCAGAATGCTTCTGCTACTAAAACTCTCATCTGTGGTCACCAGATTCTGAATGTGAACCTGTGCAGAGTGATTGATTGCAGAGTTCTATTCTAGAAATGCAGAGTTTCAAGAGTTTAGTTTAACAACTGCAAAGGTCTATTTCAGAACTGCAGCAATTATTTTAGCAAGTGCAGGATTCCAGGCCAGAACAGCACAGTGACATTTTATTCCCTAAACTGCAGTTTCAACATAGACTGTTCCATGTGTAGCAACAGTAACAATGAGGGGCGGGGCTTATGAAATCCTCCCAAATGCTCCAATCTCAGGCCAAGTCCTTCATGAGGTTCTCCTCTTCTTCTTCTGTCTTTCTTTCATGGTCTCTCTCTTTTCTTTCTGTCTTTGTCCTTCACCTGTCAGTGTTGTTACTTCTCCTCAGATCCTTACTTTACTCTTGTAGCATTTCGGACTGACCTTTGTGCGTGCGTGTATGTGTCTGGTGAGCGTGTGCGTGTCAGAGTGCGTTTTTAACGATGACCTCATAGCTCTGCTGTCCTCCTCCTCCCCCCCTCAGCAGTTGAGCAAGCTCCACCAGTTGGCTATGCAGCAAACCCCCTTTACCCCCCTCGGACAGACCACCCCTGCCTTCCCCGGTACGTACCCACCTACACAATGACCCTCTTCACCAAAGATCCTTCTCTCGTTTTTACCTGTAGAGACGAACACATTCTCTTCCTCCTTTTTTTCTCTTTCTCTTCTTTTCCTGTCTCTGTCCTTTCTTTCTTCTTCTCGTTGTTCTCCTCCTAATGGTCTCTGTGGTTCACTGCCATTGACATGGCCTGCTGGTGGTCTGCTCTTGTTGATGTTGAGGCTTCTTTTGTTTTTTGTTTTTCCCTTAGTTTCCTTATTGTATAGAATTGCAGTTGTCTTGGATTTTTCTTCTTCAAAAGTTAGAACTCAAATTTGTGTATTGCATAGGCTCTGCATAGGGCTGAGCCACATTCCCAGTGACATGCGTTTGCTGCTGGTTTATAGATAACATAGTATTTTATAGTAGATAATCGCAGTTTGCCTCCTTAACGTGCCAAACTGTACTTTATGTCCTTTCCCTTTCCTCCACTCTTTCTGTCTGCTTCCTGTGTTCAGCAGCAGGTCTGGATGCCAGTAACCAGGCCAGTACTCATGAACTCACCATTCCCAATGATGTGAGTACATTTGTCATGATATGCAGACACCCAACAATGCGCTTTCACTCACCATTCGTCACTTTCATTTTTTCCTGACGAAAAGGTTTAACGAAACTTGCAAACAGCAGTGGTTTAAAATGAGACATTTTTCACGAAATCTGACAGAGAATCAGGTTATCCATTATCAGGCTTCAGGCAAGTCAATATTGTGAATGCTGTTGCAGAAATACTGTTGTCTTCTTCAGTCACACTTATTCAGCAGTTTGGGTAATTTGGGCCCACTTTCTGCTGTTTTGTCACTCCCTAAAGCTATAATCGGGGTGAATGCTCAAAACTGCTACAAAGGAATAAATAAAACAACAGAAAGTCTGCATTAAACTGGTAAAACTGGTTATCAAAGCACAAACTCCCAGACATGCTCTGTTTTATCATCTTTTCACATGGCTTCCTGCTGAAGTTTCCAGCTATGCAATGTGACAGCAATTCAACTGCAACAATTATAGACAAAGTGCAGCCAAAGGCAGTTAGCTTTGCAAAGTGAATGTCCTTAATGGAAAAGACTTGTTGGACCTAAATAAGGAGCATCTAAGTTATAGTTGAAAAGCTGTCAAAGACTGGCCAGTACTCACACGCTCCACTGAGAATCAATCAAATGTCTCTTTTATGTCCCATCCTCTTTTCTTCCCAGCTAATAGGCTGCATAATCGGACGCCAGGGAACCAAAATCAACGAGATCCGTCAGATGTCTGGGGCGCAGATCAAAATAGCTAACGCCATGGAAGGGTCATCGGAACGCCAGATTACCATCACAGGGACTCCCGCCAACATCAGCCTGGCCCAGTATCTCATCAATGCAAGGTCAGAGATCAGTGACTGTTTGACTGCAAAAATAGTCCAAACAAAGAGAAAAATGTGAAAAACTTCCTCCTTGTGAACATGGATGATATCTTTTGAATTAGTGCCTAATTAGCTGCTCTCACTTTGTCAAGATTTTGCAAAAGCACTTTTTTCTTCTCTTAATGAGCTCTCAGTGAGTGTTGTTTGTTTATTTTATTCTTTGTTTTTAATTGCCTTTCCATCAATGTTTTGCTTTGTAACATCACATGTTTTACTACCATAACTGTTTAAAATTACATCATAAATAAATAGTAATGTGCAAGAGTTTTGAGCCAGCCCCCATTTCTTTATATTTTAAATTGTATATTTAGGCTCTTTGTTTCTAGCAGCCTATAACAAAGGCAAATATTTCTATAACTCAATCTATGAAAAATACCAAAGATAAATATAAAATGGTATTTTAAAACATAAAAATGCATAAAATAGTACTTTTGAGTTACCGAACTTCAAATACATCTGTAAAAATTTTAAAAACTATCTACAGCAGATGAACAATATCTGAAAATCATGTCCTTAAGAAACTGTAAAAAATCCAGTAAACACCTGATACAGGACCTGAGCGATACATTTGGACCTTTAGAAATGGTCTCAGTTGAAGGGTGGCAGTCAATAAGCCATTTTTAAGGAAAGGAAACGGGGAAATGGGGTGAGGTATGCTGAATTACACAAGAACTGGACTGAAAATCATTTCCAATCATTCTCCTTTAGGTTCAGAGACGTGGCGGCTATGTGGACTGACCCAACTTCCATGACCACATCCTGAGATCCCTGACTGGCTCCTCCGTTTGGCCCTTTCCAATGACTGACTACTGCAGACAACCCTGATGAAGCCCTTCGGACTCTGGCTCTGGCTCTCCGAAAACCCTGACCACCTCCCCACCCTGGTTCAAAGCACCTCAGGGAGGATTGGGTGCTCACTTTTGTTTCAGAGAGCCACATTAAATTAACAAAAAAAGAAAAAAAGAAAATGGATAACAAAAAAGAAATTCTCTGTTGCTTAGATTTTTTAGAGAACTGTTGAAGCATGTTGAATGTTTATTAGGAACAACTTGTGTTACTCTTTCTTCTTTTTCTCTCTATCTCTTGCTTTTGCTTTCTCTCTGTCAGTGCTGCGTCATAGAACATCATTTAAAAGTAAAAAAAAAGTACTAGTAAAAGACTGAACGTTTTTTGTAGGACATAGTTATTTGCATATAACAGCTGCTCAGTGATGCTATCGGTAGAGTGCGTGGTGGGATGTAGCCAAATTATCAAATTTTGATAATGTATTTCTGAAAAGACAAAAAAATTGGACTGTTCTGCTTTTGTCCTAATTTGCATCTCTGTCGAATCTCTACCCATGACTCTTTGCTGCATCACATGACCCTTTCAAGCCAATGGTATCACTCCTAGAGCCTCCCTTCTCATGTTAATTTCCTAGGTTTGCATTATATTGCATGTTTTCAGTGTTGTATTGTCGCGTATTTCAGTAAGCCTGTTCTGTGTACTTCAGATGTTATTATTATATCTTTGTTTTCCTGTTCTTTTCCGCAAACTGTTTTCAGCATTTTTGGCCACTCACGTCTAGTTCTACTCCCTGTCCAGACAAAAAACCTTCCGACACAGCCTCCTTCTATCAACACCGAATATTAGTATATAGATGCATGAATGGGAATTAGTGAATAACCAGTGGCTAAAACACTGACTGAAATTTAAAATGATTGTTTACTAACTTATTATTCTACTGTATTTGTTTTTGTATGAGGACTCTTGTGACTTAGCACATTAGTCGACTACGCGGCGCTCATGCAATAGACCACTCAACACTTTACTCTGGACTGCCTCTGATGTAGGGAGGATTAGTTGGACTTAAAAGCCAAGCGTTGCGTCCAAACCTTTCGGCTTCTTTCCCTTGTTTTGGAAAAAACTTGCTAGGCTGAGAGAGGTTTCTAAAAAATTAAAACTAAGAAATTGGAGGGAAAGAAGCCGAATTTTAATGGCACAGAGGCCTAGACGTTTGGACGAAGCCAGATGGTATTTTTTGGGCCAAGGAATGTTCAGGGGTTCATTGGGGGGAACCCGTGGGGCCTGGGCGGACGTGACCACTCAGTCTCTTTTTCACGATTGTTCATCTCGTCATGTTCTTTTCATTGTCATGCGGTTGATTTTAACGCTTTAGGTTTGAATGTCATTTTATTGTCGCGACTGTGTCAGCAACATAATTGTTTTTATTTTAAAAGTAAAAAGAGGACAGGTTGGATGACAATTCCTGCTTTGCTGTTTTCTAGTAAAGCCAGCATGTATTTATTTATGGTGTGTTGATGCACTTATGAATTTTCATTCATTGATCATGAACATTAAGCTAAGTTAGTTTTGTTGTATTGTACTTAATATGAGAGGGAGGTGTGGGTGATATTTGGTATGATTCAGTAATTCAACTTCTCCCACCATCTTCTGCTGAAGATGCGCTAAAGATAATAGACAGCTTTGGGTCATCTTTACTTCTGAGTTTCAGCTAAGCTCTTTTCAGCGTTGACGCTAACAAACAGCTGTTGAATGTTATTGTCGACTCACATTATCTGCCATCCAACACAGAAACTTTCTGCATTCACAGAACGTTTGTTTTATTGCCAGTAGCCTACACTGAGCTTAAAGGAGAAGTTTAACAGTTTGGGGGAAAGCTTTTAGGGAAATATGCTTATTTCTGCTTTTTTACATTGAACAATTGATGTTTGCATGCTAAACACTGACTAGCACAAGTCTATGAAGCTTATAAGCACATAAAGACTTTTAAATTGTATGCAGCACCTTATTTATACTATTAGAAATGGTCAAATCTTTTTGCTAAGCTAAGCTAACTGGCTCCAAGCTAAAGTTTCAGATCCCCTTTTCTTTTTTTTATGTACCAGTGGTTCCTGTAGTTCATCTCACAAGAAACCATAGACAATCTAGTTGTCTCTGTTTTTCATGCTAGGTTAAGTAAGCTTACTGCTAACTTAGCCTAGCTATAAGTACACAAATAAGCATATTTACCAGAAGTGTCTATTCCTAAGACTTTTAGGTGTGTTGATGACATAAATGGACCAAATGCTGTATCAATATACTGAAGGAGGCATAGTCAGTGATAATTCTGCAATAATTCTTACATTTTGATGTGAACTCAAGTAGTAGTGATAGAAATGACATTTGGGATTCGTGTTTCTTTTTGTTTTCACTTGTCATAGCTTGTATTCTAATGGGAATGTTTGTCAAATTACAAGAAATTTAGTTTTTTGGCAAACTTGGTTTTTTTGGGGGGTTTTTTTAGAACTGTTAGCTAATACCTGTTAAGAGGATATTCTTTCTAAAATTGCCCACAACACTGTAATGGTGAAAAAATATCCTCAAGGGTATTGTGGCTCTTATAAAACAGTTATCAGTGCATGCTGAAATGTTTGCTTAAAACGTGAATAATCAATGACTAGACAGCCGGAGTGTGCATTTTACAAATTTAATCTTGTTGTGTTTTATGAATTTGATTAATAAGCAGGAATATTGACTTGTAAGTGATGGCAGTGTGACTTCAATAACATCAATTTTCATGTGTTACTCAGTGTTTGAAAACTGTATTTACATTTGTGTATATGCCTGAGTATACTGCGACTTTGAAACAAACTGCAACTAATGCAATAATAGGGTGCAATGTGCAATTATTTATTCAGTTTATTATTAGTATAGATACAGAAGAGCGGTGTAGCTTGTTTAAAAAAATGTTTTTTTGAGTTTTATCCACTTTTCGTTTGGTGGCAACAGCGGGGAAAAAAGAATGGCTAGACATGTTTTTTGGGGGGTTTGTTCGTTTTTCAGCTTTTCTTTGTGTGTATTGCAGTTTGGGGGGGAACAAAATGATAGAACTTTGTAACTATTTTCAATTGATTTATTTGCTATGTGCAGATCTATATTAGTTGTGAGTAATTACATAGGTTTTAATTTTACAGTGTTGGTAAGTATACAAACAAATAAAGTTTCATTTTTTTCTTTCTGTGACTTGCCTTTTGACGTCTTTCTCAATTATTTTTTTCTACAACAGCTGATAAAAATCCCATAGAGACATTTTGAAAGTTCTTGAATGAAGCTAATTATTGTGCCACAATGAAGTTACGATAATTAGATGATGAGATCTTAATGGGAAGCTCATCTGTCCTTTTTTGAAGGTTAGGTTTTGCATAAATCAGATTAAAGAAAGTCACCTAATTATTACCAAAGCTGCAGCATGCTTATTGTTTAGAGAAATGGTTCTAAAGTAAGGTTAGAGGGACCCTGTGAGGTCTTCTTACAGTTCTGCAGCCAAATGAGGGATAACTGTAATTTCTTAATAACCATTGACTATAATTTGATTTTAATTCATCCTAATTAAAGAATGAATTAAAATATTATCTTAATCACAGTCTCCTTTTGTTCCACCTACAAAGACGGTAAGATAAAATCATAACTCAACGGGATGAGAGATCTCTTGGGATAAATTACGATCAACGAGGGGTGTATTAAAAACCTGTGTGGATGTATGAAGTTTAATGTATGCTTGGCTGGACCGCAATGAGCTCTCTCCAAAACAACAACAACAAACAAAACAAACGAACCTGTGTTTAAAGTTTAATGCCGGTAAAGCTTCTACAGTGAGTTCAGGTTTTCACTCTTTGCCCATTGAAAGCTTACTTGCAGTAACCATTGAAGCTCTTTCCTAAACTAAGTTTTTTATCATATTTCAGTCCTGCTAATAGAACAAAATGACTGGATGTGCATTACAAGTTGGGACAGTGGTTTCAGCCTATGTAGCTACCCTTGGAAAAATCAGTAAACTGTTCTCATGGTTGCTGAAATATGACTTTATTGACATAGACCTAGGTGTCAAAACCATAATTAATTATTAGAGATTATTGAAGGTACAGGGGAGGTCATCAAATGTCTTTAAGAGTTCATGTATAGGCAAAAACAAAGAAGTATGATGAGGTATAAAGTTAATGTGGAAGATCTGGTGCAAGTCCAGTACCTTAGTTACACACTTCATAACATTAACCAGATTCCCATTAAAATTTTATGCAAATTTTAACAATGTTTTCTGGTTATCTGCTCAACAAAATGCTAATATAGACTCACTGGCCACTTAATAGGTGTTCATCTGCTTAAAAAAGGCAAATGTGTAATCAGCCAATCACATAGCAGTAACTCAGTGCATTTAGTCACGTAGACACAGTCAAGATGAACTAACTGCTGATCTTCTGGGATTTTCGCACACTACCATCTCTAGAGTTTACAGAGAATGATCTGAAAAAAGTGAGCAGTGAGCAGCAGTTCTCTGTGTGAAAATACCATGTTGATGTCAGAGGTCAGAGCAGACTGGCCAGACTGCTTCAAGCTGGTAAGGTGGTAAATAAACACTTGTTACAACCCAGGTATGCAGAAGAACATCTCTGAAGACAGGACACATCAAGGCTTTTAAAGCCATCGCTTTTTTCCCTGGGAACTGGATGATTTCTACATCAGTGCTTTCTGTAATTTCACATTTCATGCTGCAGCAGACATATCTCTTTCTGAAATGTTGAAATGAGGCTCATGCATCTCCTATGAAGCCTTTGTTTTCCTCTGCAAAGTGTTTCCCTCCACCCCTAGTAAGAAAACGGGTCCGATACCACTCCTTTGTCAGGAATCTTTGCTGTGTACGCCTTTAAATTTAATCAGCAGACACACAGAGTAATGTCCAGAACACTCCTAAAATACTCTTTAACACCAACAATTACATGTTAGATGGAAATCTTCTCTCATCTGCAGCTTCACTGCTAAAGGGGTACCCAGTGCACTAAAAAGTGATGGATCTGGCTAAACATACATCTGAATTTCTACGTGGCTTCAACTAAAGTCGTGTACTTCACATTTGTTCTCATAGTTTACTGACAGTCAATTCATTTCCTTTTTTTCTAAGGGTATTGGCATACCTGGATCTGATTAGTACAGTACCTCTTTTAATGTACAGCTTCTCCTCTTTCATTAATATATCATATGTATGGACAGCATTTGTTCTAGACAGCAGCAGATTGAGATCCAAAGATTCCTTCCTCACTGCAGTGAAAGACTCCCTTCAATGTAACATCTTGATATGAGCTAGCTGTCTTTGAACCTGCAAATTGCTTTTTCAGAGTGCAAGCTGAACATCCAAACCTGCAGACAGTTCACAGGCAGCTCCCAAACAACTGAGTTTTTCACCCCATTGGAGTAAATCATACAGCGATCTCCACTGAAACTAAATTATGTAGGAAGCTTGTATGCAGGAAGCACATAAAATCAGGATGTCAGTTTTAATTTCTTGTATGACTCTTCTATAAAACGTTGTTCCAAGATTTAAGGCTGAAGAGATCTGAAATGACAGAAAATTTTTCCTATTTTATGTTGCATGGGAGAGTGGGAACACTAAAGGCTTAAAACTAAGCACAGGACAATGCTGGAAAATATAAGTTTAATGCTTTTGATGCCACAGCTTTAGAGAAAAATATAATAGCTCCTGGGCTCTCGGCTGGACTAAGGCCCAATTGAGATTTTTTGGGTGATCGCCAAGAAGCTGCCTGAGAAATTTAGAAGTGGGCAGGCTATAATCACAGGCAGGGATCCAGTGGAGAGCTTTGCAGTGTGTTGCAGATTTTATTGTGCTGCTGACAGTGTGCCTGACTTAGGACCTCCTGACACACGACAATCACACTGTACCATCAGGAAAGTCTTCAGGGAGACCTAAGCACTTCTGAGAGAAAGGATAGTGATTTATATATGTCAGCGCCGAAGCGATGAAACCAAAGTGAAACAAAAAGAAGTGAAGAAGTTGCCTACAAAGCAGTTGGAAGGTGACACTTTTTAAAATATGGTAATTGTTCCTCATCTTTTTTATTTTATTTTCAGTCCTCCTCAACTTAGAAACACAGAGGCTTCCTAGATGTTTTACCTGAAAATGGTATAGAGGACAGTATATCCACCAGGTTTAGCTTTATAACATGGTCGCAAAATACCAGTGCCACACGGCCATGCATTCGTTTTGAATAGCTCCCTTTTTTTGTCTCTTTGCTCTAAACATGCAGAAGTACGCTGCAGGCTGCACTTCCCTTCTATATATTCATTTCATATATTATATAGATGACCAGATTTAATGCACAGGTGAGAGCTGGACCCAGTTATTTGGACTTGATCATGTTTCTCGAGTCTAATCACAGAATCTAATTAAGTGTACAAAATTACATGTAACACCAGCACACTAAATGTCCTTCACAGTTCACAGGTTTCTTCTGAGTGTGCCACATGCAGTGTACAAACAGTTTAACAGCAGATGAACTCAGTGAATGTGTGCATGTGTGAGATTGTTCCTGTTCAAGTCGTGGTTGTGCAGACCAGGAAGATTGCAGGCTGCAATTTTCTCCAGAACCGGTCATCCAGAAAAAACAAGTGAGTTTATCTCATTTATCTCAATAAACCGGAGAGAAAAAGATAAACGAAATTAAATGTCCAGCTATCTTTGAACAGATCTGAGTCTCAGACCACCACAGTCGAGTCATGTTTTAAAAGTTATAACTTTGCGGCTGGATTTCATTTTTTCCACACGTTTCAAACCCTTCAAATTGTTTTGTTTCAAGGTTAAGGGTTGGCCTTTAACCTTGAAAGGCCAACCCTTTTGATCAGGATATGAGTTCTGCTTTTAGTTTTGATAGTTAACTTTGCAGTTCTAATCAGAAGTTTACATGCACTCATCTTGGGCATGAATGTGATGGTATTTTTGGACTTTTAATGATTTCTTTAAATTGTTCTTTTCCAGCATGGAATGATTGTGCATCATACATCTTTAATGACTTTAAAAAACAAGAATTGGGTTTGCATACATTATCTTTGGTTTTCTCTAATCTACAAAGGGTCAAAAGCATATATTCACCTAGAGCTATTAAAAGGTGGTTCTGAAGGTTCTACATTTACTTTTAACTTGACATGGCCTGTTAATTTCTTGTTAGCAATCTTTATTAGCTAACTGGTAGTTTGTATTTGCAGCATAAAAAGGATTTATTTGACAGCGCTCATTGGATTGACCAATACTCAGAACAACGGGAAGGTGAAGATCTAATAAGGAGAATTATTAGAGTTACAGAAGTCGGGAAGGTCTCTTGGAGTCATTCCTAAACTGCTGCAGATTCCAAGATCATCACTTCAAACAATTATACTTAATTACAATTTATTTGGAAGTATCGCCATTTGTCCAAGGTCTAGAGGAAGAGCTGTCACCCTCAGATGAGAGGAAACTGTTTAGGAGATTCAGGAACAACCCAGGAACCACCAAGGCTCAAGTCTCCTTGAAACTTGTGGAACACCAGCATCACTATCCAGAGAGGGTGTCGACCAAGTGGGAAGTCACAAGAACAAGCCAAATGTCTTCTGGAGAAATTTTTATGGTCAGATTGAGGTCTTGAGTCACAATGACAAGAAGTATGAGTAAAGGTGAGACTTTCAAACCTAAGAACACTGTATCAGCTGTTGTGCATGGTGTTGGTAGCATCATGCTCGGGCTGTTTTGCTGCCAGGGATATGGTACACAGGACAAAGCAGATAGACTAATGAAGAAGGAGGACTACCTCCAAATTCTTCAACTTCACCTCAAATCAATCAAACAGCTAGATGGTTGAAACTTGGACACACTTGGGTGTTCTAACAGGACAATGATCCCAAACACATCAAAACTGATTTTGGAACAGACAAAGCGGGCCAACAAAACGTCTGAAATGGACTTCACAAACCCCGGACTTCAACCTGATTGAAAATTATTGAAAAAAAGAGAAGACAAGGATCTATATGTGTATATATATATATATATATATATATATATATATATATATATATATATATATATATATATATATATATATAGATCCTGTGTGGATTACGGAAAATTAAAAATAAATCCAAATGTTTTAAGAGGCTTGAAAGTGCAATAATGTCAATGAATCACAAAGACAGCCAAATAAGCATGCCTGTATGTCTGTGCTTCCCCCTAAACACAGAGTGGAGCAGTCAGCGGTCACTTTAATGGAAAACTTTTATTGAAAATATGAGGACCACTCAGCCAAATGACCTCAAACTCAGCACTTTACTTTCTCGTGTCCCCAGCTTTACACTTGCCAAGTTTGAAATGGATCAGATAAAATGTTTTTCAGCAAGAAAAGAACAGATAGATGGACGAATTCAGAGAGATGTCTCATTTCTTTAGTATGATAAATGCAAACCTTGAGATGAGTTTGTTTCTTTTCTCAAAAGTAGCCCCAAACCCTCTGAGAGCTGGACTTTAATCCTGCTTTCATCAGTCTGTCTCTCTGTGCTCTTCTCACTTAATTTACCCTTAATAAAGATTCAATAAAGGTTTGTCCGACTGGCCTCGTCCTAAAGTTCTCTGCCCCAGTGTTGGCTCAGGGTATGAATGTTGGAGCCTGTCCATGCTCTCACTTAGCAATGCTGTAAGCTGCTTATAGACAACCTTCTCTCTAATGCAAACGACTTTTTATCAAAGCAATGAGGACAGCAATGACATACAGATCTCAAAGATGCTCCAAATTTTTTGTGAGCCAGGATCTCGCCTGTCCTGGTCCTCTGTCACAGGGTCACAGAGCTAAAACATGCTGTGACTGAAAGCAACTGGAAGCAGACTGAGCAAAATCCAATGTACCCTCTGCAGCCTGAAATCATTATCAAATGTACCGAGTGTGGCTTTGGAGAGGTCAATATATACTGTAGGGCAGTGCGGTGCTGCTTTCAGAGAGTGACTTTACAATGTCATCTATAACAAGCCAGGCAAGAGGTGTCAAAAACAGTATCTTTGTTCACAGGAAGTAACGTCATCTTTTGTAATTCAGCACTGATACAGCAAATGTGAAACATGACAGAAGTACTCTGTCTCTAATGCTTATCCGACACTTTAACTGGCCCGGCTCCATATCATTGTGATCCTGAGGAGGACTGAATTTATTTAAGACAGGATACCATGCAGGAATTTTGCCAGGAGCCTGACAAGATGAGTAAGGATGTTAAACAAATGCCTTGGCAAGTTTCACTAAGCTTAAATGGCGGCGGATGTGAAGTAAATCTATCACCTAAGAGGCAAAGAAAAAAAATAAACAAAAAGCCGCCATTGAGCTGTTACAGCATTTATCAGCGTGCCTAGGACGGGCTGTGGATGCAGCCACAGTAAAAGCAAACTCATGCACACTGAAATGCTTCACTGGTCAATACAATCAATGATTCTGCCTTTCAGCAAAATTGACGGGGCTGAACTCTGCACATGGCTGCCATTTAATCATACAGATGCTTTGCAAAGCGCTGCCTGCATTCAGGCAGTCTTTGCATGTCCACCATACCTTCAAAAAGGTCTTTTGTCACAGCCAGTGTGACAGCATTGAAGTCCTCCATCGGGGCAGGACAATTGTAATCAATGTTTATGAAGAATGACAGAGAGCGGCATGCAGGGCAAGCAATCAGTCACACACAGAGCACGGGGACAATAGGGTGGCAGTAGGTTAACAAAACAAGGCGCAGGGACCTCCAGACTTTTTTAAATGGGATGTTCATGAAGAGAATAAAAAGTTTATTGTTCCTTTTCATTAAAATGGATGCTCAGTATACTCTAAGTGGGCTAATAAGTGGGCAACTTCAATGGCAGAGTACAAAACACTCATTAATTTAGTTTGTCGTGCCTTTTGGGGCTGCAAAAGTGCTCATTGCAGTGTTGTTTCTTTTTAATAATCAAACAAATACAGAATGGGGTTAAAATATACATCAGAGAGGGAGAGAAGATGTCCCAAAGAAAAGGTTTAGCTGTCATTCAAAAGTGCAAGCAAGCTTGAAATTTGAATTTGATACATCAGTAGGTGCCGGGAAATAAAGAGATAATGCACGTGGACTGATTTACACAATAGGGGAGTTGCAAAAACTCATTTTTAGGAGCTCAGCCAATCATTTAGTGGAGTGAATGCCACATATGATAAGCAGAACGTTTGTAGATATGCAGTTTGTCAGAAGCTTTCTCTGCATAAAACCCCCCAAAATGAATTCAGAATTTACAACACGGATGCATGCATTCATGTTTTCCAATCTTCCATTCTTCATTTTTGGTGAGCTGGTGATCTGAGTTTCCTGTTCTAAGCTGACAGCACTGGTTCTGCTCCTGCTGAGATTGAGTGATTCATGCAGGTTGTCTTGACAACTTCTAAATGCACGGAGTTGTTTCATTGTGATTGCGAGTGCCTAAACGTCATTCTATATAAACTTATGGCCAGTGTGTGTATTGTTTTTTATTAGCAATACGCTCTAACCATTTAAGCTAACCAGTTAGCTATAAATCAGCAGGTATACCTAATAAAGTGGCCAGTGCCTGTAACTTACAAACTGCAGACATTGAAGCACCACGATCTAACTGAAGGAAACTGTTTCCAGGGCCTACTCCGTGGATCGGCTTCCTCCGAGGCGTGGACGTCTATCAGCAGAGAATGTACTTTCACCTATCAGCAGAGAATGTCCCTTAGTCTGTAACACAGTCAAATATATTCTCAAGTAATATTCAAGCATGCCATTCAGCGTGTTAGTACGAGCAGCTCGGGAGCAGCTTGGGAGAACAAGAAAACAGAGACTGCTTTAGATTGTCTTCCCAAAGGGACTCAACTTTATTCACAAGTACAACAGTTTATATAGAGGGTAAAATTCATGAGACAGCAGATTTATCAGTTTAAACCAGTACAGACCAAGATAAGGCAGCGTCTTCCTGCCCTTGGGTGAAGAAGCATCCTTTGTGTAGTGTATCAGTTCAGCTACAATTGTGATTATCTCAGCGACATATTTTCAAGGCACAAAACGAAGAGTTCTTTCATTAGTGAAATCTGAAACAAACCATTTGGCCTTCAACAGGCGTCTAAAAGATTAAGAAACTAATGTAGCTGAGGGAGTGATCTCTGTGGTATTTCAACCTTGTACCAGCCTGTGATTCTCACACATCAATTCTTGGGTCAAAGAGAAAAACACTGAAACAAAGGGGCCTTATTGAATGACAGAGTTTTCCTGCATAATGTCACTATAAAACAATATCCAGTAAATGCTCCCATGGTACTAAAATACCTAACACTAACCATCTGAGCTAACCAGCTAGCTTCATGCCCCCAGTGTACCTAATGAAGTGGTCAGAGAGTATAATTTACAAGAAGACATGCTGACATTGTTGGCTGTTCCTGAGCTTGAACCCATGAACCCCCTCAGTGTTGGCTCTGGCATCAGGCTCTAGCCATCAGAGCTAACTGGCTAGCTTCATGGGCCGTGGTGTACCTAATAAAGTGGCCAGTGAGTGTGATTCACTAATTGCAAATATTTAACCAAAGAAAAGAGAAGAGCAAACAAGTCTTTCACTGCAACTTTTTGACCAGCGTGTGGATTGAACCCTGTATTTAATAATCTGAGCTAACCCTTCAGCTAAACACAAATAGCTGTATGTACTAAAGTGATCATTGAGTGTTAACTTACAAACTTACAGCTTTACATCATAAACTACACATGAGCAAATTTCCCTAATAAAGTGGGCAGCTACTACAATAGTTTTCCATCCTCTGTTCCTTGTTTAGATGAGTAACTACATTTGAGCAATTTTGGGATATATATATATATATATATATATATATATATATATATATATATTGTGGCGAGCTCAGACAAGGAGGAGACGGAGGTATCGTTTGGTCTTGCTTCCCATGAGCTAGCCAGGGAGCACAGCTGTTTATTAACATTTGCAGAAGAACACTGCCGCTAGCTAACTGCTCAGCGCAGCAACAACAACACACAGGGTGTCCTCTGACACCGGAAGGACACACCGTCGCAGTGAGAGGGCGTCACCCGTCACAATGGCAACATAGACAAAACATAACTGTACAAACAGAACCCCGAACAGCCCTGACCCGCTACATAGCCCCCACCTAAGGGGTCAGTCGTCCCCGACGACCCCATTACCCCACACAAAATCCTGCAAATTGCGGTTGAAGCGCTCAACCAAGCCATTGCTTTGTGGGTGGAGCGGTGTGGTTCTCGTCTTCTCCACCCCCAGTCGCCGGCAGATCTCCCCGAAGACCTTCGATTCGAAGTTACGCCCCTGGTCACTGTGGAGCTCAGACGGGACCCCAAAACGGGTGAAAATCTCCTCCACCAGCTTCTCGGCCGTCGTCATTGCGACAGTCCATAGCCACCAACACATACCGGTTCCCTGACTCTTTGACGGGGAAAGGCCCTAGGACGTCCACTCCCACTCTTTCCATTGGGGCCCCCACCAGGTACTGCTGAAGGGGGGCAGTGGAGCGTTGAGTTGGGCCCTTCTGTGCCGTGCAGGTGTCACAGCAGTGCACATGAAGTTCCACATCCCGTCGACAGCCAGGCCAGTAGAACCGTCCCCTGAGGCGGCGGAGAGTTTTGGCGTTCCCATAGTGTCCTGCCCCCACCGAGCCGTGGACCAGCTCAAGCATCTGCGACCGCAGCGACCAAGGCACCAACAGCTGCAGGAGATCTCTGCACTGACCGGGGGCCCGCCATCTCCGGTACAGGAGGCCGTCGTGGGTCTCCAGATTGTTGTGCTGGGAGTAGTAGGCCTTCACCTCGGGCTCCTGTCCCGACACCCCCGTCCAGGCGGGGCGTTGCGCCGCCTCTAGCCAGGCCCCCACCTAAACCAACGTCACGTCGGCCTCCTGCTCCCGCTTCAGCTGCTGCGTTGTCAATGGGAGCCACCCCCCTCCGCCGGTTGTGGCCTGAGCAGTAGCCACCCCCAGCACCTCCTGGGCCCGCTCCTCCTGTCGCAGGCAGTAGCGGCACTCGGCGGCTATGCAGGGCTATCTGGAGAGGGCATCAGCGTTGCCATGCTGTCGACCTGCCCGATGCTGGATCTCGAAGTCATAGCCCTGAAGGACCTCCAGCCAGCGGGCCACCTGCCCTTCTGGGTGTTTGAAGTTCAGGAGCCAAGTCAGAGATGCATGGTCAGTGCGCAGGAGGAACCGGCAGCCGTGCAGATATGGCTGGAAGTGCCGCACCGCTAGCACTACGGCGAGCAGCTCCCGCCGGGTCACGCAGTAGTTCCTCTCGGCTCGCCCCAAGGCACGACTGAAGTATGCCACCACCCGTTCTCCAGCCTCGTCCTGCTGGGAAAGGACCGCCCCGACTCCTACATTGCTAGCATCAGTGTCCACAATGAAAGGTTGCCGGGCGTCGGGGTAGGCCAGGACTGGGGCTCTGGTGAGGGCCTCCTTCAGCTGTGCAAAAGCCGCAGCACAGGCCTCCCCCCAACCAAACAGCTGTCCCTTATCAGTCAGGCGGTGGAGGGGGCTGGCCATCGTCGCCAACCCCTTGATGAACCGACGATAGTAGGAGGCTAGGCCCAGGAAGCTCCGCAGTTCTTGGACATTTGAGGGAGTCGGCCAGTCCCGGACCGCAGCCACTTTTGCGGGGTCAGTGGCGACACCTCGAGCGCTGATCACATGGCCCAAGAACGTGGTCTCTCTCGCCAACAGCCGGCATGTCGCGGGGTTGAGCCGCAGCCCAGCTCGTCGGATGGCACTCAAGACCTCGCTCAGGTGAGACAGTGCCCTGTCAAAGTCGCCACCGTGCACCAACAGGTCATCCAGGTACACAACGCAGCGGCTACGAGGGATATCCACGAGCACCCTCTCCATCAGCCTCTCAAACGTCGCTGGCACATTGCAGAGCCAAAATGGCATGACCCTGAACTGCCACAGCCCCTGTCCAATGGTGAATGCAGTCTTAGGCCTTGCATCGGGGGCTAGCTCCACCTACCAGTAACCGCTGCGTAGGTCGAGGGAGCTGAACCAATTGGAGCCGGTAACGTAATCTAGGGCCTCGTCGATCCGCGGCAGCGGGTACGAGTCCTTCTTGGTGACTGGATTGAGACGGCGAAAGTCCACGCAGAACCTCGGGCTGCCATCCTTCTTCCCCACCAGAACCACGGGTGACACCCATGGGCTATTGGACGGCTCGATCACCCCAGCCGCAGCCATCACACGGATCTACTCTTCCGCTACCTGCCGTTTTGAGAGGGGCAGCCGGTGTGGGCGCAGACGGATGGGCTGAGCAGAGCCGGTGTCGATGGTGTGCTGGACCAGACTCGTCTGCCTACAGTCTTTGTCACTGGCGGCAAAGATGTCCACATTCTCATCCAGGAGGCACCTCAACCGCTGGCGCTGGTCGACGTTGAGGCCTACGCTGCTGCACTGCCAAAGGTCATCAACAGCCTCGATGGTCTCGGTCGAGGGAGGTTGAGGCTGAGGCAAGTGGAGATGACCCGGAGCCACCTGCATCCGAAATCTGCTGAGCGGCAGCTGCCTGACGCCTGTCTCGTCTGGTCCCCGCTCCCTGCTTTTGGCCCTGCTGGAGGGCAAAAGTCTCTGCGCCAAGAGTGATAGCCAGCTTTGCGGTGTCGACGCAGGCCCCCCAGTGGCTCAGCAGATCCAGGCCAATGATGCACTGGTCTTGAATGTCGGCGAGCCAGAAGTCGTGCACCAGCTCTAGATCCTTCACTAGGATCCGCAACGGTTTCTTCCCCCGCATAACGGTTTTCTCCCCCGTCACTGTCATCAGCTGGGTGTCTGTGGGCAACCAACGCTTCACCAGTGGCCCGGATGTTTCAGGGAGCACGCCAGGTCGTATCAGGGAAATGGTAGACCCCATGTCCACCAGGGCCTGGCATGGCAGGTCCTCAACACAGCAGCTCAGGTAGAGTCCCTTGAGGTGCCCAACTCGGCCCACCACTGTGCATCGTCCTTGGAGGGGGGCAGGAAGCTGGAGCGGTGGTCCCCTCGCTACACTGCTCCCTCCTCATTTCCCTGAGGCTGCGTAGTTCCGGTCTTCGGGGCTGGTGCTGGGCAGTCACGCGCCACGTGGCCAGACTCATCGCACCGGTAGCAGCGGTCGACGAGGATGCCTCCGGGGCACCGAGGGTTGCAGCTGGGACATCTCGGCGACCTCCCCCTCCCCGTCGCAGTCTGTGGCTCTGATTTGGGGGTAATTTGGGGGGGGGCACCTCCTGGTTAGGTCGCGAGGTGAGCACCGGCTCGGCCCTTTCAACCTCAAGGAGCACCTCACGGAGGGTCTGAGGCATGGCCAGGCGGACATGTTGGCGTAGTCGCTCTGGGAAAAGTCCTCGCAGAAAAGCATACAGGCTTAGCTCCTCACGGGCTGCTGCTGGAAACTCCGGGTAGCCATGACGAGCATACAGCAACACGTCTGCTGCAAAGGTGCCCAGGCTCTCGCCTGGTCGACGGCTCCGGTTGGTTAGCTGCTCTCTGCTCTGATCAGTGGAGTGCCGCTGCCCGAATCGCCTCTCGAGTGCCGCGGTGAGGGCCTGGAGCTCATGCTGCTCTGCCGGGGCTAGGTCAAGGAGTATCTGCAGTGCATCTCCCTCTAATGCTAGCGCTAGGTGTGTAGCAGTCTCCTCTTCGCTCCAGCCACTATGTTTGGCGGCTAGTCGCACTTGTGAGAGGTAGGGCTCTAACGGGGTTAGCCCGTTGTATTTCGGTACCTTAACTGGCGTGGTAGGCATAACTGCTCGCGGTTGGGGGCTCGGCATGTGGCCCATGAAGCATTGCCCTAGCAATATATATATACATATAAAAAAAAAAAACACCCAGCACGCCCCTGCGGGCGGTTTATCCTTCAAGCTCGGGTCCTCTACCAGAGGCCTGGGAGCTTGAGGGTCCTGCGCAGTATCTTAGCTGTTCCCAGGACTGCGCTCTTCTGGACAGAGATTTCCGATGTTGTTCCCGGGATCTGCTGGAGCCACTCGCCTAGCTTGGGAGTCACCGCACCTAGTGCTCCGATTACCACGGGGACCACCGTTACCTTCACCCTCCACATCCTCTCGAGCTCTTCTCTGAGCCCTTGGTATTTCTCCAGCTTCTCGTGTTCCTTCTTCCTGATATTGCTGTCATTCGGAACCGCTACATCGATCACTACGGCCGCCTTCTTCTGTTTGTCTACCACCACTATGTCCGGTTGGTTAGCCACCACCATTTTGTCCGTCTGTATCTGGAAGTCCCACAGGATCTTAGCTCGGTCATTCTCCACCACCCTTGGGGGCATCTCCCATTTTGTATATATATATATATATATATATATATATATATATATATATATATATATATATATATATATATATATATATTAGGGGTGCAACGATATTCGTATCGATATTGAACCGTTCGATACAGTGCTTTCGGTTCGGTACGCATATGTATCGAACAATACAACATTTGTAATTTATTTTATCAACTTTCCTTCTGACGATGCTGTCTGTGTTGAGCGCTCAGTGAATCTGCGTTCGACTGCTCCGCCTAGGCTGCACTGTCGAGCGCAGATCCACTGAGCGCTCAACACAGACAGCATAGTCAGAAGGAAGAGCGCAGGGCAAGCTAGCAAGACAGAAGTTAAGCTCTCCTTGTAACATGGACCTCCCCCACCCTCATTCAGATCTGGCGTTTGGAATTATTTTGGTTTTCATGTGACGTATGACCCTGAAGGTAAGCGAGTCATGGACTAAAGTAAAACAGTATGTTGGATGTGCCGTGCAATGCTCAATTACATGGGTGGGAACTAGTGTGTTAGCGCAGTTAGCTCGTTAACGTGTTGGCCGTCTAGTCCCATGCACGGGGCGATCGGCGGTAGCTCGTTAACGGAGATTTGCCGTGTTGTGGCGTTAAGGTCATTTCAACGAGATTAACCTGAAAGCACTAGTGGGAACACAACAAATATGACTGCACATTTACGCCGACATCATCCTAGTGCAAAGACAAAAACAACAAGCATGCTACTAACTTTAGCCGAGTCATTTAGACAGCTGTTAGCACATGATTCTCCTTATGCTGCTGAGAATATAGCCCAGAAGAAGCGGATAGTATAGCTTTTATTTTGGAAAGAGCCATTTCTCTGTAATAAACTCTCTTTTCCAAAGATGAGTGATTCCTCAATCAGATACAGGGCTTGCAATATCGCTAGCCCGACGTCCCGGGGCTATCTCTGCCCTGCCTGTCGGGCTATTGTAGGAAGGAAAAATATATGTCAATGCTTTTGCATTCTTTCAGAAATGTAGCTGGGTAATTATGTCATTGGGTGAGCCACTGTCAATATGTGACATATTGAAATCGTGTTTGAATTTGCGCTTGTTTTTTGCTTTCACTTTGCAATCGCGCGAACTGTGTATAGAGAGCGACAGCACTGATCTGTGAGTGATGATAATTTGTGCACCAATTCCTCTGACATCGTCTTATTAATCGTTAACTTACTATGCAAACATGACAAGTGAAATCTCCCGCAGCAAGCTTAAACATGTGAGAGGTTGATCGCGCAGAGAATCGCTGAGCTTATGTGAGTGCGTGTGTAAAAGCAGCAGGATATATATTTTAGTTCTGCTGAGCCAAATAAGACAGGTCAGGGTGAAGAAGTGACAGCCAAAGAAAAGCTTACCACAAAACGGAGAAGTTATGACAAATCAGACTATAAGGCAAAAAGAAAGTGCAGCTTTATGGTTTCATGGACAAAAGAATTTCTGTGGCTGCAATATGACGAGCTAAATAACCAGGGCTGCACATAAGTGGTCCGCAGGTGCGCATTCGCTGTCAAAATAAAAAACACGCACAAGGGTTAGGGTTAAATTTAAAAACTGTACTTTTGAGTTAAAATATATATTTATAATTTTAATAAATGACAAATTAAAATGTATATACAGTTGTGGTCAAAAGTTTACATACACTTGTAAAGAATATAATATAATGGCTCTACCGAGCGTCCCGTTATTTCTAAAAGTCAGATTTTTCTCTGATAGAGTGATTGGAACAAATACTTCTTTGTCACAAAAAACATTCATGAAGTTTGGTTCTTTAATGACTTTATTATGGGTTAACAGAAAAAGGTGATCACATTTTCTGGGTCAAAAATAATCATACGGCAACATGAATTAGCAATTTTGGTGACTTAGAAAGTTGTCAGTGAACTGAGCTTCATAGCATGGCCTCTTAACTGCTTGTGAGCGATTATGAGTGACGACAGCTGGTGACTTCTCTTAGGCCAGTTAAATAGGGCTCATTGGATACAAACGCCCACAAACGCTACAATGGGAAAGTCAAAGGATGGATCTGAAAAAGCGAATTATTGACTTGAACAAGTCAGGAAAGTCACTTGGAGCCATTTCAAAGCAGCTGCATGTCCCAAGAGCAACAGTGCAAACATTTGTTTGTAAGTATAAAGTGCATGGCACTGTTTCGTCACTGCCAAGATCAGGAAGAAAATGCAAGCTATCACCTGCTGCTGAGAGAAAATTGGTCAGGAGGGTGAAGAGTCAACCAAGAATCACCAAAAAGCAGATCTGCCAAGAATTTGAAGCTGCTGGAACACAGGTGTCATTGTCCACAGTTAAACGTGTTTTGCATCTCCATGGACTGAGAGGCTGCCGTGCAAGAAGGAAGCCCTTGCTCCAAAAGCGGCACCTTAAGGCTCGACTGAAGTTTGCTGCTGATCACATGGACAAAGATAAGACCTTCTGGAGGAAAATTCTGTGGTCAGACGAAACAAAAATCGAGCTTTTTGGCCACAATGCCCAGCAATATGTTTGGAGGAGAAAAGGTGAGGCCTTTAACCCCAAGAACACCATGCCTACAATCAAGCATGGTGGTGGGAGTATTATGCTGTGGGGCTGTTTTGCTGCCAATGGAACTGGTGCTTTACAGAGAGTAAATGGGATAATGAAGAAGGAGGATTACCTTCACATTCTTCAACATAACCTAAAGTCATCAGCACACAGGTTGGGTCTTGGGCGCAGTTGGGTGTTCCAACAGGACAATGACCCCAAACACACATCAAAAGTGGTAAAGGAATGGCTAAATCAGGCTAGAATAAAGGTTTTAGAATGGCCTTCCCAAAGTCCTGACTTAAACCCCATTGAAAACATGTGGACAATGCTGAAGAAACAAGTCCATGTCAGAAAGCCATCAAATTTAACTGAACTGCAACAATTCTGTCAAGAGGAGTGGTCAAAGATTCAACCAGAAGCTTGCCAGAAGCTTGTGGATGGCTACCAAACGCGCCTAATTGAAGTGAAAATGGCTAAGGGACATGTAACCAAATATTAGCACTGCTGTATGTATATTTCTGACCCAGCAGATGTGATCACTTTTTTCTGTTAACCCATAATAAAGTCATTAAAGAACCAAACTTCATGAATGTTTTTTGTGACAAAGAAGTATTTGTTCCAATCACTCTATTAGAGAAAAATCAGAGTTTTAGAAATAACGGGACACTCGGTAGAGCCATTATATTATATGCTTTACAAGTGTATGTAAACTTTTGACCACAACTGTATATATTCTGAATTAATTTATTTTCTAATCCCTTTGAGTTGGAAGAAAACAAGAAAACACATTTTTCTATCACTGTGGGCGGGACCCCTCAAAATTTCTACTTAAAGATTAGACAGATTTTTTTCTTCCATATTTAAAAAATGCTAGAATCTATCATGAAATGATTATCAACTTTAGTGTGTCAGCCTACAAAGCGGTAATATACAGTGCTACTGTACACTACACAAAAAACTTTCTGTGTTGTGTACGTTTTCCCGGAGTCTTCCAAGTGCTGTATTTCCCGGAAGCAAACAAAGGAAGAACCGGGGCTCCAGCGGTGCTACCTCACCTCTCCATCTCTGCACACACACACACACACACACACACACACACACACACACACACACAGAGAGAGAGAGAGCAAGAGAGAGAGAGAGAGAGAGACTCACCGCTGCTGCTGCTGCTGCTGCAAATACACAGACAGGAGATCCTGACTAAACTGCTGGACTCTTTAAGCAGCTGCTTTTTCTCAGCTAGATTCTGAGCGGAGACGTCTGTTTGTTTGCAGAGGATGAGGCGGTGATTTACTCCTGGATGTTTCTCCGGTCCGTTTAAAATCCAGCAGGACAGAGTGAAGCTGTCAGGTAAGTTACCAACTCCAAATTTAGTTTAAAATAGTTAAGCCAAATGAGACCAAAATAGAAAAAAAAAAATTTCTGCCTGTATTGATCAGTATAAGATTACTTTATCATGAATAGGAATAATAATGTATGCAAAAGTGTTTCTATGGTATTCCTAAGGGGAGCTGGGCATTTATTGTTGTAATTGTTAATTAATATATCAGTTAATCAGATACTTTTTACATTAACATTAACATTAACAAATTAATTAAGTTTGCCATTTAGAATCTACTTTATCGTGTAAAATATCAAATAAAGAACAAAAATAGAAGGTAGATGCTTTAAAGGAAATTTAAACTCAATTAGCTGAAATTTCTGAGAGTTTATCTCCGAATTATGCCCCCATTTAATAACATCTACACCTGTAATATCCTTTTTTATTTCCTGCATCCTTATCTCTGCTACACCCACGTTAATATCCCTGTAATTTCCAAAAGGGCACCGCAGTTTCTGAAACATTAGCTTATCGTATGAACATCATTCAGAAGCCATTACACAGCAGCTTGTTTGAGACTCACAGTCTTGATCAAAAAGCTGCTTATCACTCAGTCTGCACCTTGTCATCGGCCTGAATACAGTGCATCCTGTAGAGGGTTTTAATTTGCATCCCGACCTTCGATGCTCTCACATACATCACTGCTAACCTTATAGACTACAGGCAACTTCTTATTTAATCACAAATCACTGTTTTTCAAAGTTCATCTGATGCATATTGATGAGCCCACACCTTGTTTAATGACTTGTCGTTTTCTCGCGGGGACAGATTTTGAGTTGAGGGACCCATGCTATAGAAAACCTTGTATTATTATGATAATCTTGAACTTTACCAACTTCCCCCTCCAAGGAGGAAGGAGTCGGAGAAGAGGGGGAGGATTTTATTTATTTATTTACTTTTCCTGGAAAGAGGCTGTGAGATGAAGGGGCCGCGATATCTTTTTCACCCTTTGTTTCACTGTCATCTTTTTTTTCTCACAGGTTTCTTGCAGCCGGGCGGAGAAGAGGTGTCCCTCCCACCATGGACTACATTTCCCACCGTGTACTGTCTCTGGGTTACATCATCCATACCTCACTGTGAAATTTCATTTAGCAAGTATGCAAACTTTCAAACGTTTGCCTTCTTTTGAGATGGATCAGTTAACTGTCAGAATAAACGATGTTCAAGCGAATGTTGAGAATGAAACTGTAGCCACATCCTTTGCTTGAATGTATTTCATGCCTCTAAAGCAACACACCCTCATACCAGCAGCACTGATTTCAGTCCTAACGCTGGCTAATGGGGGCCTCTCAAAGGTGCAGGTCATCCATAAACCCTTCTTCTTTTAGTTCTCTTTTCTTTGTGGGAACACTTCTCTTCTCTTTGATGATGACCGCCTATGCCTGCCCTAAGCTCTGCCACTGCACAGAGAGGAACGGCATGGTGGTGCAGTGCACTTCGCGCAACCTGGAAAGCATCCCGCCGAACTTACCCAAGGACACTGTGGTTCTCCTGCTCTCGTCAAACCAGATCCGACACGTCCCAAAAGGAGCCTTCGCTGACCTTCACCGCCTCAGGGAGCTGGATCTATCTCACAACGTCTTGGAGAGCGTGGAGGTCGATGCCTTTCAGGGGGTTTCCGAAGCCCTGCGGACCTTGGATCTTTCAAACAACCATCTGAGCGGCCTCCCCAGGGACACCTTCACCAAGCTGCACGCCCGAATCCGCCTCTCCCAGAACCCCTGGCACTGCGAGTGCTCACTGCAGGAGACACTGAGGGAGCTGAGGCTCGACCCTGAGACGGTGAACGAGGTCAGCTGTTTCACGTCAGAGCAGGAGGAGTACGTGGGACAGCCGGTGATCCAGGTCCTGGACTCGGGGATCAACTTTTGCAACTTCCACCACAAGACGACTGACGTAGCCATGTTTGTGGCCATGTTCTGCTGGTTCTCCATGGTGACAGCTTACATCATTTACTACATCAAACACAATCAGGAGGACGCCAGAAGGCACATGGAGTACCTCAAATCACTGCCCAGCACTTCTCACATGAGCAAGGACTACGACACAGTGAGCAGCGTGTTTTAGGATGAATATGGATCAAAGTGCAGCGATGAATACAAATGACAGAGAGGCGATGAATATGTTTACAGCGAGCAATACTGAGAAGTGACAGGCGTGAAGGCACAAAGATTTAAGGAGGAGGTTTTAAAATGTTGCTGTCATCATCAAGTGCAGGCTTTAAACAAAAAGAAAGACACAGCTCAGACTCAGATATTTTACTTCTTTAATAACAAAAGATGTCAGATCCTTATTTCTCACTCCAGTGTATTTAACACACCTCAAAAGTTTGCATATCACACCAAGTTATAGAAGTTCAGCTACCAGCTGAGGAGAACCTGAGAGCCACTTGAGTGTGAAACAGAAATGAGCTCCTCGACAAATAATTCCCATGGCTTCACAGAAAAATATCCAAGTTTGATTTTGTTTAATGCATTTAAAAAAAAAAGAAGAAGCAGGGGGACCTTTAGGGGCAACAGCAGAGAAATTAGCTGTAGTAGCTGTTAATCTCTGTTAAAACTGATATATGTTTCCCTCCTAATGTTAAGATGATGTATGCTTAATGATGCAATGCATAAAGGATATAGGTGTTGTAGAGAGGATTTGATGGCTGTAGGAACCCCTGTGACACCCCTGCACTGTCAATTTAAGGTGGCTTGGCAGCCCAGAATTACATTTCACACTTGAGCCCTCATTTTGCTTCAAATGTTGATGAGTTTGTAACTTTTGGAAGAAGAAATATGATAAATTCCTGCCACAAAAACAAAGTTCAGTTTGAGAACTGAACTGATCGTCTCTTTCTCTATTTTTGCTTAACTAAACTGCACACACGAAATGTTTCATCAAATTTCAGATTCTGGAAAGTCTAGTCGGCCACAACTAATTTGGCTCAAGGATTCTTCCGGCTAAAAGGGAGATTTTCCTCCCCGCTATCGCCAAGTGCTTGCTCACATGGGTCACTGGATTGTTGTGGCTTTCTCTGTATTATTATAGGTTCTTAACCTTACAATATAAAGCGCCTTGAGGCGAGCGTTGTCATAATTTGGTGCTATATAATAGGGACATTGGCTTTGTATGACATCTTTCAGAGTAACAAGTAGAAAAAACAGTCCAAAATTGAGTATTTAGAGCAGTCTGAAGTCTGAGCATTTTGTACATAAGGATTCCTTAATTGTGTTCTGAGTGATTTACTTGAAATTTTAACCATGTTTATTATGAGCATTTACAAGTGTAACAGTGTATATTGCTGGATATAAGTGAAAGAATAACAGGTCCCCTTTAAACAAACTCGATATCGACATGATTTAATCTGTTGTCAACATGTAGGCTCATTGAATCTGCACTTCCCCTGCACGGTGGGTGCATGATTGTTGTTTTTTAATTTCCTCAGGCTCTTCCTGCTGCGTCTGACATCTGAAAGCAGCTTAACCAAAGTGGACCCCACCCACAGGTTTTTACACTTCCAACTACTTGACTGTGGAATTCACACCAATTAGGAGCGGCTTGACTTGTAGCACTCGCAGAAAAAGAAGTGGTGACAAATAAGGCAATAACCTGAAAACATGTGTTTTTGTTTGTTTTCATCTATTAATTTGGATTGCATCACACACATTTCATGCCTGTTGACACACACACTGGTTTTTACTGGAATAATTATTTTATTTAGACTTAACATAAAACCATATTTTTCAATATATGACCTTTTTTGTGTACAAGTTGATGCTCATTAAAAATAGTTGGACAGAAATCAACCAGAAAATATGGGCATAGCTGTGATCTCACCCGTTATGTGTGTATTGTTCTATTCATTTATTCATTTATTCATTTATTTTAAGTAACGAGTAATAATCAAAGGGTAGATCGTAACTGAGAGACACTGTGCACTGACAGGGTAGCAATTTGTAGGTAGTCACACCTGAAAGTATTCCCTACTCAGTTTCAAGGGAGTTGTTGAAAGCTCTCCGCCAATCTGCTCAAACAGTCTGCAGGCATAACACATTCCTCACAGTGAGATCCTGTTATCTGTTCGTACAGATTTTACGATGAAAAATACCCCTGGCTCCAAATATGGAAGTCATATATCTTCAGCTGCATAGATCTAGATGGAGCTGAATATTAATACGTCTTAAAACCCAGAAATAGTTTCATCCTACTAACGGCTCAAGTTCATAAATCTAACGAGCCATTGTGGAGGGTGCTTCAGTATCCACAGTGTAGTGATCCATTTATCCGCTACATAGTCGTTTATGCGATTCATGTGGTTTCTATCAAACTGCAAAAGTCTTGAGCCACCCTCTTAATACATCTTCATATTTTGGAAGGAAAATGGAAAATGGGTGTAACAGTTTATTGGCCAGCAAAAACAGAGTATCAACTATCCTAATGAGCCTGAAAGTCAAAATTTGGTGTGACCACTTTTATTCTTTAGCACAGTCTGATCTGTCTTAGGCAGCTTTCTTATAATTTCTTTAAGGAATTGTAGCGGGGCGTGGTCGGTGGTGCCAGGGCAGGGAAGGCAGATGCACTTGCGGAGCATCTGCAATCACGCCTCTCTGGGTTAAAACACTGAATGGGGTCCTATCATGTCGTTGTTGTGGTTGGTGATGTGTGCGGTTGGCAGTGGGAGAGCTGTGGCTGTTCGTATGTTTATAAGCAACTGTGTTCATAAAGAGATGCTTAAAAGCATAAATATGTCATCGGGTCTGCCGTGGTTCATTACAGTAGTCTTCAGAAATAGTTCTCCAGGCTTCTTGAAGGACATTTAAAGCTCTTCTTGGATGTTTCTGCCTTTTGTTCTGTTCTCTGTCAACATGATCCTACATTGCTTCAATAATGTTGAGGTCCGGGCCCTGGGGAGGCCAATCCATGACTGATAGTGCTCCACTGTGTGTTTTTCTATCCAGTTATGACTTCTCTGTACATACTGACGATGATTTAGATTCATCAGTCCATCAGCCCCGTTATCACTGATTTTCACTCTAGTTCTTGTGTAATTTTCATACATCAGGCTTTTCTCCCTGTTTCCTTTCCTTAAGAAGAGTTTCTTGCCAGCCACCTTTCCACTGAAACCATTTTTCAGTGTTAAGGTGAAATCTTTTTTGATGCTTAAATGATTCATACGTCAGTGTTAATTGCCTTAACAAACATTAACATTCCTTTGAAAATGATCAGGCACAAGGACTGGACTGAAAGTGAGTGAAAAAACAGCCAATGTCCAAAGAAATAGTTTCAAAGACCTTCAGAAATTCTGGAGAACTATTGCTCAAGAAGAAAATCTGGCTGCTTGGAAGCGAAATAGAAAGAAACGAGGGTGGCTCAAGACTTTTGTACCATATCCAGCCCCTAGAAAAGTGCATTTAACTTTCTTTTTTTTTGCTTAATATCTATCGCTGACCTTGTAGTCTCTAAACCTCGACCTATCCCTTCTGTCACACAGTCAGGACTTTAATTACGATCCACATTACTTTGCTTTACAAATCCCGAGGGCTGCAGTGTACATCATATTGAAGCGAATATTATTAATTATCTGGATACAGCTGAGGTCAGTGTGTCTCGCTAACTTTAAGAGTGGCACTTCATTAGAGCTGTGTAAGCGCTTTAGTCAAATGGAGAGAAATGCTCAGTACCGCAGCAGAAAACAGCTTTTGTCGACATCTGAGAGGCGCGCTGTGTCGATTAATAGCTTTCTTTGTTTGTTAAATACTAAAAACATCACCTCAGACAGGAGAAAGTCAATAAAATTATCTGTTTGTCTTCTCTCTGCTGTTTCTTCTTTGCCAGCACTCATGAATTTTTAGACCTTTTCTCCCTTTGCTTTGCTGTTTAAGTCTGTTATCAGTAGAATCTAAACAAGCCTCCAGTGAACTGAAATATGTAGATTTTTCTCCACAAAATAAGAAAATAAGACTAAATAAAAAGTCCCCTTATAATGAAGTCTTCATCAGTTGACTGTCACACTTCCATTTCTTTGACACTATGTCTTACAAAGTAATTTTAGCTGTTTTTAAGCAATTTTGGAAGGAAAAATTTAGGGATTAAAGAGTGCCTTTTGTGCCGTTGCAGAAGTTCGTATAAAATTTAAGGAGGCAAACTTACATTTTAAGTTTAAACTGCCCCTGCAAAGTGATTTTTACTCCTTTTTTTTCCCAATGATTTTTAGGTGTGTGGGGATTTTTGAGGGGAAATGGAAAATGACAGCTTTGAATCTATTTTCCTTCTGGTTCATTTAGACAGTTCGCATCAAAACAACCAAAAAATCAAAGACACTCATTGTACTTTCAAATGTTAACAACCTGAAAATCAAAGTGCAATACTCTTTTGTTATTCTCACAAGCATCAAACACTCCCTGCACATACAGTCCTGTGAAATAAGTTTTTATGAGTTTTTATGCAACTTTATAAGTGGAGGAATTTTGTCTCATTCTTCAGTTCACTGAGGTTTGTGGGCTTTCATTTATGTACAGCTCTGATTCATTGCTTCTCACTCATTTGCTGCTGTGCTTGGGGTCAGTTTCAGACAAGCTTTAGCTGTGAAACAGATATCCACACATTTGACTATGGACAACTTTGGTATACAGAGGAGTTCATGGTCAAATCCATCACTGCCAGGTGTCCAGGGCCTCTTTCTCCAAAACAAGCTCAAAGACCCCTCCACCAGAGTGCTGACAGCTGATATGAGGTGTTTGGTTTTGTGCATTATACCAAACATCTCCACTTTGGTCTCATCTGTCCATAAGACATTGTTCCAGTCTTGTGGTTTCTTCAGATGCGCTTTTTAGAGAGAAGAGGCTTTCCCTGGCCTTTAGAGTCTTAGATGGAGCTCTTGGTTTTATGTAGTTACATTTTTAATGATAAAACCTGCCTACATGAAACACAATTAATATTTATACATATACTTACTAACCTTCAGAGTAAAATGGGAAGTAACCAAAGACAAATAACTTATACAGAATGTGAAAACTTGACAAGGAAAACATGATAAGAAATGATGCAGAAGAAACTCAAAGCACTGCAAAACTAAAGGGCAATGCAAACAGAAACCGTGTTTTTGTGAGACAAGGTGAAACGTCTCACTGATGCTGAGAGATGAAATGGAGTTTGAATGTACCTGCTGTACTTACAAACCTAACACACACATGCTGTGGTGAATGGTCAGGTGGAAGGAGTGGACTGAAAATTTGTGAAAAAGCAGTCAATGTAAAAAAAAAACAAAAAACAGGTGTGTGTGTGTGTGTGTGTGTGTGTGTGTGTGTGTGTGTGTGTGTGTGTGTGAGAGAGAGAGAGTGAGATATATATATATATATATATTACAATGAAATATGTTGGAAGGTGGAAGATTAAAAAGAATTTAATTCTTCCTTGGAGAGCACTTTAGGTTGTGCTACCAGCCGGACTCATTGAAAGTCATAACACCAGCAACAAAGTTGTTCTTAGTTGACATATTCAGCAAGTTCTTCTGAAACTCAAAGCAGCTCCCTGGTGATTTCACTGTATCACAAAACTTTGACTGGACACAAGTGCAACGATGCTTCACACCAAAAGCACAACATCATATTGTTCATTCACGACAAGTAAAATAAACATTGAGTATCGTTCAAACACGTTTTGATAGGCAGCCCAAGGGCGCCCCAGTACAAACCCCTGCAGATAAACCTTGAACAGTGATCCGTGAAAGTGCGGCGTCACGCATCAGCTCTGACCGATAAAGGTGAAGCCTGCAAACGAGTATCTGTTTGTGTGTGCATCTGTGTGTAAATGAGCACTTCAAAAAGTCAGTGTGACCGAGATGCGTTTAGATTTTGATGGATTGACAGTCGAACTTGATCAAGAAAACATTTTTTCAAACTACTGTAAAGGACAACAGAGAAACTCTCACTTTCATCTGTGTGAAAAACATGTTTAAATATATGGAGAGTTGCACAGTATCTCCTTAATGGCAGTGTGAAAGAGGGACAGACACTCAGAAACCACTGTGATAGTAGCACAGGCTCCCATAACACAACTGCAGCCAGATGGCAACAGAACAACCTGAGGGCTGATGAAGTGAGGAAACTGAATTATCCAGGTAATTTTGTGACATCCGAAGTACCTCCATGGATAAGTTTAACCCATACCATCTCGGGGTTTTTTCAACAAGACTTGCCTTATATGGATAATTGACCAGCTAATTTTGGTGAGCTCATAAACTGTATAAATGTAATGCACAGGTATAAATTAGTGATAAAATTAATAACCACATAATCTAACTCATGTCCAGTTTTGACTTGAAGTAGTGGATAAGGTCGAGCATACTCTTCTGATTCTGTCTTCCTCCCCTCACGCCCAACCAGTTGCAGGAAAAGGGCGCCCCTCCCCGAGCCTGGTTCTGCTGGAGGTTTCTTCCTTTAAAAAAGGGAGTTTTTCCTCCCCACTGTCGCCAAGTGCTTGCCGAAAGGGGGTCTTTAACATACAATATAAAGGGCCTTGAGGTGAGTGGTGTTGTGATTTAGTGCTACATAAATAAAATTGAATTGAAATTGATTTGATTGGCTCAAGCTGCCTGTGCATGTGCCAATCATGGCCACAGCCATAACTCCACAGTCATATCTCAATTTTCATCAAGTTTTAAAGCTGTTCATTTCTGCTGTAAAGTTGGACAGTAGCCTCAAATGACCAGTAGAGGAACTGAAGTTTGTGTTGCTTTCATTTTTAAGATTCTTTAAAGTAAAATTAAAGCCAGACAGGTTGAATGTGAGAATAATAAAGAAGGCTGACTTTTTAAATAAAAGGAATAGCCAATCGAACAAGTGAAACCAAAATCCAAAAATGTCAATACAAAAACCGGGACCAAGGCAGCATGTTTTAATGGGACAAGGTGAAGCATGTCACTAATGCTGAGAGATGATATGCCACTAAAAAAGGTTGTAGTGGGAGGTCCACAACTGTGTCATCATACACTGACTGGGATGACACAGGAGATGAACACACACAAAGACTCGAACACAGGCTGAGATAATTCCTTCAGGAATTTCTTCAAGCTGTTTAAGATTGTTATTAGAGTGACTGATCAGATTTCTTATACTTTCATTCAGTATATAAATCAGACAAGAAAAGACTGTAGTGTTTTACACAGAGCACAAAGATTGTATTATACTGTATAAGTAAATAAAATAAATAAAAACGATATATACAAATATCTGTATGTGCATTTTGAATGTAACAGTCTGGAGGCAGTTATATAAAAGTCAGCGGCAAGCTTACAAGGTAAGAAGTGAAAGTGAAAGGAACGCTATGCTGTGAGGTTTGGAAATGGTGGCGCTGACAAAAAAAACAGGAGCTGGATTTGATTTTTTGAGTGGACAAGATTAGAAATAAGTACATGAGCACTGAGCAGGTTGGAGACAAAGTTAGAGAGGCAAGGCTGAGATGATTTGGAGATTCACAGAGGGAGAGTGGATATATTGGATGCTGAGCTACCAGGAAGGAGGAAAAGAGGAAGATGTAGTGAAGGAGGACATGCAGATGGTCGGTTTGACAGAGGAGGATGTTGAAGATAGAGGTGCAAGCAGATGATCAACTGTGGTGAACCCTAAAAGGAGCAGCTGGAAGAAGAAGAAGAAGAAGGCGGGCTTAATTACTAGAAGGTGGATCTTATACGTTGCCTTCTGGTTGCCAAAATTGCATTAAGTACCTTTAAACAGCCACAGGAAACATCATTTAATTATCTTGTCATTGAAGACATTTACCAGGGTTCACGTAGTGCTTCCCACAAGAGTGCTCTGCTCCCACACGTTATTCAATTGCATCCTTAAAAAAATGTTTCCTTTAATTAGTGTAGCTGCTTAACAGCTACACTTGATGCACATTTAATGTATGCACTTTGGCTTTTTCCTTTTGAACATTTGAAATTCTCGTCACACATATATAAAAACACACACATGCAGAGATACTACTCGGCCTCCCAGCAGCATTTATTTTTGTTCATGTTGTTTCTGAAGATGGACAAATGGTGTGGGCAAACTAGTAGACCTACAACAGCACATGCACAGACACAAACAATGTGCCTCAGTGAATACAAACTCCTGTTGTCAGGCTATTCATGGAGTGCATAATGTGTCACGGTGATGTCTGTTCTTCCATAGAGCACAGGAAGCGCATGCTAATGAGAGGAGCGTTAAAGCAAAGATTAATGACATGTTTGTTTTCCCGTCCATTCAGACTGCATTTCCTGGGCACATTTCAGTGTTTTTAATTAGTTAGGAAGCAATTAAGGAAGACCCAAAAAAATCCAAAAAAACATTCACATTGCAACAGAAAGTTGTGAAAAAAGAAGATTTAGTGTTTCGATGTTTGGATTTGGAATGGAGGGGGAATGGGAGGAAAAATCATTTATTTTCATTGTGTTGCACAAACATGCTTGGTTTGGGGTGAAGGCTGAAAGCTATGAAACAGTGGAAATGTGCTTTGTGAGGTGAGAGAGCGATGAGGCAGAGTAAGATAAAGAAAAAACTCTGAATGAATGAATTTGAACTTCTGAAGTTTTTAAATCTGTGACTGGGTGTCTGATGCTCATACATTACCAGTGTATGCCCAGTGTATGCCCTCCTAAACCAGGGAATGTGCCCATCCACAGGGGAGGCCGTTACTCTCCTGGCATCTTTAATGACACATAAAAATACGATAAATGGTTAAAAATTTGTAGTGTGTGCAAAAACTTTCTTCAGGCATTTAAGTACAGGTGTCAAGTTGCTTCCCAAAACGGCCCAAAATTCTTGGCACATTTTGGGCCCTTTAGTCCCAGCTGAGCATCATTTAAACACCACGGCCTGAGTATTGTTACTGACCATGTCCATCCCTTTATGACCACAGTGTACCATCTTCTGATGGCTGCTTCCAGCAGGATAACACACCATTTCACGAAACTTAGATCGTCTCATATTGGTTTCTTGAACATGACAATGAGTTCTCTGTACTCAGATGGCCTCCACAGTCACAAGATCTCAGTCTAATGGAGCACCTTTGAGATGTGGTGAAACTGGAAATTCTTATTGTGGATGTGCAGCTGACAAATCTGCACCAACTGTGTGATGCTGTCATGTCAACATGGACCAAAGTCTCTGAGGAACATTTCCAACACATTGATGAATCTGTGCCGTGAAGAATTAAATCAGCTCTAAAGGCAAAAAGAAGTCCAAACTGGTACTAACAAGTAGTGGTGTGTGATACTCCAAATTTTGGTATTGATCCAATACCAAAAAAGTGCAAGTACAAGTGCTGATATCAATACTTATACCGATACTTTTATTTTATTTTATTTTATTTATTTATTTATTTTTGCTTGTCCCATTTGGTTCTTTAGCCGTCAGAATTGCTGTCTGAAGACCAACAAGGATACCCAATGGATTTACTTTGCCAAATGGATCACGGCCTTGCCGTATTGGTCCATTTGATCAATACCGATACTTTTAAATTATTAAAAAATAAGGCAGCTTATGTAGGAAGGAGCAGTGTGTAATCATTTATGAAATCAATGATCATTTATTTGCAAATTCTGATTTTAACAACCACGAAATCACTGTGATTTTTAATTTCCACAATAATTAGTTAACACAACAAAACACACCTTTCAGCTTTTCATGTATTTTGAAACTGGATTTTGAGACCTGGAATGTAAATGTGCCTTTTCATAGAGCACTTTGGGTCAGTTTCTGTTTTTTACACACTGAACGTAGAGGATAGGAACAAACTATCACGACAGTATCAATCCGACACCAGTACCAGCATTGGTATCAAAACTATCGTTATCTGGATCAATCCGTCCACCTATACTAACAAGGTGCACCTAATAAACTAGCAGGTGAATAGATATACTTTGAAAATAAATACAAAAGTGTGGTAAATAAACATAAGCAGGTAATTAAATAAAGGAAAGTGAAAATGAAGATCAATGTGCTAAAAAATAAATGCAAATGGGGGGGGGGGGGTCTAAAGCTACAAAGTGGCTGTAAACAGCACGTTGAATTCAATTAAATGTTCTATTTAACATATTTCTAAATTGACTAAATCAGTTAAAAAAATCGCCAACACTTTAATTTTATTACAATATAATAACATAAAAGATCACAAAATCTTAGAATGATTGAATGCTGCAGATACTCTTGTTGAAACACAGATAAAACACTTGTTTTCTTCTCCCTCAGTTTTCATTAAGATTCAAAACAGACAAAGCAGTCACCCTACTGCAGAGGAGAAGCCAGGCCCTCAGCAGCCCATTACCACCAGTGGCCAGGGAGGTTATTCTTCAGAAGCTGCTACAGCTCTCAAACCAGAGGAGCACACAACAAAGAGCTTGATTTTATCTGTGAAGGGAACCATTAAACACAGCTGTATCACCAGTGTTGGGACTAACGCGTTATTAAGTAACGCGTTACAGTAACTACGTTATTATTGTGGTAACGAGCACGGTAACTACGTTATTATGCCAAAACCAGGAACGCGTTACTCGTTACTGGGATTTAGATAGGCTCGTTATTCGTTACTTCGTGTGGTGGCTATCGCGGAGCTTCCACAGATTCAATAACATTAGCAAATGGTGGAGGCCAGCAGGTGGACGAAGGAAAAGGGAGGCAGGAGGAGGAGAGACCCGAAGCGGCCGCCGGGTCCGAGTGTGAACTGAACTTCAGGTAAAAAGTTATGACCTGCAGTCTCTCTGGGTCAGATATGAACCAAGTTTAGGTGGAGTTTATTTTCGTTATGCTGACTTTTTCGTACTGCGTGCTAGCTAGCATGACGGAGTTTCTATACAGCTGGGTGGTGCTATGAAGTTAATGATGCTGAACTTTATTTTGTTCATAAGGTTAATTATTAGAGTTGCCAGCCGTCCTGTAAAAAACAGAATCGTCTGTATTCAGAGAAAATATTACAGGTTTCGTATTGAGGTGAAGAGGAACGCAGTTTGTCCCGGACTTCAGCTACAATGAAAAAGACACAAAGCTGGAGTTATTCTGTGTTTACGCTGCACAGCTGCCTCTTCTTCTCTCATCCTCTCACCCTCCCTCTCCTGTTTCTACTTCAATCATGAAACTGATCAATGATCAGCTGATCGGCTTTTCTCTCTTGTTTGTTTATCGCTCACTTTGCGCCAGAAAGAAGAAACCAGTGGATGTCGCGTTAAACAACAGCAGCACGTTTAAGCTTGATCAGCTGTTGTTAGAATTTATTTAATATTAATTTCTAGTATCAGCTGATGTTTGCTGGAGCCACAGCTGTAAACCTGCTGGTCATGATGTCGGTTTGGTTATCTGGTGAGAGGGAAACATGAAGATGAAACCAGGAGATGTCCTTACTGAATCATCAGAGCTGAACAGGTGATGGAGAAACAGGTTTACCTTTTAGGTCACATGAATGAGTTGAAGGGAAGTTATGAACTGTTTCTGAGAGATAAATAACACCAGGATCCTTTTTTTATGTAGCTGACAGCTGGTAACTGTGCAGGGGCGGGTCTAGCAAAGTGTTGCCAGGGGACCAGGTAGGGCATTAACAGGGAAAGGGGGGAACAAGGAAATACTTTTCTTTCATATTCTCATTTAAAAATGTCTAGCGTTAAAAATAATAATTATCTGAGTCTTACAACAAACGATTGATAGATTGAAGCATATATACCATCAGAACAGTGTACATCACAGTCACAACAGTGTTTGTTTTCATTCAAAGGCTTTATGATTATTCCTATAATGTTGGGCCGGTCTCTAGTCAAAATGCCCGGGCCGATTTTTTGTCCCAGTCCAGCCCTGTGTGCAGCTCATCTGCAGCCTGGTGTTACCTACATCTTCCTATTCAGAAGGCAGAATTTCTGAGTTCTGAGTACAATCGAAAGCACCACGACTGCAGTTTTTGTGTTGGATGTAAAAAGCAGGCTAGAATCATGGCGGCGGTCAACGACGGTCCAGGTGTGGGATTTCTCTTGTGTAAATATGCACAGTGCACTTGTGGCAAGTAAGCAAGCTAGAAGACTGCAATCTTGCTGGGTATCCAGTTGCAGAAGCAACACATTAACAAGAGAATTCTGAGTAAAACCAAAGTTACTTTCCCTAGTAACTAGTTACTTTGAAAGTAACGAGTAACTGAGTTACTTTTGATAGAAGTAACTAGTAATGTAACTAAGTTACTAATTTAAAGTAACTTACCCAACACTGTGTATCACAGCCAAGCGTACCTTTGCAGAGTAAAATGTTTCTCCCCTCGTGACCACTGGATCACTGGATCACCACTTAATCTTCTCCTTCTCCACTGCTCCAGGGCCAGAGGATTGTCTTAGAAGGAAATTTGTCATTCAGAGGATTTTTGAGCTCCCAGAAGTGTGAGAGGTGTAAATGTTTAAATGATAGGGCTTACACCTGTTTCATAAATCTGTGAGTCAGGAAAACATTCAGCAACCTCCTGGAGCTCAGCCAGCAGAAGGTTAAGTCTTCTGTGGCCTTTAGCTGAGAGGAAATCAAGCAAAAGAAAAGACAAAATTTAAAAGAAATTGTTATTAAATGCCAGTCTGTCACGGTTCTGGGTCCATCGGACCCAGTAGTTTGAGTTTTATTATGTTTTGGTTTTAGTTTGCATCAGGGGTTGTTTTCTTGTTCTCTGGTAGTGTTGATTATGATGATGTTTATTATTTGAGTTTCATGTTTCTGTGGTGTTTAGGATTTGTTCTTCAGTTGTGTCTGCTTAGTATTTGTCTAGCTCCATGTGCCATTTTCTGTCTGTCTCTCTATGTCGAGTTTGTGTCTTAGTGTGATGGTTGCTTGTTCCTGTTTTATTGTGATGGTCTGCGTCTCATGTGAGTGTGTTCAGTTTTACCTTTGTCTCGTCTTGTTGATTATTCCCAGCTGTGTCCACCACCTGTGTGTAATTCCCCTGTGATTCTCTGTGTATTTAAGTCATGTCTGCCGTCATTGTAGTTGCTGGTCCGTCTGTGTATTCCACCCTGCGTCATCTGTGTTTCCCTGCTGTCAACCGCCAAGTGTTTCTGCTCATGTTCAGGTTCGTGTTCTGTAGTTAGTTTGTTCCCAGTCTAGTTAGTCATAGCTCCCTTTGCCGTTTGTATTTACTTTCATGCTCAATAAACCACCTTCACACCTTCACGACTGCCTGCGTTTGGATCCTCCTTCATTGCCTCCACACGGCTCACCTCACTCGCCGTGACACAGTCTAAGAGTGCCTTGTCCTAAAAAACAACTTTTGAGGTCCCTCAAAGTCAAAAGCGTGGACGGTAGGTTTTTAACACATGCATTTTCCCCTTCTAAGACACAGTCAGACCTGAAAATACATAAATAAATGAAGCTATTGCCTTCTCATTGACTGTCAGAGGGTTTTCTCCAAGACTTTTGAAACTTCCCCGAGACCAGCAGACTGTGTCCGTATATGTATTTCTCTGACCTAAAAGTGCATCGGCCCTGAACCTGGCACGATTACAGACCGAAAGCTGAGAGAGCAACAAACTCCCCAGAGTAATCCTGCAAGATGTGCAATATATTTTGACACGCTATTAAGTCAGAAGAGATTTGCGCAGGAAGTAGCTACAACAATGAAATATTACAAAACTGAATGAGAAGATGCCCTTCAAAGTCTGTAATGTAACAAAAAACAAACATTTTTTTAATCAAATACAAGCAGAAATCTTACAAGACTGTCTTTAAGACCACATCAACAAGACTGAAGTCAGTAAAGCGTGTTGTGAAACAATGACAATACCAGCCCTGCGTTTTTTGCAAAAAATTTGTCCTCAAAAAACGCACTGTGAAAAAAAGGACTGTACTGAGCATCTCATAACAAATTTGCTTTGCTTTTGAGCAACTTTTGAGCAGAGTTGCTACACTTGCTGTGGTGTGGTGTGTGGTGTGAACCGAAAAGGTCAGAGCAACACTTTGTTTACACACCACTTACATTCAGAGTGTGTGAGCTTTAATGGGAAAGCTGCTGTGCTGGGTGACTAATGTGAGGCAGAGGGAAGACGCTGGAGGTCTGGATCGGATCCACATGACAGAAAAGCAGGAACAGATTCAGTCCGAGTCATTCCTTTGATTCCAATCATCACATTTATGCAGCCACTAGGCCCAGGCTTTTCCAGCAGCCACTAGGCCCAGGATCCTCCAGCAGCCACCAGGCCCAGGCTCCTGCAGCAGCCACTAGGCCCAGGCTCTTCCAGCAGCCACTAGGCCCAGGATCCTCCTCCTCCACCAGGCCCAGGATCCTCCAGCAGCCACCAGGCCCAGGATCCTCCAGCAGCCACCAGGCCCAGGATCCTCCAGCAGCCACCAGGCCCAGGCTCTTCCAGCAGCCACTAGGCCCAGGCTCTTCCAGCAGCCACCAGGCCCAGGATCCTCCAGCAGCCACCAGGCCCAGGCTCTTCCAGCAGCCACCAGGCCCAGGCTCTTCCAGCAGCCACTAGGCCCAGGATCCTCCTCCTCCACCAGGCCCAGGCTCCTCCAGCAGCCACCAGGCCCAGGCTCTTCCAGCAGCCACTAGGCCCAGGCTCTTCCAGCAGCCACCAGGCCCAGGATCCTCCAGCAGCCACCAGGCCCAGGCTCTTCCAGCAGCCACTGGGCCCAGGCTCCTCTAGCAAGGCACCAACAAGTAAATCGACAGTGACTTCAACGGGCCATCACAAGGAAATACCAATCTCATCATTTTCAAAATGCCGCCTAAAAAAGCAAACCCAGGAGTTGAAGAGGAGCTGGAGGAGATTAGGAAATCGCTTAATTTCATGTCTGATGAAAGTGCCTAAACAACAAGGTATGCTACATGACCTAATGGATGAAATAAAACAACTAAAAAACCTCATAAAGGACAAGGACAAGAAAATAGACAACTTGGAACGGCGAATCGAGGACCTTGAACAATACACAAGAATGGATGATTTAGTCATAAGTGGACTGGAGACGCAACACCGAACCTACGCCAGAGTAACAGCTGGTGGAGGTAAAGACGGTGAAGATGCCCCGGTAGAGGAGCTGCAAACGCTTGAACAGCAAGTGATAAAATTCCTTCAAATGAAGAATGTAAGTATTCAGAGCCATCATATTGCAGCATGCCACACGCTCCCCAGAAAAGACAGTAAAACAAAGCCATCAATCATTCTTCGGTTTGTGAGTCGCAAAACAAAGATTGAGTTACTGAAACAGGGTAAGAAGCTAAAAGGGACTGGTGTGTGTTTAAATGAACATTTAACGAAAAAGACTGTTGAAATTGCAAGACAGGCACGCAGCCTGAAAAAACAAAATAAGATACAAGCGACATGGACGAGGAACTGCAAAGTAATGACTAAATGGCAATCCCGAAGAAGCGAAAGTTGTGATGATAAGAGAACTCAAAGACTTATAGCAATATAAATAATCAGGAATCTGCTATGGAATCTATTGGAAAAGTGACGATTGGATAATGAACAATGGGTATGGAAAGTGTTTCTGGCCTTACGGCTCAAAAACAATGGAAACAACAAAAACAAAAACACATAAATGACAAGTTTGGACACAGATTATAGGTTTCCATTCAGAGATATTGAAGAGGAAGACTTTGATTATGAAAAGGACTGTCAAGGTGGTTATTTTGCCACACACGCTGAGAAAACGAACTTCAAAACGTTTAACTATGCAGAGCACAACATGCATGACCCTGAAAGTAACATTGACCCAGATACCCACTTCTACAATAACACCAATAATACTTGTTAGTACTATACAGATGACCAATTCAATATAAATATTAAAATGGCAAATGCATTGTCGGTCAAACATTTCAATAGTAGAAGCCTGTATAAAAAATTTTCTAAAATTACAGAATGTTTAAGTAAGTTAAAAAAGTTTAACATAATTGCAATATCAGAAACATGGCTCGATAATGAGAAAGTTAGTGAAATGGGACTGGAAGGATACGAATTATTTACAATGAACAGGGTGAATAAAAAAGGAGGCGGTGTTGCTTTATATGTAGATAAAGTTTTGAAATGTAGTCTGATTGAATGTATGTCAAGCACCATAGATAACGTATTGGAATGTGTCACTATTGAAATCCATGTTGAAAAAGCTAACAATATAATTATAAGTTGCATCTATAGGACACCAGGTTCATGCCTTGAGATATTCAATGAAAAACTTGCTGCTATGTTTAGCAACCTAAATGATAAAAAAGTGCAAATAATTTGTGGTGATTTTAATATAGATTTGCTAAACCCAGATGGACATCAGAAAACAACAGATTTCATAAATACAATGTATAGTAACTCCCTTTTCCCTGTAATTATAAAACCAAGTAGAATAACAATTGATACAGCTACATTGATAGATAATATATTCACAAATAAAATTGACCATGAAATAGTAGGTGGACTTCTTATAACTGATATAAGCGATCATCTTCCTGTTTTTGCAATTTTTCAAAGTTATTTTGGGATTAAAACTAAACAAAAGAATCAAATATTTGATATGATACGACATAGAACAACAAGAGCCATTACTGCCCTCCAGGTGGACTTAAAGGAACACAATTGGAATGAGGTTTTTGCAAATGAAGATTCAAATAGTGCATATGATGCATTCTTATCAACAGTAATTTCACTATATGAAAAACATTGTCCTTTATTGAAGATCACTAGAAAGCATCACAGATCAAATAAGCCATGGATCACAAAGGGGATAGAAGATGCATGTAAAAAGAAAAATAATCTATATAAGAGATTCATAAAACAGAGGACAAAAGATGCTGAAATAAAGTACAAGTTATATAAAAATAGATTAGTAAATATTATAAGAACAAGTAAGAAAGAATATTACCACAAATTATTGGAGCAAAGTAGAAGTAACACACAAGAAACATGGAGGATATTAAACAGTATAATCAAAAAGGGCTCAAAAAATAAGAATTATCCAGACTATTTTAAAAAAGATAAAGATATTGTGCTTGATAAAACTAAATACATTGCAAATGAATTTAATGATTTCTTTGTAAATGTTGGCTTTAATTTAGCAAAAGAAATTCCAGAGTCAAGAAATAATAACGACCTAAATAAACATATTACTCCTCCATGTTTATTGGTGCTGCAACTCATAGAGAAATAATTAACATTGTGAAGACATTTAAAAATAAAAAGTCCACTGACTGTTTTGGTATTGACATGATATTAGTTAAAAGTATTATAGAATATATAGTGCAACCTTTCGCATACATTTGTAATCTGTCCTTTCAAACTGGTGTGTTTCCCTCACAAATGAAAATAGCAAAAGTTATTCCAATCCATAAAAACGGAGAGAGATGTCAGTTTACCAATTATAGGCCAATATCACTACTCCCACAGTTCTCAAAAATTTTAGAAAAGTTATTTGTTAATAGACTTGATAAATATATTGAGAAGCATAATCTCCTAAGTGATAACCAATATGGCTTTAGAGTGAAAAGGTCCACTTCGATGGCAGTGATGGAACTTGTTGAAGGGATATCGAATGCTATAGATAATAAGGAATATACTGTTGGTGTTTTTATAGACTTAAAAAAGGCGTTTGATACAATTGATCATTCTATATTAATGAATAAACTAGAGAGATATGGCATAAGAGGGATAGCATACAAGTGGATGAAAAGTTACCTGGATGAAAGATATCAATATGTCGAATTCAATAATGTAAAATCTAAGCAGTTGAAGGTAACTTGTGGTGTTCCTCAGGGCTCTGTGCTGGGCCCTAAATTATTTATATTATATATAAATGACATATGTAGCATTTCCAAACTGTTAAAATGTGTATTGTTTGCTGATGATACCACTCTGTACTGCTCAGGTAAAAACCTAGAACAGCTTCTGACTACAGCGGAAAAGGAGTTAAATATATTTAAAAAACTGGTTTGATGTAAATAAGTTATCATTAAATATAAAGAAAACAAAAGTGATTATTTTTGGCACTAGACAAATGAAAAATGTATCTAAAATCAGGGTTAATGGAATTGGAATTGAAAGAGTGTACGAAAATAAATTCCTTGGAGTGATAATTGATGATAAGCTGAGTTGGAAGTCTCATATAAACCACGTGAAAACAAAAATGTCAAAAACCATTGCTATTCTCTATAAAACAAAGCATGTCCTGAACAAAAAATCATTATACACACTTTATTGTACTCTGTTGCTTCCATATATGACTTACTGTCTGGAGATATGGGGTAATGCATATAAAACGAACACTCTTCCTATTTTCAAGTTACAAAAAAGAGCTATAAGAATTATGAACCAATCAAACTATATAGAACCAACTAACATTTTGTTTAATAATCTGAATACCCTGAAATTTTATGATTTAGTTGAATATAAAATGGCACAGATAATGTATAAAGCACAAAATAACTTGCTTTGCCCCAGTACTCAGAAGCTGTTCAAAGTCAGAGAAAGTCAATATGACTTAAGGGGAACAGATTTCTTTAAAAAAAAACAAGATGAGGACAAATATAAAGCAGAGATGTGTTTCTATTAGAGGAGTTAACCTGTGGAATAGTTATGACAGTGATTTTAAAAGGTGTAGTTCATTTTCCTTGTTTAAAAATAGAGTATTAGAAAAATATATAAATCAAGAATGAAAAGAGCGGAAAAAAAAGTTTTTAAAACACATTTAATATCTCTTGACCTTTTGAAGGGGTCTGGATCCCTAGTTTGGTTCCACTGAGTGTTGACAAACTTCTGTTCAGGTTTGTAGCCACCAGTTTTTGAACACCTGTTTTTTAAGCCTTAAGTTTTGACACTAGACATGGATCTGACTTTGAAACCATATGGTTACTGATTGATGAGTTGTAATTGATAAGCCAGACCACAAGATATTTACTGAGAGCTTAATAATGTATGGTTTGTTATCTCACAGTGCATAACCTTGGAGGATTACAACCACGACTACAAACACTTCAAGCTGGCAAAGTTGGCTAGTGGCAGGATTGCAAGGATACCAGAGGCACTAAAAGGAACGTTTACAAGGTGGGACTAAGACCTGCTGTGATGTATGGTTTGGAGACAGTGGCACTGCCAGGAAGCAGAGCTGAGGATGTAAGATTCCCATCAGAAGGGACAAGAATGACAGACATGAACCAGTCCCTAGGGCTGCGAGAGTGGGGCCTTATCCACTTGACCTTAAATTAGTATCGTGATTCTCAGTCCCTCCAAGTTTGCTCCAAAACGCAGGGTTGGTTGGAGGAAGGGTTGAAGCAATCACTGAAGACCTCACGGGATCGTCATTTCAAAAAGCTCCCACAGAGAAATGTGCTGACACACTAGCAAAAAGATTTATTTGTCAGTTATGTCAAAATAATTTTACATTGTGGACACATACAGCCCACTTTTTACTTTAAGTGGGCCAGACCTGTGATTTTAAGGTTTTGTTCCTGATAACCAAAAAGAAATGAATGAGAGCAAATTACATTTTGTGAGCACCAGCCTTGCTTCTAGACTCACTATAATAGGGAGCTAATTAGTAGCCCTTTGACTTGTTCTCTTGGCAGGCGTGAATAATGACACGAATAAAGGCGTACCAGGTTACAGCTGTGCTTTTCCTGCTTCCATATGTCAGACTGTCGTAATAAAAAAGTCTATTGTGCAGGCTAAGTGCGAGACACGAGTCATATTTATAACCCTGACGTCCATATATCTACTCACTCGTAATTAAGCTTAACAAGATGTGAAACTAACTATAGAATCCATGTGTGAGGTCATTTGATTAATGCGCCCCATTAATTAACCCTGGCACAGTGTGAAGCAGATATGGAAAAAAAGAAAGGAAAAAATACTGCACTCCAATTTTTTGTCTTCACATCTGTGAAGCTTTAGTGGAAAATATCCCACAAGGCAACATGAAAAGAGTAGTTTTCTTCTCTGGAGTGTTTTTATTTTCTTCTTGGATTTGGTGGAACTTAAGTTGCATTGAGAATGTGCAAATTTGCAAACAAATCACAAAATCAGATGAAACAGATGAAGAGATTTTTACACAGAAAATGATTTCCCTCTATCAACACATGCATTATTTATAAGCTCTCAGATCCACACTCTCACTGACGGCCTTATCCGAACAGTAGCTTTACTCTGACTCGTGGATATTGTAAAAGTCGATTTGCACCGAAGTTATTTGTCTGGAGGATTTATGTGACACATAAGCAAACCGACTTTATACATGTGGCTTCAGTAAAACTTTAATGTTACATCAAAATAAAAGAGCACTTTAGGTTTGACAATTAGTGTATTTACATTAAAAAAAAAAATTTTTAATCATAAACATGAGTACCAGGTAAAAAACATCTTCCTGTTTTCCCTTTACAACACGTTGAGGACGTCTGCAGTCTGGTGCTCCAGCAGGGAGTAGCGGTTCTGCTCCTCAGCAACAACCTTAATGGATGCCCCTTGACTGGGTGAGCGGCTGGAGAAGCCGGGTGGAGAGGAACCGCTTGGGTTCCTCTGTTCCCGAGTTGCGTTGGGGAGAGCGGGACTGCGCCGCCGGCCGTCCAGACCCAGATGTGTGCTGATCTGAGACGAACGAAGGCTCCTCATTTGGCCTCTAGCACGCATCTCATAGAGCTCCACTGAGGTTTTCTTGTACCTGGAGGAAATACGGGGTGATTAATTTCACTACTAAACTCAAGCGCGAGTGAAAACAGACCAGGTATGCGGGAGAAAGGAAAACATAAGCTTCATATCACATAAAGTTTATTGTGTTCATCTGGACGCTGAGATTTCAGACAGATAAAGGCTTTTAGTCTGAGCTGACTGCAGGTTTCCCCACTGTATCAACAGTATATTTACATAATTAATGATACTGGCACCACTGACTAACTAACAATGGGCTGTGAGGTCAGTGTGAGGTCAGTTTCATGATCATGATTACCCCAACTGGTTGCAGCAGATGGCTGCCCCTCCCTGAGCCTGGTTCTGCTGGAGGTTTTCTTCCTGTTAAAAGGGAGTTTTTCCTTCCCACTGTCGCCAAAGTGCTTGCTCATAGGGGGTCATTTGATTATTGGGTTTTTCTCTGTATGTAATATTGTAGGGTCTACCTTAAAATATAAAGCGCCTTGAGGTGACTGTTGTGTGATTTTGCATTATATAAATAAAAACAAATTAAATCATTGAAATGCAGATTTTCCTTGTCTAGTATGGGGTGAACCTGTGACCTTGGCATTATTAGCACCACACTCTAACCATCTGAGCCAACCGGCTGGAATCCCTATGAGCAAAAATGTCCTAAGAAAATGTCCCCCATGCCATTACACCACCACTCCCAAGATCAATTGTTGATATAAAGCAGGATGAATTCATTTATTCATACTGTTTTCGTCAGATTCTAAACTGAAATAGACTCATCCGACCACGGAATATGTTTCCAGATATCTATTGTCCAATTTTGGTGAGCCCCTGTGATCAGTGTTGCCAACTCCTCAGTAAGGAAAATTGCTATTGGCTGTCCTAAAAGTCGCTAGAAGTCGCTAAATGACGTCATCGCCTAATTTCCATAATTGGTCATGCTAATCTAATTGTAACCTATGTTGTTGGAGAGAGAAATAACATCGTGGAAGAGACATAAAGTGAGTAAAAAACGTCCTAAATGCATTTAGAGTTTATTTAGAACTAAAAATCAAATTTCTTTTAGCAATTATTGTTTTTTTTAATGTCACTATTCCAACCCTGCTCCTTTACCCGGGCTTGGACCGGCAAAAGTGACCCGAAATAGGCACTCTGGTGGAGTTACTTTGTGTGTGTGTGTTTATAAGTAGTGTTAAACCTTGTGATCCACAAAACAGCATAAGAGTAAAAGAGTAAAAGAAGAACTGACTGCGTTACAGCACCCACTGCTTGTTGAGAGTAAAAGCGATACGCGCTTTCACGTCTTTTTTTTAGTAAGGGGTCTGAAAACTCGCTAAATATAGCGACAAAGTCGCTAAGTTGGCAACACTGCCTGTGATGCACGATGTATCATCTTAATTTCCCTCACAGGGGTCATTCAGGCACCACCAACAGGTCTGATTTAAATTGTGGCTGCTTTGTCCTGCTGTTTCCTCCCTAATCTTTAATATAAGTGTAGATAATGTAAACGCAGAAGGACTCACATTTTCAGCAGTAAAGAAGACAGGACCACTGAAACTGATGAGGCGGCCATTGCAGCTGAGCCCATCCAGGGTTGGAGCACCAGGCCAACGGGCATGAACACACCTACGACCAACAGTTCACATTTGAGAAAGAGGCACCTCAATGTCATCCACAATGTGCCAGGATAAGAATAATTTCTGATTTCATTTTGGATTTTGGTTTCCCAAAATATCGAGCTTGCACGTTCACCTTGACTAGAGTCCGTTATTGGTTCAGGATTTTACTGTAGCTCTCACCTGCAGCAATTGGTATTCCAACAAGATTGTAGAAGAGAGCAAAGACAAAGTTGATCCTTATCCGACGCACCGTCTTCTTGGACAGCTCGATGCTGGCCACCACATCTAGCAGGTCATTCTGCAGAGCGCGAAAAGCTTCAAGTGAGACAGTTTAAACGAGCCAATGTATCTGCACACAGACTATCTGCCACCTACTCGGATCAAGACAATGTCAGCCGCCTCAATAGCCACATCGGTGCCTGTCCCGATTGCGATGCCGACGTCGGCACGGGCGAGGGCGGGGGAGTCGTTCACGCCATCTCCCACCATGGCCACCCTCAGGCCTCGTTTCTGCAGCTCCTGGACTTTTGCCACCTTGTGTGATGGCAGCACTTCTGCAAATACCTTTCTGATCCCCACCTGCAGCCAATCAAACGCTTTGATTACATGTTAAACATTCAGGTAGATTTTAAGAGTGTGCAAGTGTTACCTGTGCTGCTATGGCTTTAGCTGTGCGCCTGTTGTCTCCCGTCATCATCACCACCTCAATGCCCATAGTGTTCAGTGTATGCACTGCTAATGCTGACTCTGCTTTCACCGTGTCTGCGATGGCTAACATTGCACACAAAACACCTACACACACACACACACACACACACACACAAACAGCATAAGATGAAGTTTAAATGTGGCACCAAAGCCACAAAGAAAACCTTGATTTCCCCTCACCATCTATAGCCACCAGTATGGCTGTCTGCCCTTTGGTTTCGTGGCTCGACATCGCGGCATCCACATCTGCTCCTATGTGGTGGCCATTCCTCCTCATCCACTCTCTGTTTCCAATCAGGACAGAATAAAACAGCCCTTCAGCTGGAAATAGAAGAATGTGATTAAAAACAATGACTGCTTACAGTTACACCTCACTAGCACCAGGTTGGACGCTCTTTGCCTTCAGAACTGCCGTGATTCTTCATGGCATAGATTCAACAAGTTTCTGAATGGTACTCTTTGTGGTCATCTGCTGCTTTTGAGATGGTCTTCTGCATACCTTGGTTGTAACGAGTGATTATTTGAGTTACTGTTGCCTTTGTCTAACTAAGTGAATAATTTCCCCTTTTCAGACCATTCTCTGTAAACCTTAAATATGGTGATGTGGGAAATATCTGAAAAACTCAGACCAAAAATCATGCCACGTTCAAAGTCACTTAATCACTTCCAAACTCTGATGCTCAATTTGAACTTCAGCAGGTCACTTGTTAACATCGCTGCCAACTGAACATGCATAGCTTGAAAAAACAAAACAAAAAAGCTAGCCAGTGTCTGGGCTCTACAAAGAACTCTTCGTTGTGATTCTGTGGCCAGTATGGGGCTTGAACCCATGACCTTGGCGTTATTAGCACCACGCTCTGACGATCTGAGCTAACTGGCCTACACAGCGGTTTCCTGAGGGGTTTAACACTGTCTATTAATTTTAATTAATAGACAAATGCTTCACTACTATAAACTTCAATAGAATATTCTGGTATCTGTACTTGAGTAGTTTTTTTCTGACAACTTTACTCCCTACATTTAAAAATATATATCTGTACTTTATACTCCTTACGTTTTCAAAAGGGGTCCATGAATTTATACTCGGGGGTGAAACATTTCTTTAAGTGACCGGTTATTACAAATTACCTAACAACTATACACTGTGTAAGATAAAGACAGTATAAACAGTATAGTGTCAGTGTAGAGGATGGACATTAGCCATGATAGCTGTGAAACATCTGCTGAAACATCTTGTTGAATTCAGTTATGTGCATCTGCAAAGAGCAGCAGGTCAGCTGATTACAGCCTGTACACTAAGAAAATCTACTGAAGCTCATATTAGAAATTATTGTGAGTTGTGATTCTATTCCCCACACTGAGCCACTACAACCAATTTCAGGTTTCCCCACCTGCTAAATCCCGGTGCAATCCTTGACTGTTCTCATTTTCCTGTTTATGTGTGGAGCCAAAGGCACCCTCTACAATGTAGGCAACAGAAAAAAGTTTTGTTTTTTTCATTCACTTTCACTGCAGGGGACCTACATAACAGATCACACTGAGTATATTCATTTAAATTTAAATTCAAATAATTTTTGAATTCTTGTGTACTAATGTTATTTTATTATTATATTAACACAGCACATGGTTCAGTTACCTCTGTACAAAAGTGGTTAATAGACTACTTTTTACTTTTAGTACATTTCAGAGCCTGTACTTTTATACTTTTACTTGAGTAATAAAGTTGCTTTAGTACTTCAACTTTTACTGGAGTATTTTTAACCCAGGTATTTGTACTTCTACATAACTAAAAAAATCTGTACTTTTGCCACCTCTGCTTTGAATAAAGTTTACAGTTACAGTTTTTTTCTGACCTGCAGAGGTGGACTCTCCTGCAGGCAGCATGCTGCTTTCTTCAATAGTAGCCCCCGGCAGCAGGAATCGCTCCTCGCTCGGCTGCAGCAGCAGATGTTCCACGCTGGACACCCGGCAGCTGATCCCACAGCCGGACACGGCCTGGAAGTCCTGGCAGCACCCGAGGACATCGGAGCCCAGCTCCTGTCAGAAAGTTGATAGAAAGTCAGTAAAGTTTTCTCCTGAACAAAAAGGCAGGCATAAATAGACCTCTCACCTGTTTGCAGTATTTGGCAACTGCTATGCCTAGCGGGTGCTCGCTGCTGGCCTCGGCGGTACCCACCACTGCCAGGATCTTCCTCAGGGGCATGCGGGCCACTTCCCACAACACCAGGACTCGAGTCACCCGCGGCACGCCGTTTGTAATAGTGCCAGTTTTATCAAACATCACCACACTGATCTGATTGAGACACATAGAGGTCAGTGTCAGGTTTAAAAGGGTTTCTAAGAGGTGCCTTATTACACTCTGAGCACTGCACTCTAAACATTCCTTCTCAAGATCACTTGATATTATTATTTATTCGATTTTTATAATGTATTTATTTACTTGTTTTTTTTATTTATAACATATTTGATCTCTGGTTGGAGGGGCCCATTTCTGCCTCAGGTCCCAACAGATGCTAGAATCGCCCCTGGCTGTAATCAAGCAGCAATGCCACATGGTGTCACCAGTTAATTAGAATAGAGGCCGACGCAAATATTAAAGTGAAATGTTACATTTCTGTGGTTGTTCCAGCTCTTTTCTCTTTCATTTATTCGCTCATTACAGACATATTTTCTTTCTACCCGCTTCAGTGTTTCGGCAGTTTTTAAAAAAAAGCATTAAATGAATCGTAAGGGTCTCGCCTTATGTGCCATCTCCAGCGGCTCGCCTCCTTTAATGAGGATGCCGTTCTGAGCGCCGACCCCCGTGCCAACCATGACCGCCGTCGGAGTTGCCAGCCCCAGAGAGCAGGGGCAGGCGATGGAGAGAACAGTGATGGACGCCTGGAAGGCGAAGCGGATGATGACCTCTGCCTTGGAGATGCTCTGGTTGTAACCCTTTGAGGAGGAGAGTGGTGTGATCAGGCTACAGCTGTTTTTATTCACACACAAGTCGTCTGCATGCACACTTACCGGGAAGTTCTCCTTCACAATGTCGAAGTTGACAAAGCCAATGGCCAGCCACACTATCAGTGTTAACAGGGACACGATAACAATGAAGGGCACGAAGTAGCCACTGAGTCTATCTGCAAACTGCTGGATGGGGGCCTGAGGAGGAGAAGGGAAAGCAAAATTAGGAGTGTCCTGTACATTAAGAACAGTGAGTGACCTTTAAAGGCAACAAGTGGCCAGTATGGGGGTTGAACTCATGACCTTGACGTTATTAGCAACACAGTCTAATCGGCTGAGCTAATTGGGCAACTGGAAGACAAAGCAAAACGTCTAAATGTGGAAAAGTCTAAATGACAAAGGAATCCAAAATTTTTATCCTTACTTATTCACGCAGAACCAGGGGCAAAATACAACATAGTTTAGTGTTAACAGTCTCTTTTTGTGAACACTCTCTTTTGAGTGTACAGTGTCTGCACACCTCGGTAGCAGTAAGCACTGCCTTTATCATAACTACACTGTAAAAACTCAGCAACAAGAACTTTTCAACCATGCAGGACTTCCAGCCCTCCAAGAGCAGGTTCTTTATGGAACTTTATGCATTTGCCATGCTGTCCACATGACAGCCAATCGTATTACAGTAAATTTATCACTGTTAGACAACCATACGAACTGAAACGTGACCTTGGTTTCTTGGTTCATCTCTTGAGTTGGGAGCTTGCTTGAATGATTCATAGTAGAGTGTTAAGTGGCTTAACAAACAAAAATAATAAATTAAAAATTTCCTTTAAAAATGCTCAGGTACAAGGACTGGACTGAAAATGAGTCCAAAGAAACAGTTTAAAGAGCTTCAGAAAGCTGGAGAACTATTGTTCAAGAAAGTCTGTAAGCTATTAAGGGACTGCTGCAAATATTCCATTTGTGTCATCCGATCATATAAAAACAGTCCAAAATGCGGCGGCCCGCCTCCTGACTGGTACCAGGAAATTTTGCCATATTACTCCTGTCCTAGCTAGCCTGCATTGGCTGCCCATAAAGTACCGTATTCAATTTAAAATATTACTCCTTACGTTCAAAACTATTAATGAATTAGCGCCAAGTTATCTTAGTGAACTTCTCAGGCCACATATTCCTGCTAGAACACTTAGATCTGCTACTCAACTACTTCTGACACAACCTAGATCTCGGCTGAAGTCTCGGGGTGACCGTGCATTTGCTCTGGCTGCCCCGGTACTGTGGAATAACCTCCCTCTTGCTATCCACGCCTCTGATTCTATTGCACTGTTTAAATCACGACTAAAGACCCACTTATTGTGTGGATGCCTTAATAGGCATCCACACTATTGAGATCCTGTTTCTCTTTCTTCTTTATTATTATTCCGGGTGTTTCCGTACACTTTTTGCCGTGGATCTACTTCCACAATTTTTGTGCTATTTTCACCGTTCAAACTCTAAACTGTTCTGCTCTTTCTGCTAATGCCGGCTATGACTTTTGGTGTTTATTACTATTATACTTTTTAAAATATTACACTTTTTTCCTTTAATTTGTCCCATTGAAATGAATGGGAAACTTCCACAATTCTGCTAAAACTTTCTTGTCTTTGAAACTTAACTACTGCCTCATACTTTCACCTAGAAACTTCATTCAAACTTTAAAATGTTCTCAAATGATTTGGCTATTCCTGTATGATTCAGCTTTTTCAGATCTTCTACCGTTTTAATCTTATCCCTCTTTGAGTTTTAAGTTGCAAAATTGTGATTTTTCAGAAAATACATGCGTTGCTATGGTTGCTATGCAATTAACTCAGAGGGGACAGTGAAACTGTTTGAATTTTCTCTTCATGTCCAAACAACTTCTTGCTACTCGCTCAATTTCCACTCAAGCCCCACAAATTATACACCAAAACGTAGGTATTTTTGCTGGCTTTCAGAAAATGTCCCTATCATTGTTGTGGGACTCATAGATATTTTGCAAATCTCCTCAGAGTAACACAAAGTCAGAAAACTCTCCATATAAACTCAATGGAGAGTTTGTTCAAAATCACCGCTGGATTTCTCTAATGAGAGGCATTTTCAAATTGTCATATCTCCTTAACGAAGCGAAGTTAAGACATGAGGCTTGTCCCCGTATATGTTCAGACACTCCTGACGCTCACAATTCAAGAATTTCTTTCTCACCTATTACCGTTCTGAAATGAGTTGGACTTGTTTGAGGGTAGGAAATTTGTCCCTCGCTCAGATTTCATCAGATTTCAATCTCTGGAAATGAACCACTTTTTTCTCTCGTCATATCTTTTTGATGGATTTCCACAGAGCCCTGAAAATTTCCATGACTGTTCACCAAAGCCTGCTGTTTCTTACGGTGAAAGAATGATTTTGATGCTCCATATAGATTTAGAGTTACCAAAGGTTGTTTGAGCGCAAGTCAAGGCAGTTTTTGCTTCGCCTCTACTCAGTTACAGTGTATTACAAGTCATATATCTTTAAGAATTTATGTTTTATCTCTGAATTATGAAGACCTGAAGATTCCCCCATCTCTTCTGAATAAAACGATGCCTGAATGACCGTTCTAGCCTCTACGGTTAGGAAATTATGGCCATTTGTTCGAGGGGAATCCTGAATGTCAGAAATACACTGAAGAAAACTCACACCTCTCTCTGTGTCTGTGTGTGTAAGGGCTGACTACAGCAGGTGCAGCTAATTTAACTGACCTACATATACCAAGCCCAGACTCTCCACAGCTCCTGTTCCCTTTACTGTCTGTGTATGTGTGTCTGTGTATCAATATTTCTCCTATGTTTAGGTATTACTCCTCAATCATAGTATTTCTGCTAAAGCAAAGTACTTCTACTACATCTAAGTACTTTTGCCAAATCATAGTATTTCTGCTAAATCATGGTATTTGTGCAAAATCATGGTTTTGGGGCCAAATATTTCTGTTATTTTATAATATATGTGCTGAATATATTATATGTGCCAAATCATAGTATTTATCCCAAATTATAGTATTTATGCCAAATTACAGTATTTCTGCTAAAACGCAGAAATAGTACCTTTTAGCAGGAATTTCTACCAAAAGATAGTACTTCTGCTAAATCAGAGTATTTCTGCTAAACCAGAGTATTCCTGCCAAATCATAGTATTTGTACTGAAACATGGTACTTCTGCCCAATCATAGTATTTATACCCAATCATAGTATTTCTGCTAAATCATAGCATTTGTGCCAAATCATGGTATTTGTGCAAAAACATAGTATGTCTGCAAAACCATAGTATATCTCTTATGTTATAGTATTACTACTAAGGCATAGTATTTCTGCCAAATCATAGTATGTGTGCCAAATCGCAGTATTTATACCAAATCACAGTATTTGTGGTAAAACATAGTATTTCTGCCATATTGTGGTATTTGTGCAAGAACATTGAACTGTTATGTTATAGTATTACTACTAAGTCATAGTATTTCTGCATTGTTATAGTATTTGTACTAAAACGTAGTATCTCTGCCAAGTCATAGAATTACTGCAATTTCATAGTTTTTTTTAGGAAATCTGTTATGTTATAGTATTACTACTAAGTCATAGTATTTCTGCCAAATCACAGTATTTGTGCCAAAGCATCATATTTGTATGGAGTCATAGTATTTCTTCTAAATCATAGTATTTCAATCAAATCTCAGTAGTTGTTGTTAAAACGCAGTATTATTGCCAAATCATAGTATTTGTACCCAATCATAGTATTTCTGCTAAATCATAGCATTTGTGCCAAATCATGGTATTTGTGCAAAATCATAGTATGTCTGCAAAACCATAGTATATCTTTTATGTCATAGTATTACTACTAAGGCATAGTATTTCTGCCAAATCATAGTATTTGTACTAAATCATAGTACTTGTGCCAAATCATAGTATTTGTTGAACATCATAGTATTGGAACCAAAACATAGTATTTGTCCCAAAGCATCGTATTTGTATGGAGTAATAGTATTTCTTCTAAATCATAGTATTTCAATCAAATCTCAGTAGTTGTGTTAAAATGCAGTATTATTGCCAAATCATAGTATTTGTACCCAATCATAGTATTTTTGCCAAATCGTGGTATTTGTGCCCAATTAATAATTCTGTTATGTTATAGTATTACTACTAAGTCGTAGAATATCTGTTATGTTATAGTGTATCTGCGGAATATAGTATGTGTGCCAAATCGTAGTATTTATACCAAATCACAGTATTTTTGCTAAAACATAGTATTTCTGCCATATTGTGGTATTTGTGCAAGAACATTGAACTGTTATGTTATAGTATTACTACTAGGTCATAGTATTTCTGCGTTGTTATAGTATTTGTGCTAAAACGTAGTATCTCTGCCAAGTCATAGAATTAATGCAATTTCATAGTTTTTTTTTTAAGGAAATCTGTTATGTTATAGTATTACTACTAAGTCATAGTATTTCTGCCAAATCATAGTATTTGTACTAAATCATAGTACTTGTGCCAAATCATAGTATTTGTTGCACATCATAGTATTAGAACCAAAACATAGTATTTGTCCCAAAGTATCGTATTTGTATGGAGTAATAGTATTTCTTCTAAATCATAGTATTTCAATTAAATCTCAGTAGTTGTGTTAAAATGCAGTATTATTGCCAAATCATAGTATTTGTACCCAATCATAGTATTTTTGCCAAATCGTGGTATTTGTGCCCAAATAATAATTCTGTTATGTTATAGTATTACTACTAAGTTGTAGCATATCTGTTATGTTATAGTGTATCTGCGGAATATAGTATGTGTGCCAAATCATAGTATTTATACCAAATCACAGTATTTGTGCTAAAACATAGTATTTCTGCCATATTGTGTTATTTGTGCAAGAACATTGAACTGTTATGTTATAGTATTACTACTAAGTCATAGTATTTCTGCGTTGTTATAGTATTTGTGCTAAAACGTAGTATCTCTGCCAAGTCATAGAATTACTGCAATTTAATAGTTTTTTTTAGGAAATCTGTTATGTTATAGTATTACTACTCAGTCATAGTATTTCTGCCAAATCATAGTATTCGTGTGAATTTGTATACTGTAATATCACTGTATTATGTAGTGGCTAAGTAGGGGCTGTTTACTAAGTGCATCAGTGTAAATAGGTCATCTCTTGTGTTGAGTGCCCTCTTGTGGCGCCTTTTGGGTAGTGCCTTAGTAAACGGGAACCCTGTAAAAAGTGGCATCAGACTGATTTGTAGTGGAGGAATTTGTTACCAGTTTTCTTAATCTTTAATCTGTATGTATGTTGTAATGCATACCCTATTCTTAATCATAGAAACCACACCATATCACCTCTCCACATCCTCCTACTGTATGCCATACCTCCCTGTACCATCCATCTGACCGCAATAAACTCCACCTGTGGTAATCTAATCCCTGGATGTCAGCCTCTCCTTCTGACTGAGGATAGTTATAGTATTTGAGCCAAATCATAGTATTTGTGCTAAAACATAGTATTTCTTCCAAATCATAGTATTTGTGCCAAAGTATAGTATTTCTTCCAAATCATAGTATAACTGCACAATAAAGGTTCTTGAGCCACATCAGTGTTTGTGCCAAATCTTAGTATTTCTTCTAAATCCTAGTAATTCTGCTCAATGATAGAATTTCTGCTATGCTTTAGTACTTTTTTCCTAGATTGTAGTACTTCTGCTAAGTCAAAGTATTTCATGTAAATCATAGTATTTCTACCAAGTCCCAATGTTTCTGCTAAATCATAAATAATGTTTTAGTACAAATTGTATGATTTGGTGGAACTTTCTGTGTTCCAGCACAAATGCTATGATTTGGCAGGAAAAAAATATTATTTAGTATAAATACTAAGTTTTAGCAGAAATGCTATGTTTAAACTTTAAAAAATTCTGCTATTTCTGCTGATGTGTGTTATGACTTTTGACCATTGAAATGAATGGAACACATTATCAATGTGGTCACTGATTTTGCATGATGGGCTGAGCTGTGCTTTACCTCAGTGAGATAAGCATCCGTTCTCAGACTGGGAGGCCTGGGTTCAAATCCAGCTTATGGCAACATTTCTTTCACTTAACAGTTAAACTTTTTTTAAACTCTTTTCAACACAAATTTCATTTTATTCACCCCTTTTCAGCAAAATTTTCAGTTTTTTTAACCCCTTTTCAGCACAAATCCAAACTTTATCAGCTCTTTTTCAGCAAAAACCTCTTTTCAGCAGAATTCTGCTCATTCAACTCTTTTCAGCAAAATTTTCAGTTTTTTCTGCTGTTTTCAGAAAAAAACTCTTTTCAGCAGAAATTCTGCTGATGGAACTCTTTTCAGCAGAATTTTCACCCCTTTTTTTTGCCCAAATTCTGCTAGCACAATTGTCAATCTCTCCACCTTTTCTTTGTGAGAAAGTGTTTGGCTCAGTGAGCTAAATAGCTGCCCTTTGATCAGGAGGGCCAGGTTCGAATCCTGCTCAGGGCATCTTTTTTTTTTTTTTTTTTTTTTTCAACTTTTTCAGCTTTTTTCAGCAGATATCTTCAGCCGTTAAGGCATCCACACTGCATTTTCGCAGGAAATGCAAATTTTTCTAGTTCAATTTTGCCTTTCCTTCTAGTTAACATGTCACACTATGCAGGGATAGCTCAGTAGGTAGAGTGGTTGCCCCATGATCGGAAGGTCGGGGGTTCGATTCCCCTTAACAGCTACCCTGAGGTACCCCTGAGCAAGGTACCGTCCCTACACACTGCTCCCCGGGCGCCCAATGGCTGCTCACTGCTTCACTGAGTGAATGGGTTAAATGCAGAGAGCAATTTCCCCACGGGGCTCAATAAAGTACAATAATGTACACACTTTCTTTCTTCTTATGCACTTTTATGCTCATTTAATTCCTTGTTTGTTCTGTATCTGCTGCTTCTCCTATGTATCAGTGACAGTTATCTGCTTGCATACCTAGTACTTGCTTTGGTCATCTTTCTATTTCCATTATCTTCCTTTTATTCTCTATGTTACTTGTTAAGCACCTTGGTATAAGCTTGGTTTTAAGTGTGCTTTATAAATAAAGTTTATTATCACTGTCATTATTATTAAACACATGTGAGTAACCTTATAGTTTAAAATTGTGATTTTTATAGCTTACCTTAGAGGTCTGTGCCTCTTCGACCAGTTTGACTATTTGTGACAGTGTTGTTTCAGTACCGACGTGAGTGGCCTCCACCAGAAGGGCACCGTGAGCGTTAATGGAGCCGGCAATCACCAAACTGCCCACCTTCTTACTAACGGGCATTGGCTCACCTGACAGAAAGAGAGGGAAAAAAATTGCAACAAGTGACTAAATGATGGTGTCACAGTCATCTTCTGCCTTTTGTGTAACTGTGGTTTGTTTCTGCTCCAGAGGTCCTTTCAGAGGCTCAACTGCTCAACCACTCTCTGCTGGATCACTGGCTTTCACCCCTTCTTCTTCACCCACCAATCACCTACCAGCTGTAATTAAGAACTGGCTTTCTCGAGCACTCTTGCTTGTTACAGCAGTCCAAAGTTGTGGCCTCAGACTCATGAAATTTTGATATTTCTGATTAATTTCCCTTTATCTTTTTATGTCAGTATTCTTAGTTCTTTTTTTTTCTAGTTCTGGTTCCTAATAAATTGGTATAAAATCAGATTCTTTGATTTTCAATAGGTTGAATCTAAAAAATGCCAGATGATTCTTTTTATTGAAATGAATGTTTTTTCAAACCTGCATGCAAAAAAAATTTTACCTACACAAACCAGACATCTCTGATTACATTTATAAGACTTTATAACTTAATTACACAAATGTAACCTCTGGGACTAAAGATCTGCAATGCATGCCACTTGTTCTGCCACACAGAGACGGAAAACTCACAGAAATTAATTCTAAATTTGGCTTAAGATGCCTGAAATCCACATTCAAAGCCAAGGATTCGCATCATTCACTCCCTCCTACCTGTAATCAAGGACTCATCTGCCATGGAGTTCCCTTCAATCACTTTCCCATCGACTGGGAACTTCCCTCCAGGAACAACCTTCACAATATCGCCCCTCTGAACGAGCTCCACCAGCACCTGCTCCTCACTGAGGCATAAAAATATTTTTACAGACACACATGTCATGTACCACAGAGGTGATGGTTTTATTTATTTATCTTACATGTCTCACCTGATGATGGATTTGTCAGATCCCAACGTGACCACAGTGGCATCGGTGGCTTGAAGTGACATTAATTTGGCCAAAGCCTCTGAGGTTTTACTCTAAGACAGTAGAAACAGCACAGGAGAATGTATCGTTACAGTCTTAAAACAAAGATGTACTGCACTAATGGTATGACCTCATACACTCTCATGTCTACTAAGTATGAGCGTTTTGAATTGCTACAGTCACATGGTTGTATAGTTACCGCGGAAATGTGAGAATTTGTATGTATCTAGGTTATATCTGCATAAAGTAGTTTTGCAAGAAAATCTGTGTTCCCAGATTTTCACAAGTGTGCCGCTGAGATGGTGACAGAAGAAAGTTCATGCTCTCCTGCTGGTAAATATGCGTATAATGAATGGGCCTTCTCTCACTGGTGTTAAAACACCTGCTGCTAGTGTCCCACTACAAAGACAGGAAATTAATCTACAGCATTTCATTTCTGAGACGGTTCATATAACAATGTTTTAGTTTCTTTGTGTTTTTGTCCAAGCCAGAGTACAGAAGCTTATGATGAATCATCCATCCATCCATTCGCTTCCGCTTATCCTTTTTCAGGGTCGCGGGGGGCGCTGGAGCCTATCCCAGCTGTCATAGGGCGAAAGGCGGGGTACACCCTGGACAGGTCGCCAGTCTGTCGCAGGGCCAACACACAGGGACAGACAACCATTCACACTCACATTCACACCTAGTGGCAATTTGGGTTATCCAATTAACCTATCCCCACAAGCTGCATGTCTTTGGACGGTGGGAGGAAGCCGGAGTACCCGGAGAGAACCCACGCAAACACGGGAGAACATGCAAACTCCACACAGAAAGACCCCGGCCTGATGGTGGAATTGAACTCAGGACCTTCTTGCTGTGAGGTAACAGTGCTAACCACCGTGCCACCGTGCTGCCCGTGTTAGTAATAATTTCACATATGCAGATGTAAGTTCATGAGGAAAAAACAGCACAAGAGAAAACCTGGCAAAAATGTGGGGGAAAATGGGAAATTTAGCAGAAAAACATGAAGATTTATTTGTCAATTTATGATCTGTCACATTTGTAAGAACAAAATTTAAATTAATGACTAATTTTTTTTTCAAAATATAAATAAATATCAAACTTTATGATAAAGATGTCAAATTTATAGAAGGGGGAAACCTTTTAAAATCTGAGGGAAAAAACAATCGAAACAATTGTCAATTTTCACTGGCCAACTTTCGGGAAAAAAAAGAAAATCTATTAGTAAAACAGCTGTAAAATTTGCCAAAGCTTTACAAAAATAAATAAATATATTTAAAAGTAAAACACTGGCAAGAGTGAGAGTTAAAGTTAACAATCAGCAAATTTCCCATAAAAATAGTAAATTTGTGAGAAAATACTGTCAAGTTTATAAGGACAAAATTGTATAAGAAATAAACTGTTAACATTTAAAGGACAATTGTTAAACTTGGATAAACTTTATGAGAACACAGTGTCGGAGATCCTGGCACAATTCTGTGCTGGGACTTTTAGATGTCTGAAACTCACGTAATGCAATGGTTGCAACAAAAATCTGTCAAAATTACTAGAAAAAATATTAACATTGCAAAGAAAAACTAATTAGGAGAATGATACATTTGGCAAAATTTTCAAAACTTATTTTGAAAAGAGCATCAAAATAGCAAGAAAAAAAGATTTATAACAAAAACATGGCAAATTTACTAGAAATTGCAAATTTCGAAGAAAAAACTAAAATTCACAGGAAAGAATAGAAAATTTACAAGTAAAATATTGGCGAACTTAAAAGAAAAGATTGGTAACCAGTGGGTGAGGTCATGGTGGCTAGCCATCATCAGAAGCCAGCGAAGTACTAATAGTAAATAGTAATAGTAATAACTCTGTTACAGCTATTATTTGAGTACTGCACAAGATAATAAAAACATGCACTGCAGATATAAAATGCAAGCAACTTCATCATCAAATTGAATGCAGTCCTGTGATTGTGATGTAGCATCAGCTGATGTTCAGTTAATCATTGTCTAGCACAATAAAAACATCAGCCCTCTGAAGAGTCATTAAAATATGGCAATAAAAGCCTGGAGAAAAAACAAACATGCTGCCTAATGCAAACAGTGCAAGTTTGAATTAGGTCATATATAAGCAACTGTAGTGAGCTGATTCCAAGAATCAGCAGTGATTTGACAGTTTATAGTTTCCTAGAATTAGGCCTCATAAACCTGTTTTTCTTTTTATTTTACCTTTGCGATGTGTTCCAGCCATCGTCCCAAAGCGATGAACACAAAGAGCATGGGTGGAGTGTCGAAAAAGGTCACAGGGCTCTGGCTGGCCTGCTCCGCCATGGCCACGATGAGGACCACGCAGGAATAGATGTAGGCAATGGAGGTGGCTAACACAATTAGCACATCCATGTTGGCAGTGCGATGTTTTAGCGAGCGGTAGGCCTGAATGTAAAAGTATCGACCTCCAAAGATCTGCATCAAGGAAGACACAAAGATCTAGTGAGGGGAAGGATTCATGCTCCACCGTGAGTCATACACTTTTACCATCCTAAGCAAAGAAAACGCACTCATGTGTGATTAAAGGTTTAGCTCAGATTGTGCTTCCTCACCTGGACAGGTGTGCAGAGCACAAAGAAAAGCAGGTTAAGGATGGAGAGGCCCGGAAGTACATTCTGCTCGGTGGGCATGGAGCCCCCGTGTTCTTGGTGTAGGTTGTCCATCACCATCATGTAGATCATGAGACCCATCACAGGCAAGCCAAAGACCAGGCTCAACAGAAATGTGTTCTTCCACCTGCAAAAACCAGGCAGACATGTCTATTGTGAAAAAAACATTCATCCTTTGCACTGATTTCTTGTACTGCTAGTCATTTTTATGGAAAAATTTAGCGGTAAGCTAATAATCTGACGCCTTTTTTAGCTGCACATGTTCCCCTGGTGGCCAACCGGAGAAGGGCCGATAATTTCAAATTGCCTGACAACTGTATACAGTCTAGTATAGTGACAGTGTAGGGGATGGAAAATCAGTCATGATAGCTGTGAAAAATCTGCTGACATCTTGTTGAATTCAGTGATCTAAATTCACAAAAAGCAGCAAGTCAGCTGAACGCAGCCTGTACACTAAGAAAATCTAGTTTTACCACCTCTGGTCTTGCACCTCTCATATATAGCTAAGGGCAGAAACAGTCCATCTGTATGACATTTAAGGAAAAGTGAAAGTTGGTACAAGTACTAATTAATAAAAATGTAAACTCTGACCTAAATCTAAAAAGCCTTTTCCAGTAGTGAAAGAAAGTGTAGTGAGGGATTGTGGGTTTAAGCATGACCTGGGGTATCAATATATGGATCAAAACCACCATGTGCTGGTTATAACTCTCCACCTGTCAACGGCATACTCTCAGGGTTTAATTGTTAGAAAATTGTTAATTGTTAAAAAGTTAGCATCCATTTAAAAATAAGAACTGTAAACCAGATACTTGCTGTCGAATTTCTTCTTTGTGATCGAGGTTGTTTTTGAAGCCCGCCTGCTCCAGCCTGGCCTCAAATCCAAGACCCTGAAATGAGGAGAAACTCCAAGGTGTGAAATTGCATGTGTAAAAAATTGTAGGTTTAAGATAGCTTTTAAAAGTCCTGTGATAAACACCTGGATGAGCTTGATAATATCCCGAGGTCCGAGCACCTCTGGGTCAAACTCAACCTGAGCTTTGTTGGTTGCCAGTGCGACCGAAGCCATGAGGATCCCTCTGGTTAAGTTGAGCTTGGACTCGATGTTGTGGACACATGATGCGCACGTCATGCCTGTTATCTGCATGTGAAATACATGTGATGTGGAATTTGCACAAAATTCTGCATTATATGGTGTCCCGCAGACTTACAGTGAGGTCCAGCTTTCCATGTGCTACTGCATTATCCTCAATCACTTTGGCACCAAAGCCCAAGTCTTTGATGAGCTCAGTCACTGCAGTAGCATCCAGGACATGTGAATCATACTTCACCTCCGCCTTACCGGCCATTAGCGACACCAACACTGAGAGGATTCCTGGTTAATAAACACAGTACACTTTATCAACAATCTTCATCTCAGTTCAAATGCCTCATCCCTGGAAGTCGCTCACCTCTGTGTTTGAGCAGGTTCCTCTCGATGTTGGACACACAGGAGGCACAGGTCATCCCCGTAACGCAGATGAAGCATTTCTGTGCTTTTATCTCAGGCGAACTTGCAGATGGTGCATGTGAACCCGTCCCATTGCTGACTACAGGCCTGTTTGTCGACATGTCAGAAAGTCCAAAGCTTACAGGCTGGGACTTTTCATGACTCTGAACACTCTTTATAGGTTCTGAAAGGACAAAAAAATATGGAGGCGCCATATAAGTTTGTAGCTCTACAGATTTATGAGGCTCAACTTAGAATCTTCAATCACCATAGTCCAACTAGAAATTTTAAAAACTCATCCTATTCTCTTCCTGAAGGGAGGGAGGATATAATCTCTTTCATTTATTTTTTTGTCTGTTTGTTAGCAGTGTGGCAACCAGAGTTTTCGAATTTTTGTGATGGTAGATAGCAATAACCAATAGATACCAATAACAGCTCAAGGTGATTTAATTTTCAAGAAAATCGGTCAAAGTCAAGGTCATACCAGATGTGAAAGTTAGTAAAATCTTTATATCACCCATAATTTTTCAGATTTCACAGCAATATACTAGGCCCTGTGGGACATGAGTACCTAGGTTGGCTAAGTATTTAACATTGACATTTATTGTTTAAGGTCAAAGTTGACCTTGGAAAAAACACTTCAAGGAATAATATCAAGTAATATATCCTGTGAAAAGGCCTGGAGAGGCATCACAGTGACGCCATAAAGTTTTGCAAAATCACACATGCATGAATATATCTTAAAATGTCAAACTTTCACAGCTTATAGAAGACAAGGGTAAAGATATAAAACTTTAGTATGTAATGCTTCAAGGTCAACGGTCAGGTTCACACAAATTAGGAAAAAGCCTTATTTTCCATGGGTCATCTCCAAACTTTAAAGCAATAGGAACATAAGTTACTTGTTTGCTTGAACTCTTTAAAACATTGTATGCCTTCACAGTGAAACAAATGGATTAATGGATTGGATAACATGGTAGGAACTAACAACTCGGTCGTCAGAGAACATCTGCAGGTGGCATGATTCCCTGTTGTACTGGAAATATAAGGCGCACAAAGTAAACAGGAATGATTTTTGATTGTTTAATTCTCATATAGCTTCAAAGCACAGAATTGGAAACGAGCATGAATGGCATTTCTAAAGCAAGCTGGATTTATTTTATTTTTTTTACTTTAAGTCCACAATCTTCTCCCACACCTTCTGCTAAACAGATAATGCAGAAGAGAAAATAACCAAGCATTTGCTTAGTTTGAGAAATTTGGATAGACTTTTTTACAGCTCACTGGCATATGATATACAACCACATGACATATAACTTCTATCCCAATAAGAGGCCAATAGAGGCCAATAAAACCTGACACTGAGAGCTGAGCAAGATAAAGAGAAATTAAAGAATTTGTTCATAATCTGCCTGCATTAATCCCTCATCTTGGCAGGCTGTTTCTGCAATTAAAGCCCTGGTAAGGATAAGGGCTCTCAGAGTTTCACTGAGGAGTACAGTTGTCTGGTTCCCAGAGTAACCGTTGAGTTTCTGGTTTACTCTAAACAACATACCTCTTCTAAGAAACCCTTTAGATAGCATGTACACGATTTTACGGTTAATGGCAGACATTTCCTAAATGAAAGCAAACCCCTCCAAGGACATCAAACAATGAGTGCTTTTATACCTCGGGTGTAAAAACTAGTTCAAAGATACTTGAGTTCCCAACTCACTCCTTGCCTGACAGAAATAGCAGATGAAGAGATGAGGTGCCACTGAGGCATGAGAGTTGTTTTTCATGTTCATCCCATTGGTCTGTGTATGCCTTTAATAATAATAATAATAATTATTATTATTATTATTATTATTATTATTATTATTATTATTATTATTATTATTATTATTATATTGCATAAAATGTAGACTTTACTTTTTTACTTTTTACCTCTTGTTTCTGTCTTGCCCTGACACCTGAGATCAGCCAATACAGCAGTGGGCCATAACAAATTAAAAATTGGTCAGATGATCCAGCTGTGCTACTGTTCTTGCATCTCTGGTGAGAGGCACTGAGACCAGATGAGAGGATTTGGGGAAATGATGTACAAACTCAGAAATGGAAAGATAGGGATAGGGAAAAAATGCACCAACCTGTGCCAAATTCTACCCAAAATAAATTAAAATGCACAACTTCTTGTCCAAGCCTGATCAGCTGGAGTCAAGCTAACACCTGCTACCATGTGAACTAATGGGTAAGGTATCTAGTTCCTGAGTGTTTGTGTCCCTTTATGTTGGAGAAGTTCTGGGATCTTTAGGTTGTAATCTGGACCAAGTGCTGCGGAGCTCAAGTAAGATGTTAAAGAAAAACAGGATGGCAAAAACAAATGCTAACTGTTCCCTGGATGTTCAGTCAGTTGTCACCCTCACTATTTATTAAGATTTGACACACTGAAAAAGAAAACTGAAATAATCCTAAAATAATATTTGTTTTAAAAGCTTCATTAAGCAAACATTTATTTTTGTTACCTACCTTTAAGTGAGGCGTCAAAGCCCATGTCCTCAATAGCTGCCCTGAGCTTCTCTGGCTCTGTCAAATAGGGATCAAAGGTTATTGTTCCCTTTTCCGCCTCCAGGGACACCGCTATGAACTGCACTCCAGTCATCTGAGAGATCCTCCCTTCTATTGTCTGCACACAAGAGCTGCAAGTCATCCCTCCAATCAAAATGGTTACAGTCTGGGTGGAGGCATCCACCTCCTTTTTCTGCCAGAAACTTAAATCTTCTACTGATGGGTCCTCAGATAACAAAGCAGTATCAAAGCCCATGTCCTCAATTTTGTCTCTCAGCTCTTCATGTGTGACTAGAAGAGGCTGAAAAACAATCAGCGCTGCTTTGTCCTGAAGAGACACCTGAATATGTGAAACCCCCTGCAGCTCCCCGATCTGTCCCTGAATGGACCGCACACAGGACTGGCAGTGCATACCATCCACCCTGATCTGCACCACAGACTCCACGCTGTATCCCAAGGTCTGTAGTTCCAGGGCGATCTCTTTGGTTGGAATAACTGAAGCATCATAGTCCACCTTGGCCAAACTGTTGGGTACAGACCATGTGACAGCAATTATTCCATTCAGGCTGCAGATTCTGGTTTGGATGATGTGGACCTCATGCTCAGAGGTGATCCGCTGAAGTTTAAAAGCTGCTCTTGAGGCAGCTTTAGGTGAAGGGCAGAGCTCAGTCTGGCTCCCATACTCGTAGGCCAGGTTTTCAAAGCCTTGTTTCTCAATGTCATGGTCATTCTCCTGGAAGGACAACAGAAGAGCATATCAATTCAGCATTTTTTTTATTTTTGGAAATGTAGGGACAATAATTATTACAATTTATCTTAAAATTACAATATCTTAGGTCATATTTTAAGAATAAAGGCCGTCTTTACAGAATGCTATCATTAAGATATGTAGTAAGACAGAAGGATAAGATCCAGAAACCGTAGTATAAGGTAATTCTATCAGGCTTCTGCTATTTGACGTCTGTGAGCATCAGAACTGGAAAATCACAGCAACTCTGACCTAAATTATTCAGATGACACAAAGCTCTACATATAAGCGTCACCACACATTTAAAATCCCCTAAAAAAGTGCTTTGCACATATCAGTTATATATATATATATATATATATATATATATATATATATATATATATATATATATATATGTAGAGTACACCCAGCACAGACACACGCACACACAGGCAGGTATAGCCAACTTCCACGTTTATTGATATATTTGTATTTTGACAGCTGACTCAGTCGCACCGTCTGACAGCTCGAGCCCAGCTGATCTCCCTTGGCCGCTCCTCCTCGTCTCACTATAAACACAGCGGAGGAGACCATCATTAGTCCATAAACAATATCAGCTGTTCTTACCAGCCTCGCGGCGCCGCCCCGTTGAGCCTTCCGCTCCACTCCTCCCCTGCAGCTGCGTCCGGGGCCACGCCTCCGCCACAATATATATATATATATATATATATATATATATATATATATATATATATATATATATATATATATATATATATATATATATATATATATATATATATATATGGTGCTGTTAAGAGAACAGCACCACCAAGGCTGGAGACGGAGCAATACTGGAAGAGCATATGGGAGAAGGATGCAACCCATAACGGCAATGCTCAGTGGCTAGAGGATCTGAGGGCAGACCACAGCGACCTCCCTGAACAGGGTCCAGTAACCATCACAGTGGCAGATATCCAAGAAAGGGTCTCCAGTATGAAGAGTTGGACAGCACCAGGGCCCGACATGGTTCACGCCTACTGGCTGAAGAAGCTGACTGCACTCCACGAGCGTCTGGCAGCACAAATGAACCAGCTGCTAGTTAACGAGAGACACCCGGAATGGCTAACCGAAGGTCGGACGGTCCTGATCCCCAAGGACCCCAAGAAGGGACCGGTCCCCTCCAACTACCGACCAATAACCTGCCTCAGTACTACATGGAAGCTCCTGTCAGGCATCATATCGGCTAAGATGAACAGGCACATGGGTCAATACATGAGCGGGACACAGAAAGGAATTGGCAAGAATACCAGAGGCGCAAAACACCAGCTACTGGTAGACAGAACAATCAGCCGAGACTGCAAGACCAGACTGACCAACCTGTGCACTGCCTGGATTGATTACAAGAAGGCCTATGACTCAATGCCCCACAGCTGGATACTGGAATGCCTAGAATTGTACAAGATCAATGGGACCCTAAGAGCCTTCATCAGGAACTCAATGGGGATGTGGCGTACAACACTAGAGGCCAACTCCAAGCCCATAGCGCAAGTCACCATCAAGTGCGGGATCTACCAAGGAGATGCTCTGTCCCCACTGCTGTTCTGCATAGGCCTGAACCCCCTCAGTGAGATCATTAACAAGACTGGCTACGGATACCGACTACGGAACGGAGCAGTTGTCAGCCACCTCCTGTACATGGATGACATCAAGCTGTATGCCAAGAGTGAACGAGACATCGATTCACTGATCCACACTACCAGGCTATACAGCAATGACATTGGAATGTTGTTCGGACTGGAGAAGTGTAGTCGGATGGTAACAAAGAGAGGGAAGGTAGTCAGAACTGAGGGGATTGAACTACCAGAAGGCAACATTGCAGACATAGAGGACAGTTACAAGTACTTGGGGATCCCGCAGGCGAATGGGAACCATGAAGAGGCCGCTAGAAAAGCTGCAACCACCAAGTACCTGCAGAGGGTCAGGCAAGTCCTGAGGAGTCAGCTGAATGGTAAGAACAAGATCCGGGCCATCAACACGTACGCCCTGCCCGTGATCAGGTACCCTGCTGGGGTAATAGGCTGGCCAAAGGAGGAGATAGAAGCCACTGACATAAAGACAAGAAAGCTCCTTACCATGCATGGAGGGTTTCACCCCAAGTCCAGCACCCTGAGGCTGTACGCTAAGCGGAAGGAAGGGGGCCGGGGACTGGTGAGTGTCAGCACCACAGTCCAGGATGAGACAACGAACATCCAAGAATACATTGGGAAGATGGCCCCAACTGACCGAGTGCTCAGTGAATACCTCAGGCAGCAGAAACCCAAGAAAGAGGAGGGAGACGAGGAACCATCATGGAAGGACAGGCCCCTGCACGGTATGTACCACCGGCAGATAGAGGAGGTGGCTGATATCCAGAAATCCTACCAGTGGCTGGACAAAGCTGGACTGAAAGACAGCACAGAGGCACTAATCATGGCAGCACAAGAACAAGCTATGAGCACAAGATCCATAGAGGCTGGGGTCTATCACACCAGGCAAGACCCCAGGTGCAGGCTGTGTAAAGATGCCCCAGAGACAATCCAGCACATAACAGCAGGGTGCAAGATGCTAGCAGGCAAGGCATACATGGAACGCCATAACCAAGTGGCTGGCATAGTGTACAGGAACATCTGTGCCGAGTATAACCTGGAAGTCCCGAGGTCAAAATGGGAGATGCCCCCAAGGGTGGTGGAGAATGACCGAGCTAAGATCCTGTGGGACTTCCAGATACAGACGGACAAAATGGTGGTGGCTAACCAACCGGACATAGTGGTGGTAGACAAACAGAAGAAGACGGCCGTAGTGATCGATGTAGCGGTTCCGAATGACAGCAATATCAGGAAGAAGGAACACGAGAAGCTGGAGAAATACCAAGGGCTCAGAGAAGAGCTCGAGAGGATGTGGAGGGTGAAGGTAACGGTGGTCCCCGTGGTAATCGGAGCACTAGGTGCGGTGACTCCCAAGCTAGGCGAGTGGCTCCAGCAGATCCCGGGAACAACATCGGAGATCTCTGTCCAGAAGAGCGCAGTCCTGGGAACAGCTAAGATACTGCGCAGGACCCTCAAGCTCCCAGGCCTCTGGTAGAGGACCCGAGCTTGAAGGATAAACCGCCCGCAGGGGCGTGCTGGGTGTTTTTATATATATAAAAAAAAAAAAACCACCCAGCACGCCCATGCGGGCGGTTTATCCTTCAATATACATATATATATATATATATATATATATATATATATATATATATATATATATATATATATATATACCTATATATATACTATCCATGGACCACTTCTACTTTTAATGCTACTGCAAATAACCACAAACCCACAATCCCTGGCTTACTTTGTCCATTAGATCACTGGGGCCACACATTAAGCCACATTGCTGGGCATTGTTCAGTACACAGCTTATACATTGCAGAATGTGGGGAAATACCAACTGTTTTCCAACTGTCATGAGATTCTTGTTGGAACTTGTCTTGTTGTTCTTTCTCGGGATATAGATTTTCTCAGATAAAGTGAACTCATCAAGTATTTAATAAGTATTAACCACATTATATTAAGCTGCATTTTGCATTTGGTTTGTTGACATGCCACATTTATGTTGAATTCCTTGGTGCTTCATGTTGCATATTCATGTTGCTGTTGTGACTGTATTAGTGGCTCAAGAACAAAGACTTCACAAGACCTCAAATACACTTGTAAGTATGACAACCCTGTTTCTGCTAGTCTTTTAAGTCCTCAGCTGAGAAACAACATGAATTTTTACTTAGCTTTACAGTTCCTAAAGCCAGCCACTGTTTAATCCTATGAAAAGCCCCTGTCTGACCCCAGTAAGCTAACAGAAATCATTTACAGGGTAAGACCCTAAAAGCAAAGTTTTATTTATATGAGTTTGACTAAAAGCCTTGAACCCTGACCTGGTGTATTTTGTACTTTTTTAACTACAATCTTAACATTGTAGTGAAAACCAACAACCACAGAATTAATTTGTAGTCCTATTGTTAGTCACGTTGTGCATTCAGATTGTGGCCATGTCAGAAAAGAGTCAACAACTTTCCAAAAGCAAATATGTGAGTCAATGTTTAATCCTGGGTGAATTGGCTTCTTCTTTACACAGAAAACTGCTTTAAAATACACGTTTTTGGTACCTCTCAAGTGCAATCTAAGACATTTATGGATTGAAAAATGAGATGCTAGATAGATGGCTCAAACACTACTGGACACTTTAAATCCACTATAAGGCTGTCATGTCAGGAGACCACATGATTGGCCCTTCACCTAAGCCTCCCAGCATGACTCTGCTTAAAGACATCTCATTGAACTGAGGGGAAAAGTCAACCCTTATAAAAAAGAAAATTAAGCAGAGTTGCACTTGCATTAACATCATTTTATCCATTTCATCACAAACACAATGCACAACAATTTCTATTACAACACAACAGATGTCTCTGATTTAGAGAATAATCAGTGGGAATCTGTGCATTGAGTTCAACTTCTATTTTGTGTTGAAGCAAAAGCAAACACTGCAATGCTGACTCATGATCAAACTGCAGCAGCACTGAAATAAATCACACAGGAGAAATTTTACAAATTTCACACCATCTTTTACATTTCCAGTGTTCTCATACCAGTCCATTACTGTATACATGCTGCAAAAAATATACAAGTGCATTTGTATCACAGTCTACTTAAGCTCAATGCAAAGCTCACTGCCTGGTAAATATAGAGAATTTAACTGACTAAACTGACATGTTGTCATCCTTTTCACATGCTACATAACTACTCTTTGTAAATAGACCTACATACTAACTGCATCATACGGAAGACTATTTGAACGTTGACACTGAGGATTGGAAAATGTTATTCCCATGTTAACCTTGATTCTGTGATATTTAAATGAGAAGTTAATAAACAATAATCAGATGTAAGTACATTCAAGCAGGAATAAGAACCTCCAAGTACCTGTTAAACTGTGTTATTTGTCAAATGACAATTTTAAAAAAATCTTTAATCAAAAATAAATAAATAGGTTATTCTACCCTTTGGAAAAAGGCAAGCTTTTTACCCTTATTTAAGTGAATAAGCTTAAATAAACTAACATTCCAAAATGCACAATCTGCTGCCTACCTGCATCATGAGCACCTGCGTCACGCCGTAACTGCATGTTATGTAAATATGTTCTTTCAGGTGTCATGGTCTTATACCAGAGTTGTTTTTTTTGGGGGGTTTTTTAACAGGCACTATTGACTCGGTAGATGTTGCACCAATCAGATCCATCAACTGAGGTAATCTACCTGTTAACATCAGGCTCATGTCATTGATTGGTTTTAGGTTTAGTATTAAGGTACGGGGACTGGAAATGTTTGTTAGTGCAGTAATCAAAAGGGCCAGTTTAGTAGAAAGTGATTAATATATTGCAGTTATTAACAAGAATGCTAGAGGAGCATTGGTTTCTTTTTTATTTATTTTTTTTAGTAATTTAATTAATACTTTAGTTTGAAATTCATAAAGCTCATGTCCATCAAACATATAACACCATTACCATTTGAGAAATGAAAAACGCTACATTGTTGCCATTAAGCATGAAAAGTATCTAGCTGACAGGATAAAGGTATGTTTATTTATCTACAGTTATGTTATTTTAATTACTTTTAGTTCCACTAAAAGAGGGGGAGTAGCAGGAGCATGTGTGACGTGCTCAAACACAGCTGGATCAAATGCTTGAATTAGCTCTTCAGCATGGCATCAAGTTTGGCAAAGGCCTGATAGCAAGCCATTCATTTGATTCAGGTGTGTCAGAACAAGGATGCATCTAAAAGCTAAATAAAAAAAAGTAGTTCTCCAGGACTGGACTTGGAGTCACTGTGCTAGGCTCTATGTACACATAAGGAGTCGCCTTTGGTGATCGGGGGCAGTTATGGTACATGACTGACTCACTCGGTGCCTGTACTACAGGGTTACTTGTCTGCATTTTTGGGGGCGAACAGGACCTGAGTGTCGTCTGTTTTTGGACACAGTTCAGAACATCGGGCCATCCAAAACACATAGCAGAGGATGGTTTCGATCCATCGACCTCTGGGTTATGGGCCCAGCACGCTTCCGCTGCGCCACTCTGCTGCACAGCACCCCAGATGGGACTCGAACCCACAATCCCTGGCTTAGGAGGCCAGTGCCTTATCCATTAGGCCACCGGGGCAGATGAGCGCTTGACTTCCTTTCTTTGGAGGTTGTTTCGGGGGTTCGAGTGAGAGCCATGGTTTCAAGCTGGTTTTTAGTTCAAAGATGAAGCTTATTTAAGAACATTTGAGAAACGCTGAGAAAATAAATTACACTCTGTATACACTCTGGGCAACTCAGTGTCCAGAACTCTGGCCAGCCAACACGCTGTGCTTATTGCTCCACTTTATTTGGGGGCGTTTATGTTGTCTGTTGAGACTTGTGAAACCACATGAAGACCAGAGAGTACCAACGATTTGAATCACTGAATCTAGTTCCACTAAAAGAGGGGGAGTAGCAGGAGCATGTGTGACGTGCTCAAACACAGCTGGATCAAATGCCTGAATTAGCTCTTCAGCATGGCATCAAGTTTGGCAAAGGCCTGACAACAAGCCATTCAATTGATTCAGGTGTGTCAGAACAAGGATGCATCTAAAAGCTAAATAAAAAAAAGTAGTTCTCCAGGACTGGAGTTGGAATCCCTGTGCTAGGCTCTATGTACACATAAGGAGTCGCCTTTGGTGATCGGGGGCAGTTATGGTACATGACTGACTCACTCGGTGCCTGTACTACAGGGTTACTTGTCTGCATTTTTGGGGGCGAACAGGACCTGAGTGTCGTCTGTTTTTGGACACAGTTCAGAACATCGGGCCATCCAAAACACATAGCAGAGGATGGTTTCAATCCATCGACCTCTGGGTTATGGGCCCAGCACGCTTGCGCTGCGCCACTCTGCTGCACAGCACCCCAGATGGGACTCGAACCCACAATCCCTGGCTTAGGAGGCCAGTGCCTTATCCATTAGGCCACCAGGGCAGATGAGCGCTTGACTTCCTTTCTTTGGAGGTTGTTTCGGGGGTTCGAGTGAGAGCCATGGTTTCAAGCTGGTTTTTAGTTCAAAGATGAAGCTTATTTAAGAACATTTGAGAAACGCTGAGAAAATAAATTACACTCTGTATACACTCTGGGCAACTCAGTGTCCAGAACTCTGGCCAGCCAACACGCTGTGCTTATTGCTCCAGTTTATTTGGGGGCGTTTATGTTGTCTGTTGAGACTTGTGAAACCACATGAAGACCAGAGAGTACCAACGATTTGAATCACTGAATCTAGTTCCACTAAAAGAGGGGGAATAGCAGGAGCATGTGTGACGTGCTCAAACACAGCTGGATCAAATGCTTGAATTAGCTCTTCAGCATGGCATCAAGTTTGGCAAAGGCCTGACAACAAGCCATTCAATTGATTCAGGTGTGTCAGAACAAGGATGCATCTAAAAGCTAAATAAAAAAAAGTAGTTCTCCAGGACTGGAGTTGGAGTCCATTTGCTAGGCTCTATGTACACATAAGGAGTCGCCTTTGGTGATCGGGCGCAGTTATCGTACATGACTGACTCACTCGGTGCCTGTACTACAGGGTTACTTGTCTGCATTTTGGGGGGGGAACAGGACCTGACTGTCGTCTGTTTTTGGACACAGTTCAGAACATCGGGCCATCCAAAACACATAGCAGAGGATGGTTTCGATCCATCGACCTCTGGGTTATGGGCCCAGCACGCTTCCGCTGCGCCACTCTGCTGCACAGCACCCCAGATGGGACTCGAACCCACAATCCCTGGCTTAGGAGGCCAGTGCCTTATCCATTAGGCCACCGGGGCAGATGAGCGCTTGACTTCCTTTCTTTGGAGGTTGTTTCGGGGGTTCGAGTGAGAGCCATGGTTTCAAGCTGGTTTTTAGTTCAAAGATGAAGCTTATTTAAGAACATTTGAGAAACGCTGAGAAAATAAATTACACTCTGGGCAACTCAGTGTCCAGAACTCTGGCCAGCCAACACGCTGTGCTTATTGCTCCACTTTATTTGGGGGCGTTTATGTTGTCTGTTGAGACTTGTGAAACCACATGAAGACCAGAGAGTACCAACGATTTGAATCACTGAATCTAGTTCCACTAAAAGAGGGGGAGTAGCAGGAGCATGTGTGACGTGCTCAAACACAGCTGGATCAAATGCTTGAATTAGCTCTTCAGCATGGCATCAAGTTTGGCAAAGGCCTGATAGCAAGCCATTCATTTGATTCAGGTGTGTCAGAACAAGGATGCATCTAAAAGCTAAAGTAAAAAAGAACAGTGGCTCTCCAGGACTGGAGTTGGAATCCCTGTGCTAGGCTCTATGTAGACATAAGGAGTCGCCTTTGGTGATCGGGGGCAGTTATGGTACATGACTGACTCACTCGGTGCCTGTACTACAGGGTTACTTGTCTGCATTTTTGGGGAACAGGACCTGACTGTCACCTTTTTTTGGACACAGTTCAGAGAATCGGGCCATCCAAAACACATAGCAGAGGATGGTTTCGATCCATCGACCTCTGGGTTATGGGCCCAGCACGCTTCGGCTGCGCCACTCTGCTGGACAGCACCTCAGATGGGTCTCGAACCGACAATCCCTGGCTTAGGAGGCCAGTGCCTTATCCATTAGGCCACTGGGGCAGATGAGCACTTGACTTCCTTTCTTTGGAGGTTGTTTCGGGGTTCGAGTGAGAGCCATGGTTTCAAGCTGGTTTTTAGTTCAAAGATGAAGCTGTATTTAAGAACATTTGAGAAACGCTGAGAAAATAAATTACACTCTGTATACACTCTGGGCAACTCAGTGTCCAGAACTCTGGCCAGCCAACACGCTGTGCTTATTGCTCCACTTTATTTGGGGGCGTTTATGTTGTCTGTTGAGACTTGTGAAACCACATGAAGACCAGAGAGTACCAACGATTTGAATCACTGAATCTAGTTCCACTAAAAGAGGGGGAGTAGCAGGAGCATGTGTGACGTGCTCAAACACAGCTGGATCAAATGCTTGAATTAGCTCTTCAGCATGGCATCAAGTTTGGCAAAGGCCTGACAACAAGCCATTCAATTTATTCAGGTGTGTCAGAACAAGGATGCATCTAAAAGCTAAATAAAAAAAAGTAGTTCTCCAGGACTGGACTTGGAGTCCATTTGCTAGGCTCTATGTACACATAAGGAGTCGCCTTTGGTGATCGGGCGCAGTTATGGTACATGACTGACTCACTCGGTGCCTGTACTACAGGGTTACTTGTCTGCATTTTTGGGGGGGAACAGGACCTGAGTGTCGTCTGTTTTTGGACACAGTTCAGAACATCGGGCCATCCAAAACACATAGCAGAGGATGGTTTCGATCCATCGACCTCTGGGTTATGGGCCCAGCACGCTTCCGCTGCGCCACTCTGCTGGACAGCACCCTGATGGGACTCGAACCCACAATCCCTGGCTTAGGAGGCCAGTGCCTTATCCATTAGGCCACCGGGACAGATGAGCGCTTGACTTCCTTTCTTTGGAGGTTGTTTCGGGGGTTCGAGTGAGAGCCATGGTTTCAAGCTGGTTTTTAGTTCAAAGATGAAGCTTATTTAAGAACATTTGAGAAACGCTGAGAAAATAAATTACACTCTGGGCAACTCAGTGTCCAGAACTCTGGCCAGCCAACACGCTGTGCTTATTGCTCCACTTTATTTGGGGGCGTTTATGTTGTCTGTTGAGACTTGTGAAACCACATGAAGACCAGAGAGTACCAACGATTTGAATCACTGAATCTAGTTCCACTAAAAGAGGGGGAGTAGCAGGAGCATGTGTGACGTGCTCAAACACAGCTGGATCAAATGCTTGAATTAGCTCTTCAGCATGGCATCAAGTTTGGCAAAGGCCTGACAACAAGCCATTCATTTGATTCAGGTGTGTCAGAACAAGGATGCATCTAAAAGCTAAATAAAAAAAAGTAGTTCTCCAGGACTGGACTTGGAGTCCATTTGCTAGGCTCTATGTACACAAAAGGAGTCGCCTTTGGTGATCGGGGGCAGTTATGGTACATGACTGACTCACTCGGTGCCTGTACTACAGGGTTACTTGTCTGCATTTTTGGGGGGGGAACAGGACCTGAGTGTCGTCTGTTTTTGGACACAGTTCAGAACATCGGGCCATCCAAAACACATAGCAGAGGATGGTTTCGATCCATCGACCTCTGGGTTATGGGCCCAGCACGCTTCCGCTGCGCCACTCTGCTGGACAGCAACCCAGATGGGACTCGAACCCACAATCCCTGGCTTAGGAGGCCAGTGCCTTATCCATTAGGCCACCGGGGCAGATGAGCGCTTGACTTCCTTTCTTTGGAGGTTGTTTCGGGGGTTCGAGTGAGAGCCATGGTTTCAAGCTGGTTTTTAGTTCAAAGATGAAGCTTATTTAAGAACATTTGAGAAACGCTGAGAAAATAAATTACACTCTGTATACACTCTGGGCAACTCAGTGTCCAGAACTCTGGCCAGCCAACACGCTGTGCTTATTGCTCCACTTTATTTGGGGGCGTTTATGTTGTCTGTTGAGACTTGTGAAACCACATGAAGACCAGAGAGTACCAACGATTTGAATCACTGAATCTAGTTCCACTAAAAGAGGGGGAGTAGCAGGAGCATGTGTGACGTGCTCAAACACAGCTGGATCAAATGCTTGAATTAGCTCTTCAGCATGGCATCAAGTTCGGCAAAGGCCTGACAACAAGCCATTCATTTGATTCAGGTGTGTCAGAACAAGGATGCATCTCAAAGCTAATTAAAAAAAAGTAGTTCTCCAGGACTGGAGTTGGAGTCCATTTGCTAGGCTCTATGTACACATAAGGAGTCGCCTTTGGTGATCGGGCGCAGTTATGGTACATGACTGACTCACTCGGTGCCTGTACTACAGGGTTACTTGTCTGCATTTTTGGGGGGGAACAGGACCTGAGTGTCGTCTGTTTTTGGACACAGTTCAGAACATCGGACCATCCAAAACACAAAGCAGAGGATGGTTTCGATCCATCGACCTCTGGGTTATGGGCCCAGCACGCTTCCGCTGCGCCACTCTGCTGGACAGCAACCCAGATGGGACTCGAACCCACAATCCCTGGCTTAGGAGGCCAGTGCCTTATCCATTAGGCCACCGGGGCAGATGAGCGCTTGACTTCCTTTCTTTGGAGGTTGTTTCGGGGGTTCGAGTGAGAGCCATGGTTTCAAGCTGGTTTTTAGTTCAAAGATGAAGCTTATTTAAGAACATTTGAGAAACGCTGAGAAAATAAATTACACTCTGTATACACTCTGGGCAACTCAGTGTCCAGAACTCTGGCCAGCCAACACGCTGTGCTTATTGCTCCACTTTATTTGGGGGCGTTTATGTTGTCTGTTGAGACTTGTGAAACCACATGAAGACCAGAGAGTACCAACGATTTGAATCACTGAATCTAGTTCCACTAAAAGAGGGGGAGTAGCAGGAGCATGTGTGACGTGCTCAAACACAGCTGGATCAAATGCCTGAATTAGCTCTTCAGCATGGTATCAAGTTTGGCAAAGGCCTGACAACAAGCCATTCATTTGATTCAGGTGTGTCAGAACAAGGATGCATCTAAAACCTAAATAAAAAAAAGTAGTTCTCCAGGACTGGAGTTGGAATCCCTGTGCTAGGCTCTATGTACACATAAGGAGTCGCCTTTGGTGATCGGGGGCAGTTATGGTACATGACTGACTCACTCGGTGCCTGTACTACAGGGTTACTTGTCTGCATTTTTGGGGGCGAACAGGACCTGAGTGTCGTCTGTTTTTGGACACAGTTCAGAACATCGGGCCATCCAAAACACATAGCAGAGGATGGTTTCGATCCATCGACCTCTGGGTTATGGGCCCAGCACGCTTCCGCTGCGCCACTCTGCTGGACAGCACCCCAGATGGGACTCGAACCCACAATCCCTGGCTTAGGAGGCCAGTGCCTTATCCATTAGGCCACCGGGGCAGATGAGCGCTTGACTTCCTTTCTTTGGAGGTTGTTTCGGGGTTCGAGTGAGAGCCATGGTTTCAAGCTGGTTTTTAGTTCAAAGATGAAGCTGTATTTGAGAAACGCTGAGAAAATAAATTACACTCTGGGCAACTCAGTGTCCAGAACTCTGGCCAGCCAACACGCTGTGCTTATTGCTCCACTTTATTTGGGGGCGTTTATGTTGTCTGTTGAGACTTGTGAAACCACATGAAGACCAGAGAGTACCAACGATTTGAATCACTGAATCTAGTTCCACTAAAAGAGGGGGAGTAGCAGGAGCATGTGTGACGTGCTCAAACACAGCTGGATCAAATGCCTGAATTAGCTCTTCAGCATGGCATCAAGTTTGGCAAAGGCCTGACAACAAGCCATTCATTTGATTCAGGTGTGTCAGAACAAGGATGCATCTAAAACCTAAATAAAAAAAAGTAGTTCTCCAGGACTGGAGTTGGAATCCCTGTGCTAGGCTCTATGTACACATAAGGAGTCGCCTTTGGTGATCGGGGGCAGTTATGGTACATGACTGACTCACTCGGTGCCTGTACTACAGGGTTACTTGTGTGCATTTTTGGGGGCGAACAGGACCTGAGTGTCGTCTGTTTTTGGACACAGTTCAGAACATCGGGCCATCCAAAACACATAGCAGAGGATGGTTTCGATCCATCGACCTCTGGGTTATGGGCCCAGCACGCTTCCGCTGCGCCACTCTGCTGGACAGCACCCCAGATGGGACTCGAACCCACAATCCCTGGCTTAGGAGGCCAGTGCCTTATCCATTAGGCCACCGGGACAGATGAGCGCTTGACTTCCTTTCTTTGGAGGTTGTTTCGGGGGTTCGAGTGAGAGCCATGGTTTCAAGCTGGTTTTTAGTTCAAAGATGAAGCTTATTTAAGAACATTTGAGAAACGCTGAGAAAATAAATTACACTCTGGGCAACTCAGTGTCCAGAACTCTGGCCAGCCAACACGCTGTGCTTATTGCTCCACTTTATTTGGGGGCGTTTATGTTGTCTGTTGAGACTTGTGAAACCACATGAAGACCAGAGAGTACCAACGATTTGAATCACTGAATCTAGTTCCACTAAAAGAGGGGGAGTAGCAGGAGCATGTGTGACGTGCTCAAACACAGCTGGATCAAATGCTTGAATTAGCTCTTCAGCATGGCATCAAGTTTGGCAAAGGCCTGACAACAAGCCATTCAATTGATTCAGGTGTGTCAGAACAAGGATGCATCTAAAAGCTAAATAAAAAAAAGTAGTTCTCCAGGACTGGACTTGGAGTCCATTTGCTAGGCTCTATGTACACATAAGGAGTCGCCTTTGGTGATCGGGGGCAGTTATGGTACATGACTGACTCACTCGGTGCCTGTACTACAGGGTTACTTGTCTGCATTTTTGGGGGGGGAACAGGACCTGAGTGTCGTCTGTTTTTGGACACAGTTCAGAACATCGGGCCATCCAAAACACATAGCAGAGGATGGTTTCGATCCATCGACCTCTGGGTTATGGGCCCAGCACGCTTCCGC